>NC_091399.1:40606226-40906226 GCF_032191515.1 Phaenicophaeus curvirostris
CCACTGACAGGCAGAAAATGCATGAATAACTTTGTGCTGCTGTGCATTTGTTCCATATTATGATGGTCATGATCTTCCCTCCAAGAATTTCCTGATGCTTTCTATGTCTTCTATAATTATGGGTGATTTGCATTGTTTCTTTAATGCTCACAACAGACAAAACAGCTAAATCAGTCATAAAGCATGAAGATGATGCAGAACTCGGATCCAGAGCACGCAATGTTTGCAGAATTTATTCTCTAGAGATGTTTTGCTTTTCAGGGCCTTGGTCCTCTGTTTGCAATTCATTCAGAAGGAGGACTAAACCTCTGCTACAAAGGCAAAGAAGCGTTTTGAACAACTTCTTGTATAATTGGTGCCAAATAGTGTTACTGTTGGAAGATTCTGGCTGACTGCTTTGGAATTTGCTTGCCATCGGAAAGAATGCAGCAGTGCTGTGGGGTTGTGCAGTATTGTGCCTGCCTGGAAGCAGAACTCTGCATGGTTATGAGTAGTATGTGGTTAACAATGATGGTGTCTAGATCTATAAGGGCCACATTTTCAAGCAGCCTGTCCATTGCTTTGCAAATTAAAACGAAGAGGTTTAGCGTATAAAGGTTTTCATAAACGTAATGGCAAGCACCAAGTGAGGAAATTGTTCGAGAGGCATGAGTGTTACTAATTGTAAAGAGCAGTCAAACCATGAGTAGTTCAATATGCTTGGTAGCTATTTTTTGTGTCACCTACTTAACCTGGTTAACATGTTTTTGCAGGGGGAGAGGAGTTAACACTTATGAATTCAGTGGAATACGTAACTGGTATATCCCCGTATCAACTCCCAGTCATCAATCATATGATACCAGTGCCACCTCCCCCTCTGCAAAAGGGAGACAAGAGCGTAAATGCAGTGAGAGCAGTGAGAACTAGGATGCTCAGAGGCAGATTATTCCATCCCACCACTGCAGCAAATGACAGAGGGCAGCTTTTACCAAAGGTGAGTTATTCCTGTCTGCTTCTCTGTTTATTGTTACATTACCTTCCCTGTGGGTGTATTTGCCTAAAGCTGAAAGATGTGGCTATCTAGTTTGCATAAAGATTCCCTGAATTTTTGAAAGAAAAAAAAATTATAACTATTAAAATACATAGCTGCCACCCTTTTCTCTGTATACTAAACCATTGGGTGTTTTTCTTCAGCTGGGGCTAAAAAGGTGCTTGAACAAAAAGGCGTAGGAACTCTTACTTATGGCCTTCTGTCTTAGTCAATCCTTCTGTCTTAGTCAAGATCCTGCCTCTGACTGTATCTGGTGCCAGAACTTCAGCAGGATGGGGGAAATGCTGTGAGTGTGTGAAAACTTCTTCTGTTACACTCCAGCCAGTCTTGACTGCTGCAAGGAAATTGTAGGAACCCAGGACTGGGAGAGACAATCAAACTTGGTCCCTGCCATTCTGGGAAATTCAATGCAATGGCTTTTCAATTAAAAATATTTTATTGCCCTTCTGCATGTTACAAAACTCTTCCCAATTTAAACATCTCAAAGCCTGTCTTAAAGGGCTGGAAACCTCAAGTGCATTCCACATATATGTGGTCTTTGAGTTCACCTTTTATTAGAGCTGGAAGCCAAATGCACTTTTTGTGTATTTTCTGCTGCAGAATTCTGGAGGATTCCCTAAGCCCTTGTTACACAGCAACGCATTTGTTACCATGATCTTCCTAGGAAAAGGTTTGCATTTATGTTATGACAGTACTGACTACAGAGATGAAATTGAAGTCTGTCAGCAGCATTGTGGAGGATAAAACCTTTGTGTCTACAAAGGCAAGCTGTTGGAAGGAGGTAAGGATAAAGAGTCAAAGAGTTTGTATTGACTCTAGTAACATCTTCTTGATTGGCTAAAATGTTGATGTGATACTGAAATGATTTCAGCTGAGCTCAGTCAAGACGTGTGCCTCCAGACTAAACCTTATCTACTGTTTCATGACTGAAAATGATGTTACAATTACTTTTTCAAATAACAAAAGAATGAATTTAGAGAACTGATTTAACAAAATGCTGTAGGTTTGACTAGTTTTGTACAGAGATGTGTGATTAATAAAGCAGTTGTATCAGTAAACTGTCCTTAAATAGGGGTTCTTTGTTTCTGACTTGCAATAGTGCATCAATGTGTGTTGCTTACTGCTGCAGAAGGAAAAGTGCATAGCGGGAGCCCAGTTCCCATTTATTTTATGCCACTGCTATTCCATCACATCAGTGAAAGGTGAACTGTGTTCTGGGAAATTGGGAAGAGGAAATGGCCTAGAGGAAAAAGACTGATTTCACAGACCATACTACTCATTCCTGCTCACAGGACACACTGTGTGTGGATTTGTGTTTTCACTTGTTATGGAAAGATGGTGCAGAGATCCCTGCACTTCCCTATATACCCTGAGGTTATGGGTGCACTGCAGTGTGCCCACAGAGAGGCATTCATTGCAGCTGTCTGGAAGGTGTTCTTTGTGTGTGATCCTGTTGTCCCCAGACCCATTCACACCTGCTAGGGAAACTGCTGGAGTACGGTGGGGCTTCCTTCCTGCTGGAACGTGCTCGGGTCAGTTAGGAAGGATACTCTGACTTGTGGGTGAAGGAAGTACAACCCACTCTCCCCAGCACGGGTCTGGGTAGCAGCCTCAGTGCCCTTCAGGCCTGGATGCTGAACGGTGCCTCTGCAGAGGAGCTGAAACAGCTCCAGGCACACACCAGGAATCCTAAACTTTCTGTGCGTAATTTAACCTCTCGTAAACCATGTGACAGTTAATTTTTTTGAGACAGGAGGCTCTGGTTTTGGTTCTGCTGAAGCACTGAGTGGCCAAATTGGTGATGTATTTGCTTGTCGCAGGGGTGTCCATCTTGGTACTCCTCGACAGCGAAGAGACAAGGCTGCTGTGTGGGGAGGAAGTAGAGTCTTATCAGCTAATTAATACACCTGTGAACAATGTACCTGACCTCAGAGTGCTGGACACTTTGGTGGTGATGCAGATGAGACACAACGATTGCGACTGGCTGATAGAAAGGCATTGCCTTTTCCTTTGATCCGTTTCCTTTCTGTGATTACAGAGACTTTCCAGTTCGTCTCGAAAAGGCACCATGGTTTCCCATTCAGCCTCACCTTTTTCCTCAATGGAATGCAAGTGGACAGGTTGAGCTGTTGCTGTGAGTACAAACATCACAAGAATAGCAGGCTGGGAGGCAGACGTGGATACTTTGGTTTTCTCAATGTAGAAGGAGCTTTTAATCTTTCTTTTCTATAGAACCTGGTCTGTTTTTCAGCTCCCTAAGAAATGTGCAGAACTGAGCTTATTCCTCAGGGTCCCACATCCAAGGATGCCATCCAGGTCAGCTACCTTTGAAGAGGTTGTGGAGAGGAGGGTGCTGGGCTCTTCTGCCAAGTGACAGGGGAGTACAAGACAGGCTGGACATTAGGAAAAAATTTTTCACCTGGTGGTCACCTTCCCTGGTGGTGTTTAAGGCACGGGTAGACGAGGTGCTGAGGGGCATGGTTTAGTGATTCATAGCAATGGCTGGACTCAGTGATCCAGTGGGTCTTTTCCAACCCGATCATTCTATGATTCTATGATTCTTTGTGCTGCCTCGTCAGTCTCTCTGTTGAGCACGCCGAGCAGTGGACAGTGTTTGCACTGGATCTGTCAGCTTGTCTAGAGGCAGTTAGCACTTTCTCTGCAGTCCAGTGTGGAGGAGTAGCTGTGGGTGGTATACATGAGATGCTTGTGTGTTTCTGGTGGAAGTGATAGTGGAATAAATATTAGGAGTACTGCTGAGTTAACTGTAGTCTTCAGGGTTTTCTTTGTGATTGTGAGAACAGGGTAATTTCTTTTTAAACAGCTCTGCCTCTAAGGTGGGATTCTGCTGTAATACCCCTGGCTGCTGAATAAGATAGTGTTGAATGTTAGCCAGGTTTCAGACAACAAATCTGTGTAGAAGATTCTTGGTTTGGGGCAAAAGTCCATGCTTTGAGCAACATCTGTCATTTTGCCAAGAAACCTTACATTTAATAAAATCCTGAGATTGTTAAGCCATGCTAGACAAGTAAACTTCTGCACACATGGGTGATTTTTAAACTTTTTCGTTCTTTTCGTAAGTAATTTTTAAAAGAGCAACAACCAGTTGGAAGAAGAGACCATCCATAGAGCTATACTATGTTTTCTGGATAAGGACTCAATTCCAAGAAAAAAAAATCTGCTTTATTGTACCATGCTTTATCCACTCCAATCTAACACTGAACATGGTTTCTTTAAGTGAATTCCTTAGTATGTTCAAAGTAGTGAAAAGTATCTGCATTCAGAACGGATATAGTACCAAAAGAGTTTAGGAAATGCCCAAATCTCAGCTTCTCTGTGATTTCTAGAGAGACTTGAAGTGAATTTTCGTAATGAATATAATCTTCCAGGAATTAATATCTTCCTGAGTCATCCTCAGTTTCTGTTCTTTTTCCCCTCTTAATCTTAGTGATATCTCAGTTTTCCTGTTTCTTGCCAGTCCAGCCAACCTTGCCTGGTGACTAAAAATCATCTCCATTAACCAGATACTCTCCATAAATGGCAATTATTTGGACGCAGTTATGTTTGACTCCTATTTTGCGTGTTGGACCACATCCACATGTTAAATACCCACTCTGATTCTCAGTAAAGATCCTAGTTGATTTTCCCTGTTGGGTTAAGGCTTTGATTCACAAAGAGGGGACACTGCAGTGATTTCTATGCTGATGCTGTGATCCTTGCACAGAGAGTTTTTTGCTGCCTGGGTCCAGCATTTCTCTACAGGAAAAGTGCTTCACTATCTCAAAGGTCCCTGAAAAAAATACCACGAACAAATAATTAAAAGGTAGGACCTTTATCAGAAATTGTCACATTGTCACATTTACATTTCATGCCCACAAACTGAAAGGATTTCTAGACTGATTGTTGTAAATTTCACTGTAGTTTGTGAACAGCTGGAACGTGAGGGTAATTGTAATGAAGCCTTACATAAAAAACCAGTTTTGATAGCATCCTGATGCTTGCAGTGCGTGGGGGGTGGCTCTTGGCATTTGCAGGTAAAGTGAATCAGGAGTAGGAACTCTGGCCTCTTACATGAGCCTCCTGACTGTACAAGTTGTGACTCCAGGTTATAGAAGAGGAACACTCTCAAAAGGCCATTCAAATGCTTTGTTTTCTAGCTGTTTACATTTCTGTTAGGTAGGAAAAACAGAAGAGAAACTGAAAAGAATGCAATTTCAATCTCCCATTCCCCCCCACAGTTATTAGAGAAATTAAAAACAAAAGAACCAACAAGTGTTGGCCACAAAACCTGAGTTATTGCTTTACTTGATGTTACAGCAGGATTTGGAGCAAACCTGCCTCTTATATGAGCTATGAGCTCTTCTGCCTTTCTCTGCGATTATATCTTCACAGATCATGTTTGGTGTAGCTTGAGATTAATGGACAGTTTTGATAATTTCAATTTTAATCTGTTTATGTTTCAATTGTTGCCTTTAAGTGCAGATAATGTTACTCTCCTTAAAGGAGGAGCTGCCTCTATGTTTGTGGAGCACTTGAGAACTTTAGGGTCCTTCTCCAAATAAGCCATTATCAGTAACCGTGTTATCTGAGTGGCAATGCAAAGGCAGATAAATATCTGGTTTTACTTCTGATAAAGAGCTAAACAGCTGTGTCTGCTGCCCTTCCATTGTTCACAGAAAGAAAAATGTGATACTTCCCAGTTCTCCTTGGTTTTTTTTTAATAGGTGCATTTTGGCAATGGGTCTGGACAAAAAGCCATCCCCTCCCAAGACAAAGATGGAGAACAATGAGGAAAAGCACGTAGATTCCTGGAGAGATGAAGTGCAGAGTGAGCCAAGTAAAAGCAGTATTGAGCAGAAATCAAGCAAAGATTCAGCGTTAGTCATCTTACCATGTTATGAAGAGAGTGTGGAAACTAGTGAGGACAAAATGGAGACCAGACATGAGTACAGAAAGGAAGAAGAGAAAATATGTGGTTATGAGAGTGAAGATAGTCAGGAAGACACCGGGAAATATGGTACGGTATTCAAAAACAAAAGAAGAGGATGAGAAATGGGAGAGGATGGTTCTGGAGAGGGGATGGGATTGTGGGCCTCCAACTCCACCTGGAACTTCCTCTCTTAGGACATCTCATGTGCGAGAAATGTGGTGATGGTAGTGTCGGGGCAAAAAAATCAGTGGGACTCCTTTTGGCCAAGCAAAAGGATGAGAAGGTTTTGCAAGAGCTAAGAAAATGAGTAAGGAGGGTCTGAGAGGCTGAAAGAGGAGCCTGAGGTGGGTGGGAAAGCAGGAGGAACATGGGGCACAGTGGAGGGACAGCAGTGAAGAAGGACGACAGCAGCAGGTGGAGGAGAAGTAGAGAAGAAGGAAGAAAAGAGACTGGGTGTGATTCTGAGGTGAGCTCCTAAGGGAGACAGGGCATCAGCATAAGATGAATGGAGAGAAGAGCGTGACCATAGGGGCAGGAGGTAGAAAATCTCCTGCTGCCTGATGCGAAATGGATGGGAGTGACAAACTGTGAAGGGGAGGAGGCTGAATACTGGGTGTAGAAGGGGAGGGAAAGTGGGAAGAGCACATAGCATCAAAAAATCAGCAAGATTTAACTCCAGATGAACTATTTTGGTCTTTTCTCCTGTTGCCAGTGGGAGTGCAATGCTTTGTTCACCTAAGCCTCTTACAAGTCCTTTCTCCACTGCACTGCCCCAAGCACCATTTACCTGACACTTGCCCAAGCCTCCAGCTTCCTTATCTGAGCATTTGTTCCTTCTTCAGGTCTACCGCTTGCCTTTCTTGTGTTCTCTGCTCTGGCCCTGCTGGGGCTATCATCCTTTCCCTTTACTGAGTGCTCCCATTGCCTGTTGTAACTGGCTGACCTTGCCCTTTTTGCCTGAATCCCATCTTGTTTCAGTTGACAGAGATTTAAAACAAAAAAAAAGACTGGGGAGAGGCTGCCCTTGCTGAAGTTTGTCCAGGACTGTTTCTTGTGGCAAACAAAGATATTTGTGGTATAAAATATTTGTGATATAAAAATGATGCATGGCAGGTCCAGCTGCATGCTCAGGATGTGCCATTTCCCAGTGCCACCTCAGGCCAGTCGCTGTGGCCAGCAGGCTGCCTCCAACTCTGCCTGCCCCTGTGGGAGAGGTGGTGAGCTCAGGCTGTGCCTTGGCTTGCTCCTTATTGTAATGCCTTTTTCAGAGAAAGTCAAATTTAGAGAGAGATTTTAATTTTTACTTCCTATTTTTACTTTCGTAATTCTGCAGTGCTACTGCTTAGCTTCCTCATTAATCCCTGTGGATGTGTGTTTGTGATTAATCAAGGCTTTTTCCTTCCAGGAGGTGGGCACCTTTCTGACAGGTACCTAAGGAGGCCTCAGTTCTAACAACACAGTTGGAATCTCAAATGATTTTTTATACAGAAAATAAATCTCCTTATTCCCTTAATTCTCACTGTCTGGGTAACTGTTTATTTGCCTAATTGGTTCTGCATCAGATACTCTTCATTTCTGTCCTTGGCATTCTGTCACTTCAGTACTTGAGAAGCATTGATGGGAAGAAAAAGAGATGAGCAATAAAATCGGAAAGGTGAGAAATGATGGCCCTGAGGGACAGCTGGTGTGTCAGCAGTGGCAGCTCTCCCTCACAATTTAGCTTTGTGGCCTCGCTGCTCTATGTGCGGTGAGCTCACTGTAGCCGTGGAATGACTGAATTTTAAGTGGAAATCACTGACATCCCTGTGTCTGCTAGTGCCTGAGATTTCAAACAGTGCAGCCTTGGCTGGAAAGAGAAGGATTCTTTTATGCATACGCATGAAGAAAGTCTTTACCTGTAGATCTGAGCAAAGTTATCTATCAAACATTACAACTCATCAGGCTGGTAGCTTGGAATGAAATCTAGACCTTATTGATGTAAGAATGCTAATTCTGCGGTAGCGTCATTTGTTTTAGGATTTCACTTGGGACCTGAATGAGGAGATTAGAGTAATGTGATAACAGACTATTCCTCTGCAGAAGCCTTTGGCTGGATTTAATTAATTCATTTAGTTTGTAAGCCACTTCAATCATAGAATCATAGAATCATAGAATCACAGAATCATAGAGTCATAGAATACTTTGGGTTGCAAGGGACCTTAAAGATCATCTAGTTCCAACTCCCCTGCCATGGGCAGGGATACCTCCCACTGAATCAGGCTGCCCAAGGCCCCATCCAACCTGGCCTTTGAGACCTCCAAGGATGGAGTAGCCACAACTTCCCTGGGCAACCTTTTCCAGTGCCTCACTACTCTCACGGTGAAGAAATTCTTCTTTATGCCTAGTCTAAATCTGCCTCTCTCCAGTTTATACCCATTGGCCCTAGTCCTATCACTACAAGCCTTTGTGAACAGTCCCTCCCAGCTTTCTTGAAGACCCTTCAGGTGCTGAAAGGTTGCTATATGGTCTCCTCAGAGCCTTCTCTTCTCGAGGCTGAACAAGCCCAACTCTCTCAGCCTGTCCTCACACAGGAGCTGCTCCAGCCCTCTGATCATCTTTGTAGCCCTCTTCTAGACTCGTACCAACAGTTCCATATCCTTCTTATGTTGAGGGTTCCAGAACGGGACACAATACTCCAGGTGGCCTCTCACGAGAGAGGAACAGAGGGGCAGAATCACTTCTCTTGACATGCTGGCCATGCTTCTTTTGATGAAGCCCAGGATATGGTTGGACTTTTGGGCTGCGAGAGCACACTGCTGGCTCATGTCAAGCTTCTCATCAACCAGCACCCCCAAGTCCTTCTTTGCAGGGCAGCTCTCCGTCACATCATCCCCCATCCTGTATTGAAATCAGGGATTGCCCCAGCCCAGGTGTAGGACCTTGCATTTGGCTTTGTTGAACCTCATGAGGTTCTCGCAGGCCCATTTCTCCAATCTGTCCAGGTCCCTCTGGATGACATCCCGTAGTTCTGGTGTGGCAACTGCGCTACTCAGCTTGGTGTCATCTGCAGACTTGCTGAGGGTGCACTCAATCTCGCTGTCAGTATCATTAATGAAGATATTGAACAGCACTGGTCCCAGTACGGACCCTGGAGGGACACCACTTGTCATGGGTCTCCATCTGGACTTCGAGCCATTGACCACTACTGTCTGAATACAACCATCCAACCAGTTTCTTAGCCACTGACCTGTCCACCCAACAAATCCTCATCTTTCTGATTTAGAGACAAGGATGTTGTGGGGGACCTGTCAAAGGCAGAAGTCCAGATAGATCACATCTGTTGGTTTATCCATGTCCACTGCTGTGGTTACTCCATCATAGGAAGCATCTAAGTTGGTCATACAGGACTTGCCCCTGGTGAAGCCATGCTGGCTGCCATTAACCACCTCCATGTGCTTTAGCATGTCTTCCAGGAGGCTGTAACAACCCAAATCTACATCTATGTCTCCCCCATCCAGGTCCTAGGAGCCCACCTCAGCCCAGGACAGGGCCCTTGGTCCTGCCTGAGCTCCATGTCCCAGCCCAACTCAAGACCTGGCCTGTCACCTGCCTGGCCATTCCAACACTCAGAAACACCTGGTCCCACAGGGGCATATACAGCAAATGGTCTGAAAAGGTTACAGCTGAATGAAATTTTGTAGAGGCTTCAGGAAGAACAAACGATTCCAGCTAAAATCTCAAAAAGTGTCTACATTTCCTCACCTGGCTGTTGATCACAAGCTCTCAAAGGTGCAAGGTCTAACCATGAAATACACACACCACTCTCGTTTGTAAGCTGCAGGCACTAGTGGTTAATTTACATGATATATAAGTTCTAGCAATAAAAAATTCATGAAGCAAGGCTTGAATCCCTCTGCTGCCAAGCAAATGGGAACATTTCCACCACCGCAGGCTAATGATTAATTTATACACACGTACCGGGACAGCAGACAAAAAGTCCTGTTTATTGTCTAGACAAGAGCCGGTTCCACCTTTCTTATCCTAAAGAGCATTGCCACTTCTAAAAGTTGAGTAAAAATCATCAATAATTCTTCAGAAAGGGCATTAAAATTAACCTGCCTATTCAGTTATACAAGACAGGAAGGGAGGGAGGTTTAGCTGTATGCAGTCACATGTTTGTCTTATAACTTCAGGTATAAAGTTCATAATGACACTATCGCAATCCCAAAGGTGTAAAATCCTAAAAACCGTCCCCAGAGGAACAAGGATTAGTGACAAGAGGAGTTTTTGTCACTTCCTGGTCATCTCCATCCCTGAGAATTGTGTTGGCAATGTTTTGACACTAGTGAACTCCCTGTGCTCTTTCCTCTGTGGCGCTGGAGGTGGCAGCAAGCTCTCCCCATGCCCCTCTTCCCTTCCCAATGGCACAGCCACCCAGCCACCCCAAGCCCAGATCGCAGTGTTTGCTGGGTCCCCTGCCTTGGCTGGCAGAGTTCAGGGAGGCATCCCATGGGCCGGGGCACACAGCAGGGCATCAGGGAGCTGTTCTCTACCCTGAGGACTGGTGGCAGATGGGATTTCTCAAAAGATTTGGTCAGGTAGATTAGAAGAAATTTTCCTTTGTTATTGGAAGCCCAGTGCCTAAAGAAACTACATGCAGCAGTGAGAACTCTTGATCAAATAGCACACAGTTTTCAAGTCAATTTTCTTGCTCCCTTTCTGGTGACCTCTCATTCAAGCAATGGCTAGTATTGCACCTGCTTTATTTGTAGAGGTCTGAGAAGTTCACAGACCAAATTATAAACATTTCACTCTGACTGACTACACATTTCATAATTACTTTGAAGTCTGGCATTTCTGGTTTAGGGGAAATACGCAGAACTCTGGCTAAAGTATTGTTTGGGTAAAAAAGCCAGAAGATTTCACTTTAGAAAGGAGCAGGGAAAGGGGAATTAAAATTGTGTTTATTAGACTAAAAGTCACATTTTCCACCCACAATTTTGCAAGCAGCCTTCCACAGAAAAACAAGAAGAAGGTCACCAATGCTGCGATTCTGTTGCTAATGCTAGTCAGCTGCCACCCCTTACTCATTTTTTATCCAGCACGGCAGTCCACAGAGCACATGTAGCATTTGGGCTCATGACTCACAACAGGATAAAAAGAACCCTGCACACTGGCCTGTGAAGGAGGAAGCATTTTGTGGAGGAAGGAAACCAAAAGTCAGCAGGTTTCATGTTTTCTCATCTCTTCTCCAGCACAGCCAAACATTTCAATGGTAAAACAGCAGAAACAAGGTGTTCCTCTTGAGCTACTGCTTTCTCAGGTGCTTCTGCACACCAGCACCAACCCACATCTTCCCGACAACAAGGGTACTCTGACTGCTGACGCTTCACCTCCTCTCGGATGTGTCACCTCCATGAGATGACAACTCTAAGAGTAATGTGGCAGTGACAGCTTATTGGTGTTGTATGACTCTGTAACGGTGTCATTCCTGAAAGTACAGCTGTCCAAAAGGATGAATTAACATAATGGCTCTTGTATGGCAAGAGTCTAAATACTGACAGCTCGGTAGTCGCGCAGGTCACCACGTTAGACGCTCTGGTGCTCATTCTGTTCAGCAGTACCTCACTGTTTCAGAACAGTAGGGATCAATTTTTCATTCGTAATAAGTAAAGTTCAAAAGCCATGGAGTTTATCAGCCTGTCCGAGACAGCTGTGAGCATTGCCAGGTGTTTTACTTGTCAGGCTGTTACCCACAAAGTGTTTTTTCTGCATAACAATGTTACAGCTGGAAAAATGTTGTTTCCTAAGAGTCTATTTCCAGATGAAATGTTATTACTTATTTATATGCCCACGACATGTGCCTGGAAATTAAGAGGTATTCGCAGAAGTGATTCTCCAATGACCATCAAGTACATGATGCTGCCAGTGCTTATTCCTTACATTTGGCTTTCTCTTATCATGAGCAGTAAGTATGAATTTGATTCATTTCTTACATGGCTTCTGGTGATTCATCTGAACTTCCTTTTATTCCAATAATTCTGCACGATGCGCTACATGAACATGAACTGAGCGATCAACATAGGCTCTGCCTGACAGTGAGACCTCGTTTTGTCCACGCATCAAAGCCACAGGGTAAAAGTTCATACATTTGTTTACACCTGAGACATGTACTGCAGAGAAACACCCTCTGCCCTCTACCCAAGCACAAGGATTGGCCAGAGCAGTGGTAGTAGGGCCACTGAGGTCATCCCTCGATGTCCTCTTCGTGGCAGCATGAGAAACGTCACAGCTCTTCTCCAAGTGCAGACAAATGATTTTATTTCCAGTCTGAGCAGTGTGTCAGGCTACAGCCAGCAGCAGGTTCAGTGCCACAAATGCTGCAGGAATGACCTCAGAAGGGTCTGAAGAAAATAAACTCATCCTAGGCTCCTCATGTTATTTCCCTTCCCCAGTTTTCAGGAACGCACAAGATGCACAGCCATGTCCTCTGGGATACGACAGCATCCATGGAGAGTCCAGCAGAGCTCAGCTGAGCAGAGAGGGATGCCTGGGCAGGGCGAGAAACAGCCCAGAGCATCCCCACTGCTCAGCCAGCAGTGTCCTGGCCAGGCAGCTGACACCCTCTGGCCCCACTGCGACAAGCGTACGGCTTGCTCACTCACTGCAGGCCATCCCTCACTCTGTCGAAGAGGAAGCTGGTTTTTTATCTCTTCCTTTGTGAGATAATAATGGGGTTTTTTAATTGAAACATGTTCAGCTTCTCCTTCTTCCTTCTTGTTTCAAAAAGTTCTGCCTCTGCCAGCAAAATAAGAGCCTGTGTTGCTGGGGTTTTTTTTCAGAAAATGAGAGTTTTCTCTTCCCCTCTTTTTTGCAAGATTTCAGCTCTTTGACTTTGGAAAAGAAATCATTGTGGTGAAAGTATTTCTTGAAACGATGACAGAAGCAAAATTATATTCCTTTGTAGAAAACAGGGACATTTGAAGACAGGCTTAACGTCTTTGTTCTTTGTTCCGGGAAGTATGAATTCTCAGGCTCCTGGACCATTAATCCTTCCCCGTTCTTAGTTTTTGAAGATGAACATTTCAGAGGATGAGGCATTGTGCTTGAAAGGTCTTTTCAGAAAATAACTTTTCCCTCCACAGTATGTTCCGGTTCTCTGATAATATGTAGGATAACTTGGCAATTTGTGGCTTTTCCTCATAAATATTTATTTTCCCAAGACACCACAGTGTGAATGGGCTCCCAGAGCTGCTGCAGCCTCTCCCTGTCATACACAGCAGAGCGGATTTAGCAACTGCCCCAACCCCAGTGCCTGTTGGGCTATCTCCTGAAAGCTCTGCTCTACTGGAGGATGCTCCGGCCACAGCCGTACTGCTGAGGGCTGGGGTAACGAGCATCTCCTCCTCCCTCTATGCCCCCAGTCTCCTGAAGGTGAAACCATAGAATCATAGAATTCTTTGGTTAGAAAAGACCTTTGAGATCATCAACTCCCACTGTACCTGTCCACTACTAAAACATATCTCTGAGCACCTCATCTATCTGTCTTCTAAATACCTTCAGGGATGGTGACTCAGCCACTTCCCCGGCTAACCCATTCCAGTGCCTGCTAACACTTTCCCCCTACTTGGGACAGGTCTTCTTTTCTCTGTAAATATTAGTTCTACATCCATTTCTCACTATATTGCTGACTCCAACAATTTTCCGTACAAATTTCCTAAATTTGCTATCATGAGGTTCAGAAACTTAATTTACTAACTCTCTTAGCATCTTAGCAGGAATGCCAGATGAAACTAAGTGTTTTCCGATTATTTCCTTTATCGTGTGCTGTTCTTAAGGTAACTTTAAAAATTAAACTTAAAAATTCTTCAAATACATTCATTTTAAGTCAGATCTTAAAGAGGACAGCAATATTTCATGACTTTTGAGTCAGTTTTAAGTTTAGTTGATCCCATTCTTCATTAGCACTGAATCTGCTTTTCTTTTCACAGTTTTTCAGTCCTGGTATGTTAGTCCATGCTTTTTAAGATACTCATTCCCCAGTGTATTACCCACCAAAATTTTTAATGTCACCCATGTTGTTCAGACTAGATGTTGCTCCTGGTTAGAAAGAATTGATTCCCGCATGGAAAAACTCAGGCTCCCACGTCACAAATCCAATTTGTCCCTCTTTTATTCCCAGGCCTTCAGCAGGCTGAAGGAAAACTATCTGAGTCTCCACAGGGTTTTCAGCAAGTTCTGGCATCACCAAAAGCTTTCACAGAACTGTGTGTCACAGAAAGTAAAAAGAAAAATGTAGGGAAATGTGCAGTGTTTGCAGAAAGCATGTGTTTAGATTTCATTCCTGCCTCTGGAACTTTTTCCTTTAAAACATATTATGCAATTTTTCTATCAGTTGGAAAAAAATATTGACTGTTCTCTGGAAAAAAAAAGAAAAAAAAGACATTTGGCTGGATTTCTTTTTGGTGATCTTTACTTAAAATACCCAATACTTCTATGTACTCCTGCAGAGGCAGAAACCCATCTTCAGCAGAAACTTGAGTGTGTTGTATGTGCACAAGAAAATGAGAAAAGGTCAGAGCTGCAGTCACGGTGCCGAATGCCACACCAGAGCCATAGGGTAGTCCCCAGGCCATCCTGGCACCACCGGGGCATGGAACTAGGAAAAGCATTGGGATGGGCCATGGTGAGCACCTGCTCATGGACTTTGCTCCAACTGCACCAAAAAGCCCTTCCTGCCACTTGCTGCCTATGCCAGGGTGCAGGAAAACCTGGTCTGCTTCTTCCCAGGGACAGAGAAACCTAACAGGGGGAAACTGGAGGCTGGCTGATGTTGTGCCCATCTACAAAAAGGGCTGCAGGGAGGACCCAGGAAACTACAGGCCTGTCAGTCTGACCTCAGTGCCAGGGAAAGTCATGGAGCAGGTGATCTTGAGTGCTACCATGAAGCACATGCAAGAGAACCGGGTGATCAGGCCCAGGCAACACGGGTTCACAAAAGGCAGGTCTTGCCAAACTAACCTGATCGCCTTCTATGACAAAGTGACTCGGCTGCTGGATGAGGGAAAGGCTGTGGATGTATCTTCCTGGACTTCAGCAAAGCCTTTGACACAGTTTCTCACAGCGTTCTGCTTGAGAAACTGTCAGCCTCTGGCCTGGACAGGCGCACACTCTCCTGGGTGGAAAACTGGTTGGCTGGCCGGGCCCAGAGAGTGGTGGGAAATGGTGTGAAATCCAGCTGGAGGCCAGTGACAAGTGGGGTTCCCCAGGGCTCGGTGCTGGGTCCAGCCCTGTTCAATGCCTTCATCAATGATCTGGATGAAGGCTTCGAGTGCACCCTTAGCAAGTTTGCGGACGACACTAAGCTGGGTGGAAGTGTCGATCTGCTGGAGGGTCGGGAGGCTCTGCAAAGGGATCTGAACAGGCTGGACCGCTGGGCAGAGTCCAATGGCATGAGGTTTAACAAGACCAAATGCCGGGTCCTGCACTTGGGGCACAACAACCCTATGCAGGGCTACAGACTGGGAGAAGTCTGTCTAGAAAGCTGCCTGGAGGAGAGGGACCTGGGCGTGTTGGTTGACATCCAACTGAATATGAGCCAGCAGTGTGCCCAGGTGGCCAAGAAGGCCAATGGCATCTTGGCTTGTATCAGAAACGGCGTGACCAGCAGGTCCAGGGAGGTTATTCTCCCTCTGTACTCGGCACTGGTGAGACCGCTCCTTGAATCCTGTGTTCAGTTCTGGGCCCCTCACCACAAGAAGGATGTTGAGGCTCTGGAGCGAGTCCAGAGAAGAGCAACAAAGCTGGTGAAGGGGCTGGAGAACAGGCCTTATGAGGAGCGGCTGAGAGAGCTGGGGTTGTTTAGCCTGGAGAAGAGGAGGCTGAGGGGTGACCTTATTGCTCTCTACAACTACCTGAAAGGAGGTTGTAGAGAGGATGGTGCTGGCCTCTTCTTCCAAGTGACAGGGGACAGGACAAGAGGGAATGGCCTCAAGCTCCGCCAGGGGAGGTTTAGGCTAGACGTTAGGAAAAAATTCTTTACAGAAAGGGTCATTGGGCACTGGAACAGGCTGCCCAGGGAGGTGGTTGAGTCACCTTCCCTGGAGGTGTTTAAGGCACGGGTGGATGAGGTGCTGAGGGTCATGGTTTAGTGTTTGATGGGAACGGTTGGACTCGATGATCCGGTGGGTCCCTTCCAACCTGGTGATTCTATGATTCTATGATTCCAGCCTTTGCATTGTTGATATTTTGGTGAATCACAATATAATGGTTTTTTCCCCTATGTGTTATCTGTTAAAAGATTTTGAGACAATCAGAATATTACTGCAAATATTTTAAAATGCAGCAATCAGGAGTTGAGGAAAAACACAACAAAATGTTTGGGATAATGTTGGACATCATTCTTCTGTTTCAGAAGTTTCAGTCCCCCCCTCACAGAAGAAATAATATCATCTGAACTACTGCTTGCTGAAATAATGGGTAGTAGCTGATTATCAGCTCATCTGATGTGTAAATATTAGTCAACTAAATTTATATTTATCTGTGTACTTTCAGCAGAGTTTAGTCCATGTCCATATTTGCTTTGAGCTCCCTTCCCTTTACCACGCCCTTTGATCTCTCTTGCCTCTCCTCACTGTCTCTATGCCCTGGAGAGGAGGGAAGAGCCAGGAATCCCTGCCCCACCAGAACCTCAACATCCCTCACTCTGCCCATCAGAGCTGCTTTGTTTATCCTTTCACTAGGCAGCTTCTTTTTGCAGCCCTGAATATGTGAATTTCTATGCTGTATATTGCTCCTGGTCTCCCATTTGCAGTGAGCAAGAAGCCAAGGGCGAAGGAGCGGTGACACTTTGCTCTTGGTCTGTTCCCTGGACAAGAGCAAAACAACCTGCTTGTAGTGGCCTGAGGAGCAGCCTCCTGCCAACCTCCCCTGTCCCTTCAGTGCTCGTGTAATTCTGGAAATGTATAAAGGCTGCAGCCCAAAATCTCTGCAAATATTTGCTTTAATGTTTAATGAATTTGCTTCAGCAGTGTTTACCTTGCTTTTGTATTCACTTTCTCAAAACATTCATGCATGAAAGCCTCGTAAATGCAATCCAAGACTGAAGCAGGATTCAAAGTAAGAATTTCCTCCCCACTTTCACGCACAGCACTGCCACAGCATCGATGGCCCCTCCAGTCACAGAAAGACACATTATTCAAACTTCAGAGGACTGATCGCTCCTTCCGGGAAGGAAGAGAATGGGATACAACACTGTTACCCATTGACACAACAGTTGTAAAAGCAAGATAGGTGACGTGGTGGCTCAGAGTGGCCATCTGCTCTACAGCCTCCCGTTCTGAGTTTCTTCAGTAACTAGCTAAGAGGAGCACTTTGCCACACATACCTCCCCAGAGTGAGGAGAAGCAGAGCTGGGCGAGGCTGGCATTCATGGTTTGCTCATGGCACGGCAGGCGCCACTGGAACCCCGCACAGGAGAGGGCTGCAGCAGTCAGTCCTCTCTGCTGCAGCTAACCTGGGCAGAAACTCCACACAACTCAGCTCACAGCTCACTGAGGGCTGTAAGAGTACCTACTCTCTGCAGAGCACTTGAGAGAAGGTAAATTCCTCTCTATTGTTAGTACCTTCCAGTGGACAAAACCAGGTGGTCACAGGAGACTTCATCTCCCCTTGGGCTGGGTTCCCCCACTTGTTTGTAGTCATCACTGAGGGTCATAGCATCTTCCCAACACAGACTAACCCAAAAGGGAACTTAATTATACAGATAACGTAGTTTGTATCACAACTAATCAGATTTCTTGTTACAAAAGAATCTCTTATGAAGTGAGAGGTTAAACACTTCTGTTTTTTCTGAATGGCAATATGCGCAGCTGCTGAGAGTAAAATTGTCTGAAGTGGGTGTTACACCCACTCCAGAAATCTTTTTTTTAAAGGAGCAAGTTAAATTGAACCACTGACATTCTCAGCTCTAGAAATGCAAAAAAACGAAATTTTTTTGCCTGGATTTATTAGCAAGGACAAAATCGAATTCATTGAACTTCAGTGTATTTGAAAGTGATTAAAATCCATATCTCATCACAAAAAAGGAGTCTACTACTTTTTCTAGCCAGAGGCGATTGTAATTCCATTGTTGCACTGCTGAGGATGATGGTGGCACATTGTATATTATTTTTATTCACATTGACTTCCACCTCACCCCATTATAATCAATGTTAAAATTCAAATCAATAGGACTGCGTGTATGCGTCAAGTTGGGTTCTTGCATGAAGGTCACTCATGAATCATAGTATAACAGTGCAACCACAAATCTTCAAAAAGAAAATAAATGTTAAGGCATAACCGTCTGACCTAAATGTACTTTTTATAGCAAGCAATACCCATTCTCCATAAATACTGTGAAACCAAAAATGAAATTTCCACAATGGGGTACTTCTTCCCATTTATTGTGCAGTTGGATCAAGGTAAAATAATGATTGGTTTCTGTAGTCAGAGGAACATGGGCACAGGACTCCCCTTCCCTTTAGTTACTCGTGTTTGGATTTCTTTGTATTAGATGGGATACTAAAAGTTTGATCTGTGTATTCCCATAGTGTTAATACACCATTTCCTTTAATAGAGGAAATAAAATATGAGTGGGTAGTGTGTCTTACGACAGATTAATTGTGAAGTTAACATTAGATGTTCTTTTAAAAACTCATAAAATTGACAAGTTGTGTGGCTTGATAAGTTGTAATAAAAAATCTTGTTTGGTCTGAACACTAGTCAGAAATAATGGTTATGTCTTCAGACTTACAACAAGAAAATGGTTTTAATATACTTTATAATTTACTTAAAGAAAAAGAGAGAGCGTGGTAGTGCACAGCAAGGCCAGAGGCTTGGAGATTGAAGGCTGAATTAAACTATTTAGATTAGGCCTGGGTGTTTCAGCGAATGCTTCCTGAGAATGGGCAGGCGTGAAAACTTACTTGGAAAATAGGATAAAAGGTAAAAATCTTGGGAGGCAGAGTTGCTGATGCTGAATAAAAGTGAAAAATACAACTGGGAGCACAATGCTGCACGAGAAAGCTCTCTGCTCTTGGGCTCAAAGCACGCTGGTGTTTTATTTAATAAAGGGAAAAAAAGCAAGCAGGGTGTGGAATGGCAACACGACAAACTCACGTTCCCTTTGACTGCTTTCACCTCGACTGCTCCACTGAAATATAGTGGCACTCTTCCCCAACTGCATCATAAGATGAGGAAATTTGCCTTACAGAGTTTTGCTAACTGCAGGAAGAGCAGTTAACAAATAACCAGACGTAGATGGGTAAATCCCAGAAAAGGCTGGGTTCTGGGGTAGCCAGTCATGGTGCTGGAGCCCTGGCACACTCCAGCTCCACACCCCAAGGGAGAGGCAAAGCACTGATCTCTGACAGCAAATCCAGGTGTCATGTTATGAAAGCTGCTTGCATCTGCTAACGCACAGGTGGTTAAACAACTGTTAAACCAGAGCTCTGCCCTTCCAACAGCTACATCCGCTCAGAGTCCTGTGGTTTCCACATTTAATCCCTGACTGCTCAGCAAGCAGTGTTTTGGGAACTTCCTTCCACAAGTTCCTAAAAGAGATGATGCTTGTGAGGATGCTGCTGTTCTGCAGTCCCTGTGCTTTCCCAGGCAAGTGCCTTTCCACCCAGCACCATGGGATGTGCAGGCACGATTGTAAACAAAGACCAAGGTTGACTTCTAACATGCAGAACACTTTTATCTGTTTCAATAAAAAGGAGAGGTGCAGAAATAATGCTAACACAACAGCCATCGATGCCATGAGAAGAAACGTCAATTTCAAAATATTTTTATTTCTTTTAAAATTAGAACACCACACAATGGATATTACCTGGTACTTTATGATGAACAATTTTCTTGAATCTCTGTGCTCCTACTGATGAATTCAGAGATAAGCAGGAGTGGCAAAATAAGTTTTCAGTAGACGTTATGCTTCCTGGTGTCTGCAGGATGGAAGTAAATGGCACACAAATCTTTGTCAGGTTTGAAATAAACAATGCTTTTGTTTTCTTTAACGAAAGAAAATATCCTTTAAGCATATTATTATAACGAAAATCCACTCAAACTGTGGAGATATCTAAAGAGCACAGCAGTAATGCCCATATTCCCCCATGGAGAGAAAGAAGGGACAGAGTCCTGGAACAGGGATCCCCCAAGGCACCTTGCCCAATTCCTGGCATCAAGGCACCACAATCCGCACTTTCTCCTCACAATAACAGTACCACCCATACTGTTCTATTGCTTGTGAGAGCTGTAGCCCCATTAAAAGTCTAACAGAAATCTTGTTATATCGTAAAATATTGTATTTTTAAAATGGCATATGCGGATTGTCTTATTTCAAGCTCTTCCTGCAAACCAGGGCTGTCACACTGAATATACATGTAAATCTTTGCCTGCTTGTATATATCAATATATACATATAAATGCATGCAACTTTGCATCACTTGCATGATAAAATTACAGAAGGATATGGAAACACAGCAGGGAAATGATAGCTGCGCCTGAATTGTGGTGTGTGCATCCCAGCTACAGCGGAAAGAACAAACTTGAAGGCATGTGAAGCTGTAAAGCTGCTTTTGTATCTCCTGTGTTGTACTTCAAGTGAAGCAGAGGGAGCCTGCACGCCAGCATTTGAAGGAAATAATAATTCTTGCTTGTGAGAGGAGGGAAGGCAGCATTTTACATTGCCAAGGGCCATTTTTAGCATAGAATGGACAAGTTGTTTAAGCAGCCGTCTCACACTGAGTTCTAAGCTGTCAGTCTCCTGTCGTCACAAGGATGCAAGCAATGGATGACACGCAGAGAACTCCTGCGGCACCTGGAGGATCCTGCCACATGAGGGCAAGGCCAGTTTTCGGTCTGTGAAGCTTGGGACCATTCTCTGATACCTGATGATGTAGGCACCCACCAAACAGCTGGTTTGAGAGGGACCCTGCCCCTTCTAGGAGCTCAGGGGGCTGAAGAGGATTGTTTTTCCAACCAGCTTACTTTCCACACAATCACTGGACAGTCAAATTTCACAGGGATCACCTGATGTGCTGACTCTTTTAAAAACCTGTTACTCTGATTTGGTGGCCAAATGGAGGAGGAGTGCATTTGGAAGTCTAGACCTCGCACAAAGAGATGACTGTGTCTGCAACTGTATACAGGGCTGGAGAAGAGGATCTCCAAGGAGAATGCTCACAGCACACACTTCTAATGGTTAAATAAAATAGGCTAAGAGAAACACCAACACATTTTATAGACTGTGTGTATCTGTGCCAGACATGATAGAATGTTCAGGAGAGTGCTCTAAATATTTAAATATATTCTCCCCTTCATGTGGGCAAGAGCTTGCCACCTGGTAATTTTTTCCACCTCTGCCTCCTTGGTGGTGGAAGGAGGCTGCGAGGAGCCTGGCCTCTCCACTTGGCACTCTGCATGTCACGCGTGCCAGCACACTGCCCTCCTGGTTAGGGCTGGGGCTCTGGTTCTGCTTGGCCACGCAGCATTTCATAGGATCATAGAATCACCAGATTGGAACAAACCTACCAGATCATCAAGTCCAACCACTCCCATCAATCACTAAACCCTGCTCCTCAGCACCTCGTCCACCTATGCCTTAAACACCTCCAGGGAAGGTGACTCAACCACCTCCCTGGGCAGCCTGTTCCAGTGCCCAATGACCCTTTCTGTGAAAATTTTTTTCCTAATGTTCAGCCTGAACCTCCCCTGGCGGAGCTTGAGGCCATTCCCTCTTGTCCTGTCCCCTGTCACCTGGGAGAAGAGGCCAGCACCCTCCTCTCCACAACCTCCTTTCAGGTAGTTGTAGAGAGCAATGAGGTCGCCCCTCAGCCTCCTCCCTGCCGTACGGCTGCTCGGGAAGCCAGCTGTGTTCTTAGAGGCATTTCGTACACTCGGAGAAGTGGAGACTGGAAGAGCCACTGGGCTCTGCCGAGCCAGGCCACAGGAGAGCTCAGACCAGCGGCTGCTCTGGACTGAGAAGCTTGTAGGAGTCGGCAAAGATTTTGCTGCTTTTTGATTATTTCTGCCACCGTTTACATTTACATTTACATTTTCATTTTTATTGGTAACAGCAGGTGTCTCGTGTTCAGGTGCAGGGGAAATGAATTTTACATTTTCCTCTTAAAAAAACATACAGGGACCATCATATGAATTTCATAAATGGAATATTTGAGGAAAAAAAAAAAGCGCAATATTCTTCATCAAACATTTGGCTGAACAGTAGAGTTTAGTGATACACAGCACTGCTGGTGTCCAGCATTCAGATGGGTTCAAGAAAAGATTAGTCAAACTCAAGGAAGGAAAATCTGCTTAGGTCCAATTGGTAGACCACCCTGGACACCAGCTAATTAAAGGGATGGGAGGAGACAGTGCAGAAGCATCACAGTATTCTTGCCCTTTTTTATATTTTTCCTTAGCATTTGCTGCTGCCTAAAGGCCAGAGGCAGAATTCAGGCCCAGAATTCCTACAGCTGCAGTCTTCCACCCTCTATGCTTCTTCTTCCTCTGTGGATCTGAGGAAGGCTCATTGCCATTTTTTGCAGCATTTTAAATTATTGTTTGCATCTGCAATGTATTAGAAAAACTTGGCAGGACTGCTTTTAAAAAAAAATCTCAAATATGGAAGCTAAAACTTCCCTAAAATATGACAACTACTCCCATTAATTTTAAAACAAGAACAAAGAAGGTGTGTTTCAATGGAAACTGAAGTTCTAAACTAATGGACTGCCTTGCATCGATGTCAGACTATCAGTTCAAGAAAACTCAATTTTCCTTAAAAGTAGCAAAAAGAAACAGCTGCACCTCCCAGCACACTTCAGTGGTGGGGCGGAGAAGCTACGTCTCCGGGGAAGAAATCAGGCATACGCTCATTCTAATTTAATCATCATCACGGAGACTGGCAGCAAGGATAACTAGTTGTACCCAATGCAGGATCCTCTAGGATCTCTGTTGCAATGGATTTCAGGCACAAATTACCAGGCAGCCAACACCCAGTTACGAATCTCAGGCACTTCCAGCTTTTACTGGCTTTGCACCTCTGTTCTAATGAGACGTATGTTTAGACTCCCAGAAAGCACCATCACTCCTGCAGCATACAAACAAGCAAGTTCAGTGACAGAACAACTCAAATATGCAGTTTACATATTGTACTACAGGAATTGTCAGTGATTCTTTCCAATTTATTCACCTGCTTATGGTCTATGGGGATCTGAATGCCAAAGTCTGTCTTATACAGTCTTGATTCATGTCCGATTCATAACACTGTATGCAAAAATAACATCTTTGGCACCTGAGTATTATGCCAAAACTGTGCTGAACTGACCCAAGGGGCCTAATGAACTCAGATAGTCTTGACCAAGTGTAACGATACACTGAACTAAGATGAAACAGAATCTGTCCACAGCATATACTTATAAAAATCCAGGTCCTATTACTATTAGCAAGTCAGTTCTACCGTAGCAGCACTCACCTATTACAAGTGGATTAGTGCACCGATTACTGAAACAAAACACAAAAACATAGCGTGTATGCCCAAAAGCTTGCTGTCTAAAATCTTGGTCCACCAATACTAACACACGAGCTCAAGTGAAAGCAAGGGAGTTCTTAAAAAAAAAGTACAGGTCAAAGGCTCAGCAGATGAATTCAAGGCACAGTAAATGCACGGAGCACATGGAATTTCAGGTTACAAGGAGATGAAAGTTGAAGCTAGCAGCAATTAAAGTTAAATTCCACAGAGACACAGGGCGCAGGTAATCTCCAGGTGGTCATAGGTTTGTTTTTGTCTCTAGGACAGAACTGTAGGTTCTGTAGGTAACAGATCTAAAAAACAGCACAGCTCTGTTATCCCCTGCAAGCCAAGAGAAAACAAGTTACTATCAACAGCACAATGTCCCAGTAATGCTTCCCATGAAGACCTACTTTGCCAGATCAAACTGGCAAACGTCCCTCTGGACAGGACACGGCTCTAGCTGCAGAGATCAAGTCACAGGGTGTTTATGTAACTACGCTTATACAAAGTTGGCAAATCGCACCCAGGTATAAGCCTCGCCAGTCCAGATGGCAACTCAGTTTTAAAGCAATGGGAAACACGTCACGCTTTAGGGCTAAGAAATAGAACAGCTAAGGAACTCCCAGAACAGTTTTCATGTGCCTAGCATGATTTAACACAGATGAGAGCTAGAAACAGAATATAAAGATAGCAGCAGGGCTGCTTTGAATGCACGCTATGAGTACAGCTACGCCACCAAAGGGGGACAGACCAAGGCTGGATTCGCTGCAATCTGTTACAACCTCAGGATCACACTTCCACACCCTGTCTCAGCGGACAATTAAGTTCACACCAGTTCCCTGCCCTCAGCACATGCTCTGCATGCACAGCATTGGATGCTGGAGGATCTGCAAGGGGCCTCAACATCAATTCCATCACACAGGAAGGAGCACTGAGGACATCAATGACGCATTTTGTGTGCTGTGCTTGACTCCATGAGTAGATGCAAAACAAACCTGCACTTAAAATGAACACATCTTGTGGACTAAATTGCTTATGAAGTGACATCTTAACATAAAAAGATATTATAACAAAGGGGGAAATATTAAAAATGAACAAATAGGAAAGAGGAATAAAAGATCACAGAATCACACAGAATCACAGAGTCACTAGGTTGAAAAAGATCTCTTAGGTCATCGAGTCCAACCATTCCTATCATCACTCCTATTTCATCGCAGATCATAGGCAGTTTGTGTTCAATCACAAGAAAATATAAATTAAGATTTTCGATCACTGCAGTGATTTTATAAGCAAGGATTTTTCAAACCTCATTTGAATTTCTGTTGGATTTTATACTCTATAGAAAGACTGCATCTCTCTTGCAGCCTCAACCTTCTCACAAACAGTTATATTACCTTTATTTAATTCACCGGGAAACAAAAATGTGAAAGTAACGTTTCCATTTAATTCGAGAAACAGTTTGCACAATAGGACTCTCAAATGTAAGGAAGATAAAGCAATTAATTTTAAACTAGCAGTAAATGGAGAAGTCTTGGTACATTATGACAAGCAAGAGGCATGTAAGTCAGCTCAGGATCTAACAAAGCCATTGAGGAGAAATGTTAGAGGGCAATAAACCCCTGTTCTAGAAGGAAAAGACACTCCTGACTTATTCACTGTGTGGTGGATGGAATTTCATTGTTTGTCTAATAAATGAGAAATTGCCTGCAAGTTTTCTCTGGGATAATTTATGAAGATGTATGACTTGGACTGCATGAAGGTCAATATTTAAAACACTAGACATTAGAAGTGCTGACCCCAAAAAAGTGAATGGCAGGAAACGCTATTTATTCTACAGAAAAATGATTCCAGAGCAGTTTAATCTCTCTGAATTAATAGTGACTGCCTTGGACACTTCACTGCACACTTTTGTACCTACATTTGGATCAAGAACCACGGACTATCTCACTGACTCCAGCTCTTGCTCATTAACAGCCAGTCTTGAAGAATGATCCTCCCAAACCGCCTGACCGCTGCAGGAGAACAGTCAGCTGAGCTGACAGCATTTCCTCCCAGGGCCAGGACTGAGTCAGTCATGCACCCAAGGGCACAGCTGAGGTTCTGACTATTCAGGGCCATTAAAGACAGCACTTCTAAAATACAAGATGGGATGTTGGGTTTCCTGGTGACTCCTTGGATATAAGCGCAAATCCTCAGGAAGCGTAAGTAGTCACAGCTTCTCAGGTGTCAGTGACCATTGACCTGAAGTGCTGATCTGCCCTAAGTATTTAGAGCTAATTTTCTGACTGGCTCCATCTCCATTTCTGTAACTAAATAGTTCAGCAGGGCCTGCTGTGGACTGGCACATGCTTACATGGCCAGTGGGTTTGGCTGCATTTCAGTGACAGATGGCAGAATTAACAAGAACAGATAAAATGTCCATCTTTTACAAATTCAGTAGGAATTGCATGAGTTTCCTACACAGACTCAACATCCATACTGGACATGCACAAAATGTAAAGTATGCATTAGGTCAACTTCTCTAAGATTCATTATGAAAAAACTAACCTTGTTTATCATAGAATCATAGAATAACCAGGTTGGAAAAGACCTACCAGATCATCAAGTCCAACCATTCCTATCAAACACTAAACCATCCCCCTTAGCACCTCATCCACCCGTGCCTTAAACACCTCCAGGGAAGGTGACTCAACCACCTCCCTGGGCAGCCTGTTCCAGTGCCCAATGACCCTTTCTGTGAAAATTTTTTTCCTAATGTCCAGCCTAAACCTCCCCTGGCGGAGCTTGAGGCCATTCCCTCTTGTCCTGTCCCCTGTCACTTGGAAGAAGAGGCCAGCACCCTCCTCTCTACAACCTCCTTTCAGGTAGTTGTAGAGAGCAATGAGGTCTCCCCTCAGCCTCCTCTTCTCCAGGCTAAACAACCCCAGCTCTCTCAGCCGCTCCTCGTAAGGCCTGCTCTCCAGCCCCCTCACCAGCTTTGTTGCTCTTCTCTGGACTCATTCCAGAGCCTCAACATCCTTTTTGTGGTGAGGGGCCCAGAACTGAACACAGGATTCGAGGAGCGGTCTCACCAGTGCCGAGTACAGAGGGAGAATAACCTCCCTGGACCTGCTGGTCACGCCGTTTCTGATACAAGCCAAGATGCCATTGGCCTTCTTGGCCACCTGGGCCACTGCTGGCTCATATTCAGTCGCTGTCAACCAACACCCCCAGGTCCTTCTCCTCCAGGCAGCTTTCCAGCCAGACTTCTCCTAGTCTGTAGCACTGCACAGGGTTGTTGTGCCCCAAGTGCAGGACCCGGCATTTGGTCTTGTTAAACCTCATGCCATTGGACTCAGCCCAGCAGTCCAGCCTGTCGAGATCCCTTTGCAGAGCCTCCCGACCCTCCAGCAGATCGACACTTCCACCCAGCTTAGTGTCGTCCGCAAACTTGCTAAGGGTGCACTCGATGCCTTCATCCTCTGACGCGCTGTCACTTTCATCTTTCTCACTGTCAGAGGCCCGCGTTGCCTTCTGTGATAAGTTACTCTCCTTTTCATAGTCTAAATCAAGGTTTTTATCATCTGAAGATGACTTTGACGCTCCATTCATCTGCTCACTAGCTTGTTCCTAATCATTACCTTCTTCATCTGCTTCAAAATGTTCCTCATACTCTAAAATAAAACAATCATACTGTGAGACAGGAAATGGAATTCACAACTAATGAAGTTCTCTTTAAGCAAACAGAAGTTAGCTTCAGTAATCTCCTTTTGCCTTTGCATTTGCTCTTTTTAAAGGCATTAGAGAATCTAAGACTACAGACAGGAATCACAGGAGCACACTATCATCAAAAAGTATCATGTTCTTCACAGACAGAGTAGCAAAAATGTAATAAAGTTACTGAATGATGCATCAAGTATGATTAACACATTAAAAACAAAACAAACAAAATCAGTAGCCACTGAAAGGATCAGAAAAATTAAGAGCTGGGCAAAGTCAAAAGTAAAATGCAAGATATTTTCATTACAGGAGAAAAATCTGTTGTGATGAAAAAAAAATACAAGTAATGGAGAAAGCTGGAGAAAGCTAACATATTGTAGCACAAAGTAAGATAAATGTGGATTGACATGGCTAATTAGTAACAAAGTGGCTTACAAACTAAATGAATTAATTAAATCCAGCCAAAGGCTTCTGCAGAGGAATGGTCTGTTATCACATTACTCTAATCTCCTCACTCAGGTCCCAAGTGAAATCCTAAAACAAATGACGCTACCACAGAATTAGCATTCTTACATCAACAAGGTCTAGATTTCATTCCAAGCTACCAGCCTGATGAGTTGTAATGTTTGACAGATAACTTTGCTCAGATCTACAGGTAAAGACTTTCTTCATGCATACGCATAAAAGAATCTTTCTCTTTCCAGCCAAGGCTGCACTGTTTGAAATCTCAGGCACTAGCAGACACAGGGATGTCAGTGATTTCCACTTAAAATTCAGTCATTCCACGGCTACAGTGAGCTCACCGCACATAGAGCAGTGAGGCCACAAAGCTAAATTGTGAGGGAGAGCTGCCACTGCTGACACACCAGCTGTCCCTCAGGGCCATCATTTCTCACCTTTCCGATTTTATTGCTCATCTCTTTTTCTTCCCATCAATGCTTCTCAAGTACTGAAGTGACAGAATGCCAAGGACAGAAATGAAGAGTATCTGATGCAGAACCAATTAGGCAAATAAACAATTACCCAGACAGTGAGAATTAAGGGAATAAGGAGATTTATTTTCCGTATAAAAAATCATTTGAGATTCCAACTGTGTTGTTAGAACTGAGGCCTCCTTAGGCACCTGTCAGAAAGGTGCCCACCTCCTGGAAGGAAAAAGGCGTGATTAATCACAAACACACATCCACAGGGATTAATGAGGAAGCTAAGCAGTAGCACTGCAGAATTACAAAAGTAAAAATAGGAACAGGAAGTAAAAATTAAAGTCTCTCTCTAAATTTGACTTTCTCTGAAAAAGGCATTACAATAAGGAGCAAGTCAAGGCACAGCCTGAGCTCACCACCTCTCCCACAGGGGCAGGCAGAGTTGGAGGCAGCCTGCTGGCCACAGCGACTGGCCTGAGGTGGCACTGGGAAATGGCACATCCTGAGCATGCAGCTGGACCTGCCATGCATCATTTTTATATCACAAATATTGTATACCACAAATATCTTGGTTTGCCACAAGAAACAGCCCTGGACAAACTTCAGCAAGGGCAGCCTCTCCCCAGTCTTTTTTTTTGTTTTAAATCTCTGTCAACTGAAACAAGATGGGATTCATGCAAAAAGGGCAAGGTCAGCCAGTTACAACAGGCAATGGGAGCACTCAGTAAAGGGAAAGGACGATAGCCCCAGCAGGGCCAGAGCAGAGAACACAAGAAAGGCAAGGTAACAATAAATAGACAAGCAGACAGGAATAACTCACCTTTGGAAAAAGCTGCCCTGTGTCATTTGCTGCAGTGGTGGGATTTCTTTTTAACTACACAATCCTGCAAAAAGGAAATCAGCCTCGAGTCGGGCAAGACAAAGCCTTCAGGTAGAACAATCAGGGTGATCATTGCTTTACACTAGGCATAGATGTCATAGGTGTACGTCCACACTTTTGGCTGTGCATGCTTACATTATAGCGTATAGAGCATTTGGTGAAACTCACCAGTTGTGACTGACCAGATGGTTCTCCCACCACAAAAGGATGGGGCCTATAATGATTTCGTGGAACGAGTGGTGGATGTGGGGTGTACACAGAGCTAGCACCTTCCACTGATTTTCTGGATTTTTCCACCAAAAAGAACAGAAATGTATGTCTCTGAGGTGCTAAATATCCTTAACAGCAATGTCTGAGCTTGCCTTCCCTCTGTCTTTCATCAGACAGCTATGATAACCAAATTGCCCAGATCCAATTGAACACCTGCTTAAGGAATGAGAGAGAGATGAGGGAAAAGACTTGTTCCAGTCTCTGATTGATTCCCCTGCACCCTTCTACAGCTGCACATCTCCCCAAGTTCAATTCCTCTGCCTATTTCTGTAGATCTCCCATTTCTTGATTTAGTCGAAGGCCTTTTTCTTTTCAAAATTTGAGTGCATCTGCCATTTCCTTGCTCTGACAGTGCCCCTCCCTGCCTTTTCTTCTCAAGAGCTCCACACTGGGCTGATTACCCTCCTGGACATAGATAGCTACATTTCTTATCCTCCCTTGCCCAGTCATCAGGTTTTCTCCTTTCCTTTCAGATTAGCTACTCAACCAATTTCACTGAATGTATGAAGGGAGAATTAAATTACAATACTAATTGCAGACAGGTTCCTGTGTCCTAGCGTGGCATCACAGCAAAGACACAGATCGTATATCTGCAGGCGTCTCCTTTACACTTCTCACTGAAGGAAGCAGTTTTGCTTTATGTTCCAAAAGTACCCAACTCCAGAATCCCTTAATAGGGTGCCTTGGTCACTGCTTACACAGTGGCAACTTTCTACCAGCAGGAGTTCAGTCAGTAAGTAATGCTTCTGCAATTATCATAGTGAGCAGTGGTTTTCATTAAAATCTCCTCCTTTCTTTACCTGATTAATTGCTCACAAACGCATTATTAAAATTAAAAAGATTCAAAACTGTTCTTTAACTGCTCAAAGAAGCAGCTAGCTTCTCAGCGCATGCTTCTCAATGCAGGCTCTAACGAAGAGATAGGATGTTGAGGACATGTCAGCCAAAATGACAACTTTTCCCATACGCGTCCAAGTGACTTCATAGGGAGAACCATTGACTTCTCTGGGATTTCCACTACTGTAACAACTACAGCATCAAGCTCTACCCACACAACACCAAACTCTTTTCATTAGTTACATGCTGGTTCAGATAAACATCGTGAGGAGAGGCAAACGACTGAAAATTTGAATGCAGTGCTCAGCAGCAGTCAGAAGTGGATAGCCGCTAGAAATTGAATTTCCCAGAATGGCAGGGACCAAGTTTGATTGTCTCTCCCAGTCCTGGGTTCCTACAATTTCCTTGCAGCAGTCAAGACTGGCTGGAGTGTAACAGAAGAAGTTTTCACACACTCACAGCATTTCCCCCATCCTGCTGAAGTTCTGGCACCAGATACAGTCAGAGGCAGGATCTTGACTAAGACAGAAGGATTGACGAAGACAGAAGGCCATGAGTAAGAGTTCCTACGCCTTTTTGTTCAAGCACCTTTTTAGCCCCAGCTGATGAAAAACACCCAATGTTTTAGTATACAGAGAAAAGGGTGGCAGCTATGTATTTTAATAGTTATAATTTTTTTTTCTTTCAAAAATTCAGGGAATCTTTATGCAAACTAGATAGCCACATCTTTCAGCTTTAGGCAAATACACCCACAGGGAAGGTAATGTAACAATAAACAGAGAAGCAGACAGGAATAACTCACCTTTGGTAAAAGCTGCCCTCTGTCATTTGCTGCAGTGGTGGGATGGAATAATCTGCCTCTGAGCATCCTAGTTCTCACTGCTCTCACTGCATTTACGCTCTTGTCTCCCTTTTGCAGAGCGGGAGGTGGCACTGGTATCATATGATTGATGACTAGGAGTTGATATGGGGATATACCAGTTACGTATTCCACTGAATTCATAAGTGTTAACTCACTCCTCTCCCCCTGCAAAAACATGTTAACCAGGTTAAGTAGGTGACACAAAAAATAGCTACCAAGCATATTGAACTACTCATGGTTTGACTGCTCTTTACAATTAGTAACACTCATGCCTCTCAAACAATTTCCTCACTTGGTGCTTGCCATTACGTTTATGAAAACCTTTATACGCTAAACCTCTTCGGTTTAATTTGCAAAGCAACGGACAGGCGGCTTGAAAATGTGGCCCTTATAGATCTAGACAACACCATTGTTAAACACATACTACTCGTAACCATGCAGAGTTCTGCTTCCAGGCAGGCACAATACTGCACAACCCCACAGCACTGCTGCATTCTTTCCGATGGCAAGCAAATTCCAAAGCAGTCAGCCAGAATCTTCCAACAGTAACACTATTTGGCACCAATTATACAAGAAGTTGTTCAAAACGCTTCTTTGCCTTTGTAGCAGAGGTTTAGTCCTCCTTCTGAATGAATTGCAAACAGAGGACCAAGGCCCTGAAAAGCAAAACATCTCTAGAGAATAAATTCTGCAAACATTGCGTGCTCTGGATCCGAGTTCTGCATCATCTTCATGCTTTATGACTGATTTAGCTGTTTTGTCTGTTGTGAGCATTAAAGAAACAATGCAAATCACCCATAATTATAGAAGACATAGAAAGTGTCAGCAAATTCTTGGAGGGAAGATCATGACCATCATAATATGGAACAAATGCACAGCAGCACAAAGTTATTCATGCATTTCCTGCCTGTCAGTGGCCACAGATCCAACATCCTCCATTCCCGTGGAACTCCTATCATACAGTCAATTACATAATGCTTTTCCTAGAAGAGAAGACAAGTCCAAATCTCACCTGAAAGTAACTGAATGCATATTAAGATCATGTTTGGCTACACCAAAAAGCTCTCATTCTCTGAACCCGCTAGTGTGATTTAGTAGTAGTAATGGTAAAAAAAGAAAGATGGTTTTTGCTACTTTTTAGCTGTAGATGAAGATGAAATCTTGTAAGACTGTGTGAAAATATTCCTGAGTTCTTGATCTTACCCAGATGGCTGCTTCCCTCTCTACATAAAGGAAAACCTATGTAGAGGTAGAAAAATTTGCACATAGAGAGATTTTAGACTATAAAAGACAAGTCACCACATTTTTCCGGGCTGTGATGAAAAACTGGGCATTAGACCACTAAGACAATGTCTTGAAAATTAAACAGAGATCAAAAAGGAGCATTTAAATAAAAGCTGATAAATATTTGGAAGGCGTGTTGCCTGCAGTATGCAGTTCTGCGAACTGCAGTACTAAAGCACTATTATAAAACTCTCCATGAATCTGCATTACCTCCAGAATGAAATCCAGCCTCACCCCACTGGCAAACTGCTGATCAGGCTCAAGTGTGTGGTGCTTTTGTTTACAGCTTGAAGCCTTCGGCGCAGACCCTATGGCAGCAGAGATACAAACTGGCGGGAGGCGAAGAGGTTGTAGCGTATTTCCTGGAGCTGTATTTGGTAGCCAAGAAGTCTAAAAAGGAAAAAGAAAACAGCTACAAAATCTCAGTGGATCACTTCCAGTGCAGAGTAGACTCTTAAAATAAAAAATAGCACTGATCAATATATTTGGAAGTGATGAGTGACTCTCAGGTATCCTGGGGAAACAAAATTTCCTGGACTGCCTCCAAAGAGCCAGACCACTTTAGGCATCGCTAACTGAGTATCCACAAACTGGAGCATCCAAAAGAATTCTTGGCCATAAATATAGTTTTTGCTACTGTCTCTTCACAGTGCAGCCTTGAAGCAAATGTAATGAACTGAAAGGAACTATAGCAGCATGCTGTTTCGGTGCCTTCACCACATGGACATTCAGACACTACACCACAAAAGCACGACTGTTCAATGCTGAACACTTTTCTGACTTTTTATTTTATCTTTTCCTTGTATACTCTTCAGAATACCGCATTGAAATGTTAAACACCTCCCCCCACCAAAAAAAAAACCTGTTTAACTGAGTTAAGTCACCATCTTGGAAAAGGCAAACTCCTTGGCTTGGTGTTGACGAGAAGGATGTTCACCATGATCATCAACTACAGCCCTACGTGCCCTCTGTATGGGTTGGAGAGGAGAAGGTCATTCAGGACTGAACAACTTTCTTCAGTCCGCACCAACTATCGTTATAGAAATGGAGAACCAGATAAAACTGTGCTATATAGTTGACCTTGGACTTCAGTATCATTCTTTTTCAACAGTATATTAACATTCCTTCTCTTCCCATCAACAGAGTAAGAAATTTCTGAGCCAGCACTCCAAAGCATGGCCTTCTGGAATGAACTTTAGTCTTACTTCGCCCCTTCAACTCTGTTCTCTAAAAAACCTCCCTTGCTTTCAGGGTTTTATAACATGTGTAAGCTTGTCTGCAGCCACAGTATTCATTGACAATACTTATGGTAAGGATACCAGCCTAGCCTTGGGTGACGAGGCACACAAAAAGGAAATATTAAAGTAGATTTATCACAAAGCAAAGCCATTTTTCTCTAGGTTCTGATTTGACACTCTTGCAACCTCAGCTTCTGGAGATTTCTTTTTAACTACACAATCCTGCAAAAAGGAAATCAGCCTCGAGTCGGGCAAGACGAAGCCTTCAGGTAGAACAATCAGGGTGATCATTGCTTTACACTAGGCATAGATGTCATAGGTGTACGAACACACTTTTGGCTGTGCATGCTTACATTATAGCGTATAGAGCATTTGGTGAAACTCACCAGTTGTGACTGACCAGATGGTTCTCCCACCACAAAAGGATGGGGCCTATAATGATTTCGTGGAACGAGTGGTGGATGTGGGGTGTACACAGAGCTAGCACCTTCCACTGATTTTCTGGATTTTTCCACCAAAAAGAATAGAAATGTATGTCTCTGAGGTGCTAAATATCCTTAACAGCAATGTCTGAGCTTGCCTTCCCTCTGTCTTTCATCAGACAGCTATGATAATCAAATTGCCCAGATCCAATTGAACACCTGCTTAAGGAATGAGAGAGAGATGAGGGAAAAGACTTGTTCCAGTCTCTGATTGATTCCCCTGCACCCTTCTACAGCTGCACATCTCCCCAAGTTCAATTCCTCTGCCTATTTCTGTAGATCTCCCATTTCTTGATTTAGTCGAAGGCCTTTTTCTTTTCAAAATTTGAGTGCATCTGCCATTTCCTTGCTCTGACAGTGCCCCTCCCTGCCTTTTCTTCTCAAGAGCTCCACACTGGGCTGATTACCCTCCTGGACATAGATAGCTACATTTCTTATCCTCCCTTGCCCAGTCATCAGGTTTTCTCCTTTCCTTTCAGATTAGCTACTCAACCAATTTCACTGAATGTATGAAGGGAGAATTAAATTACAATACTAATTGCAGACAGGTTCCTGTGTCCTAGCGTGGCATCACAGCAAAGACACAGATCGTATATCTGCAGGCGTCTCCTTTACACTTCTCACTGAAGGAAGCAGTTTTGCTTTATGTTCCAAAAGTACCCAACTCCAGAATCCCTTAATAGGGTGCCTTGGTCACTGCTTACACAATGGCAACTTTCTACCAGCAGGAGTTCAGTCAGTAAATAATGCTTTTGCAATTATCATAGTGAGCAGTGGTTTTCATTAAAATCTCCTCCTTTCTTTACCTGATTAATTGCTCACAAACGCATTATTAAAACTAAAAAGATTCAAAACTGTTCTTTAACTGCTCAAAGAAGCAGCTAGCTTCTCAGCGCATGCTTCTCAATGCAGGCTCTAACGAAGAGATAGGATGTTGAGGACATGTCAGCCAAAATGACAACTTTTCCCATACGCGTCCAAGTGACTTCATAGGGAGAACCATTGACTTCTCTGGGATTTCCACTACTGTAACAACTACAGCATCAAGCTCTACCCACACAACACCAAACTCTTTTCATTAGTTACATGCTGGTTCAGATAAACATCATGAGGAGAGGCAAACGACTGAAAATTTGAATGCAGTGCTCAGCAGCAGTCAGAAGTGGATAGTCGCTAGAAATTGAATTTCCCAGAATGGCAGGGACCAAGTTTGATTGTCTCTCCCAGTCCTGGGTTCCTACAATTTCCTTGCAGCAGTCAAGACTGGCTGGAGTGTAACAGAAGAAGTTTTCACACACTCACAGCATTTCCCCCATCCTGCTGAAGTTCTGGCACCAGATACAGTCAGAGGCAGGATCTTGACTAAGACAGAAGGATTGACGAAGACAGAAGGCCATGAGTAAGAGTTCCTACGCCTTTTTGTTCAAGCACCTTTTTAGCCCCAGCTGATGAAAAACACCCAATGTTTTAGTATACAGAGAAAAGGGTGGCAGCTATGTATTTTAATAGTTATAATTTTTTTTCTTTCAAAAATTCAGGGAATCTTTATGCAAACTAGATAGCCACATCTTTCAGCTTTAGGCAAATACACCCACAGGGAAGGTAATGTAACAATAAACAGAGAAGCAGACAGGAATAACTCACCTTTGGTAAAAGCTGCCCTCTGTCATTTGCTGCAGTGGTGGGATGGAATAATCTGCCTCTGAGCATCCTAGTTCTCACTGCTCTCACTGCATTTACGCTCTTGTCTCCCTTTTGCAGAGCGGGAGGTGGCACTGGTATCATATGATTGATGACTGGGAGTTGATATGGGGATATACCAGTTACGTATTCCACTGAATTCATAAGTGTTAACTCACTCCTCTCCCCCTGCAAAAACATGTTAACCAGGTTAAGTAGGTGACACAAAAAATAGCTACCAAGCATATTGAACTACTCATGGTTTGACTGCTCTTTACAGAATCACAGAATCACAGAATAACCAGGTTGGAAGAGACCCACCGGATCACCGAGTCCAACCGTTCCTACCAAACACTAAACCATATCCCTCAGCACCTCGTCCACCCGTGCCTTAAACACCTCCAGGGAAGGTGAATCAACCACCTCCCTGGGCAGCCTGTTCCAGTGCCCAATGACCCTTTCTGTAAAGAATTTTTTCCTAACGTCTAGCCTAAACCTCCCCTGGCGGAGCTTGAGGCCATTCCCTCTTGTCCTGTCCCCTGTCACTTGGGAGAAGAGGCCAGCACCATCCTCTCTACAACGTCCTTTCAGGTAGTTGTAGAGAGCAATGAGGTCACCCCTCAGCCTCCTCTTCTCCAGGCTAAACAACCCCAGCTCTCTCAGCCGCTCCTCATAAGGCCTGTTCTCCAGCCCTTTCACCAGCTTTGTTGCTCTTCTCTGGACTCTCTCCAGAGCCTCAACATCCTTCTTGTGGTGAGGGGCCCAGAACTGAACACAGTATTCGAGGAGCGGTCTCACCAGTGCCGAGTACAGAGGGAGGATAACCTCCCTGGACCTGCTGGTCACGCCGTTTCTGATACAAGCCAAGATACCATTGGCCTTCTTGGCCACCTGGGCACACTGCTGGCTCATATTCAGTCGGCTGTCAACCAACACCCCCAGGTCCCTCTCCTCCAGGCAGCTTTCTAGACAGACTTCTCCCAGTCTGTAGCACTGCATAGGGTTGTTGTGCCCCAAGTGCAGGACCTGGCATTTGGCCTTGTTAAACCTCATGCCATTGGACTCTGCCCAGCGGTCCAGCCTGTTCAGATCCCTTTGCAGAGCCTCCCGACCCTCCAGCAGATCGACACTTCCACCCAGCTTAGTGTCGTCCGCAAACTTGCTAAGGGTGCACTCGATGCCTTCATCCAGATCATTGATGAAGACATTGAACAGGGCTGGACCCAGCACTGAGCCCTGGGGAACCCCACTTGTCACTGGCCTCCAGCTGGATTTCACACCATTCCAGCTGGATTTCACACCATTACAATTAGTAACACTCATGCCTCTCGAACAATTTCCTCACTTGGTGCTTGCCATTACGTTTATGAAAACATTTATACGCTAAACCTCTTTGGTTTAATTTGCAAAGCAACGGACAGGCGGCTTGAAAATGTGGCCCTTATAGATCTAGACAACACCATTGTTAAACACATACTACTCGTAACCATGCAGAGTTCTGCTTCCAGGCAGGCACAATACTGCACAACCCCACAGCACTGCTGTATTCTTTCCGATGGCAAGCAAATTCCAAAGCAGTCACCCAGAATCTTCCAACAGTAACACTATTTGGCACCAATTATACAAGAAGTTGTTCAAAACGCTTCTTTGCCTTTGTAGCAGAGGTTTAGTCCTCCTTCTGAATGAATTGCAAACAGAGGACCAAGGCCCTGAAAAGCAAAACATCTCTAGAGAATAAATTCTGCAAACATTGCGTGCTCTGGATCCGAGTTCTGCATCATCTTCATGCTTTATGACTGATTTAGCTGTTTTGTCTGTTGTGAGCATTAAAGAAACAATGCAAATCACCCATAATTATAGAAGACATAGAAAGTGTCAGCAAATTCTTGGAGGGAAGATCATGACCATCATAATATGGAACAAATGCACAGCAGCACAAAGTTATTCATGCATTTCCTGCCTGTCAGTGGCCACAGATCCAACATCCTCCATTCCCGTGGAACTCCTATCATACAGTCAATTACATAATGCTTTTCCTAGAAGAGAAGACAAGTCCAAATCTCACCTGAAAGTAACTGAATGCATATTAAGATCATGTTTGGCTACACCAAAAAGCTCTCATTCTCTGAACCCGCTAGTGTGATTTAGTAGTAGTAATGGTAAAAAAAGAAAGATGGTTTTTGCTACTTTTTAGCTGTAGATGAAGATGAAATCTTGTAAGACTGTGTGAAAATATTCCTGAGTTCTTGATCTTACCCAGATGGCTGCTTCCCTCTCTACATAAAGGAAAACCTATGTAGAGGTAGAAAAATTTGCACATAGAGAGATTTTAGACTATAAAAGACAAGTCACCACATTTTTCCGGGCTGTGATGAAAAACTGGGCATTAGACCACTAAGACAATGTCTTGAAAATTAAACAGAGATCAAAAAGGAGCATTTAAATAAAAGCTGATAAATATTTGGAAGGCGTGTTGCCTGCAGTATGCAGTTCTGCGAACTGCAGTACTAAAGCACTATTATAAAACTCTCCATGAATCTGCATTACCTCCAGAATGAAATCCAGCCTCACCCCACTGGCAAACTGCTGATCAGGCTCAAGTGTGTGGTGCTTTTGTTTACAGCTTGAAGCCTTCGGCGCAGACCCTATGGCAGCAGAGATACAAACTGGCGGGAGGCGAAGAGGTTGTAGCGTATTTCCTGGAGCTGTATTTGGTAGCCAAGAAGTCTAAAAAGGAAAAAGAAAACAGCTACAAAATCTCAGTGGATCACTTCCAGTGCAGAGTAGACTCTTAAAATAAAAAATAGCACTGATCAATATATTTGGAAGTGATGAGTGACTCTCAGGTATCCTGGGGAAACAAAATTTCCTGGACTGCCTCCAAAGAGCCAGACCACTTTAGGCATCGCTAACTGAGTATCCACAAACTGGAGCATCCAAAAGAATTCTTGGCCATAAATATAGTTTTTGCTACTGTCTCTTCACAGTGCAGCCTTGAAGCAAATGTAATGAACTGAAAGGAACTATAGCAGCATGCTGTTTCGGTGCCTTCACCACATGGACATTCAGACACTACACCACAAAAGCACGACTGTTCAATGCTGAACACTTTTCTGACTTTTTATTTTATCTTTTCCTTGTATACTCTTCAGAATACCGCATTGAAATGTTAAACACCTCCCCCCACAAAAAAAAAACCCTGTTTAACTCAGTTAAGTCACCATCTTGGAAAAGGCAAACTCCTTGGCTTGGTGTTGACGAGAAGGATGTTCACCATGATCATCAACTACAGCCCTACGTGCCCTCTGTATGGGTTGGAGAGGAGAAGGTCATTCAGGACTGAACAACTTTCTTCAGTCCGCACCAACTATCGTTATAGAAATGGAGAACCAGATAAAACTGTGCTATATAGTTGACCTTGGACTTCAGTATCATTCTTTTTCAACAGTATATTAACATTCCTTCTCTTCCCATCAACAGAGTAAGAAATTTCTGAGCCAGCACTCCAAAGCATGGCCTTCTGGAATGAACTTTAGTCTTACTTCGCCCCTTCAACTCTGTTCTCTAAAAAACCTCCCTTGCTTTCAGGGTTTTATAACATGTGTAAGCTTGCCTGCAGCCACAGTATTCATTGACAATACTTATGGTAAGGATACCAGCCTAGCCTTGGGTGACGAGGCACACAAAAAGGAAATATTAAGGTAGATTTATCACAAAGCAAAGCCATTTTTCTCTAGGTTCTGATTTGACACTCTTGCAACCTCAGCTTCTGGAGATTTCTTTTTAACTACACAATCCTGCAAAAAGGAAATCAGCCTCGAGTCGGGCAAGACGAAGCCTTCAGGTAGAACAATCAGGGTGATCATTGCTTTACACTAGGCATAGATGTCATAGGTGTACGAACACACTTTTGGCTGTGCATGCTTACATTATAGCGTATAGAGCATTTGGTGAAACTCACCAGTTGTGACTGACCAGATGGTTCTCCCACCACAAAAGGATGGGGCCTATAATGATTTCGTGGAACGAGTGGTGGATGTGGGGTGTACACAGAGCTAGCACCTTCCACTGATTTTCTGGATTTTTCCACCAAAAAGAATAGAAATGTATGTCTCTGAGGTGCTAAATATCCTTAACAGCAATGTCTGAGCTTGCCTTCCCTCTGTCTTTCATCAGACAGCTATGATAATCAAATTGCCCAGATCCAATTGAACACCTGCTTAAGGAATGAGAGAGAGATGAGGGAAAAGACTTGTTCCAGTCTCTGATTGATTCCCCTGCACCCTTCTACAGCTGCACATCTCCCCAAGTTCAATTCCTCTGCCTATTTCTGTAGATCTCCCATTTCTTGATTTAGTCGAAGGCCTTTTTCTTTTCAAAATCTGAGTGCATCTGCCATTTCCTTGCTCTGACAGTGCCCCTCCCTGCCTTTTCTTCTCAAGAGCTCCACACTGGGCCGATTACCCTCCTGGACATAGATAGCTACATTTCTTATCCTCCCTTGCCCAGTCATCAGGTTTTCTCCTTTCCTTTCAGATTAGCTACTCAACCAATTTCACTGAATGTATGAAGGGAGAATTAAATTACAATACTAATTGCAGACAGGTTCCTGTGTCCTAGCGTGGCATCACAGCAAAGACACAGATCGTATATCTGCAGGCGTCTCCTTTACACTTCTCACTGAAGGAAGCAGTTTTGCTTTATGTTCCAAAAGTACCCAACTCCAGAATCCCTTAATAGGGTGCCTTGGTCACTGCTTACACAGTGGCAACTTTCTACCAGCAGGAGTTCAGTCAGTAAATAATGCTTTTGCAATTATCATAGTGAGCAGTGGTTTTCATTAAAATCTCCTCCTTTCTTTACCTGATTAATTGCTCACAAACGCATTATTAAAATTAAAAAGATTCAAAACTGTTCTTTAACTGCTCAAAGAAGCAGCTAGCTTCTCAGCGCATGCTTCTCAATGCAGGCTCTAACGAAGAGATAGGATGTTGAGGACATGTCAGCCAAAATGACAACTTTTCCCATACGCGTCCAAGTGACTTCATAGGGAGAACCATTGACTTCTCTGGGATTTCCACTACTGTAACAACTACAGCATCAAGCTCTACCCACACAACACCAAACTCTTTTCATTAGTTACATGCTGGTTCAGATAAACATCGTGAGGAGAGGCAAACGACTGAAAATTTGAATGCAGTGCTCAGCAGCAGTCAGAAGTGGATAGTCGCTAGAAATTGAATTTCCCAGAATGGCAGGGACCAAGTTTGATTGTCTCTCCCAGTCCTGGGTTCCTACAATTTCCTTGCAGCAGTCAAGACTGGCTGGAGTGTAACAGAAGAAGTTTTCACACACTCACAGCATTTCCCCCATCCTGCTGAAGTTCTGGCACCAGATACAGTCAGAGGCAGGATCTTGACTAAGACAGAAGGATTGACGAAGACAGAAGGCCATGAGTAAGAGTTCCTACGCCTTTTTGTTCAAGCACCTTTTTAGCCCCAGCTGATGAAAAACACCCAATGTTTTAGTATACAGAGAAAAGGGTGGCAGCTATGTATTTTAATAGTTATAATTTTTTTTTCTTTCAAAAATTCAGGGAATCTTTATGCAAACTAGATAGCCACATCTTTCAGCTTTAGGCAAATACACCCACAGGGAAGGTAATGTAACAATAAACAGAGAAGCAGACAGGAATAACTCACCTTTGGTAAAAGCTGCCCTCTGTCATTTGCTGCAGTGGTGGGATGGAATAATCTGCCTCTGAGCATCCTAGTTCTCACTGCTCTCACTGCATTTACGCTCTTGTCTCCCTTTTGCAGAGCGGGAGGTGGCACTGGTATCATATGATTGATGACTGGGAGTTGATACGGGGATATACCAGTTACGTATTCCACTGAATTCATAAGTGTTAACTCACTCCTCTCCCCCTGCAAAAACATGTTAACCAGGTTAAGTAGGTGACACAAAAAATAGCTACCAAGCATATTGAACTACTCATGGTTTGACTGCTCTTTACAGAATCACAGAATCACAGAATAACCAGGTTGGAAGAGACCCACCGGATCACCGAGTCCAACCGTTCCTACCAAACACTAAACCATATCCCTCAGCACCTCGTCCACCCGTGCCTTAAACACCTCCAGGGAAGGTGAATCAACCACCTCCCTGGGCAGCCTGTTCCAGTGCCCAATGACCCTTTCTGTAAAGAATTTTTTCCTAACGTCTAGCCTAAACCTCCCCTGGCGGAGCTTGAGGCCATTCCCTCTTGTCCTGTCCCCTGTCACTTGGGAGAAGAGGCCAGCACCATCCTCTCTACAACGTCCTTTCAGGTAGTTGTAGAGAGCAATGAGGTCACCCCTCAGCCTCCTCTTCTCCAGGCTAAACAACCCCAGCTCTCTCAGCCGCTCCTCATAAGGCCTGTTCTCCAGCCCTTTCACCAGCTTTGTTGCTCTTCTCTGGACTCTCTCCAGAGCCTCAACATCCTTCTTGTGGTGAGGGGCCCAGAACTGAACACAGTATTCGAGGAGCGGTCTCACCAGTGCCGAGTACAGAGGGAGGATAACCTCCCTGGACCTGCTGGTCACGCCGTTTCTGATACAAGCCAAGATACCATTGGCCTTCTTGGCCACCTGGGCACACTGCTGGCTCATATTCAGTCGGCTGTCAACCAACACCCCCAGGTCCCTCTCCTCCAGGCAGCTTTCTAGACAGACTTCTCCCAGTCTGTAGCACTGCATAGGGTTGTTGTGCCCCAAGTGCAGGACCTGGCATTTGGCCTTGTTAAACCTCATGCCATTGGACTCTGCCCAGCGGTCCAGCCTGTTCAGATCCCTTTGCAGAGCCTCCCGACCCTCCAGCAGATCGACACTTCCACCCAGCTTAGTGTCGTCCGCAAACTTGCTAAGGGTGCACTCGATGCCTTCATCCAGATCATTGATGAAGACATTGAACAGGGCTGGACCCAGCACTGAGCCCTGGGGAACCCCACTTGTCACTGGCCTCCAGCTGGATTTCACACCATTCCAGCTGGATTTCACACCATTACAATTAGTAACACTCATGCCTCTCGAACAATTTCCTCACTTGGTGCTTGCCATTACGTTTATGAAAACATTTATACGCTAAACCTCTTCGGTTTAATTTGCAAAGCAACGGACAGGCGGCTTGAAAATGTGGCCCTTATAGATCTAGACAACATCATTGTTAAACACATACTACTCGTAACCATGCAGAGTTCTGCTTCCAGGCAGGCACAATACTGCACAACCCCACAGCACTGCTGCATTCTTTCCGATGGCAAGCAAATTCCAAAGCAGTCAGCCAGAATCTTCCAACAGTAACACTATTTGGCACCAATTATACAAGAAGTTGTTCAAAACGCTTCTTTGCCTTTGTAGCAGAGGTTTAGTCCTCCTTCTGAATGAATTGCAAACAGAGGACCAAGGCCCTGAAAAGCAAAACATCTCTAGAGAATAAATTCTGCAAACATTGCGTGCTCTGGATCCGAGTTCTGCATCATCTTCATGCTTTATGACTGATTTAGCTGTTTTGTCTGTTGTGAGCATTAAAGAAACAATGCAAATCACCCATAATTATAGAAGACATAGAAAGTGTCAGCAAATTCTTGGAGGGAAGATCATGACCATCATAATATGGAACAAATGCACAGCAGCACAAAGTTATTCATGCATTTTCTGCCTGTCAGTGGCCACAGATCCAACATCCTCCATTCCCGTGGAACTCCTATCATACAGTCAATTACATAATGCTTTTCCTAGAAGAGAAGACAAGTCCAAATCTCACCTGAAAGTAACTGAATGCATATTAAGATCATGTTTGGCTACACCAAAAAGCTCTCATTCTCTGAACCCGCTAGTGTGATTTAGTAGTAGTAATGGTAAAAAAAGAAAGATGGTTTTTGCTACTTTTCAGCTGTAGGTGAAGATGAAATCTTGTAAGACTGTGTGAAAATATTCCTGAGTTCTTGATCTTACCCAGATGGCTGCTTCCCTCTCTACATAAAGGAAAATCTATGTAGAGGTAGAAAAATTTGCACATAGAGAGATTTTAGACTATAAAAGACAAGTCACCACATTTTTCCGGGCTGTGATGAAAAACTGGGCATTAGACCACTAAGACAATGTCTTGAAAATTAAACAGAGATCAAAAAGGAGCATTTAAATAAAAGCTGATAAATATTTGGAAGGCGTGTTGCCTGCAGTATGCAGTTCTAAGGACTGCAGTACTAAAGCACTATTATAAAACTCTCCATGAATCTGCATTACCTCCAGAATGAAATCCAGCCTCACCCCACTGGCAAACTGCTGATCAGGCTCAAGTGTGTGGTGCTTTTGTTTACAGCTTGAAGCCTTCGGCGCAGACCCTATGGCAGCAGAGATACAAACTGGCGGGAGGCGAAGAGGTTGTAGCGTATTTCCTGGAGCTGTATTTGGTATCCAAGAAGTCTAAAAAGGAAAAAGAAAACAGCTACAAAATCTCAGTGGATCACTTCCAGTGCAGAGTAGACTCTTAAAATAAAAAATAGCACTGATCAATATATTTGGAAGTGATGAGTGACTCTCAGGTATCCTGGGGAAACAAAATTTCCTGGACTGCCTCCAAAGAGCCAGACCACTTTAGGCATCGCTAACTGAGTATCCACAAACTGGAGCATCCAAAAGAATTCTTGGCCATAAATATAGTTTTTGCTACTGTCTCTTCACAGTGCAGCCTTGAAGCAAATGTAATGAACTGAAAGGAACTATAGCAGCATGCTGTTTCGGTGCCTTCACCACATGGACATTCAGACACTACACCACAAAAGCACGACTGTTCAATGCTGAACACTTTTCTGACTTTTTATTTTATCTTTTCCTTGTATACTCTTCAGAATACCGCATTGAAATGTTAAACACCTCCCCCCACCAAAAAAAAAACCTGTTTAACTGAGTTAAGTCACCATCTTGGAAAAGGCAAACTCCTTGGCTTGGTGTTGACGAGAAGGATGTTCACCATGATCATCAACTACAGCCCTACGTGCCCTCTGTATGGGTTGGAGAGGAGAAGGTCATTCAGGACTGAACAACTTTCTTCAGTCCGCACCAACTATCATTATAGAAATGGAGAACCAGATAAAACTGTGCTATATAGTTGACCTTGGACTTCAGTATCATTCTTTTTCAACAGTATATTAACATTCCTTCTCTTCCCATCAACAGAGTAAGAAATTTCTGAGCCAGCACTCCAAAGCATGGCCTTCTGGAATGAACTTTAGTCTTCGCCCCTTCAACTCTGTTCTCTAAAAAACCTCCCTTGCTTTCAGGGTTTTATAACATGTGTAAGCTTGTCTGCAGCCACAGTATTCATTGACAATACTTATGGTAAGGATACCAGCCTAGCCTTGGGTGACGAGGCACACAAAAAGGAAATATTAAAGTAGATTTATCACAAAGCAAAGCCATTTTTCTCTAGGTTCTGATTTGACACTCTTGCAACCTCAGCTTCTGGAGATTTCTTTTTAACTACACAATCCTGCAAAAAGGAAATCAGCCTCGAGTCGGGCAAGACGAAGCCTTCAGGTAGAACAATCAGGGTGATCATTGCTTTACACTAGGCATAGATGTCATAGGTGTACGTCCACACTTTTGGCTGTGCATGCTTACATTATAGCGTATAGAGCATTTGGTGAAACTCACCAGTTGTGACTGACCAGATGGTTCTCCCACCACAAAAGGATGGGGCCTATAATGATTTCGTGGACCGAGTTGTGGATGTGGGGTGTACACAGAGCTAGCATCTTCCACTGATTTTCTGGATTTTTCCACCTAAAAGAATAGAAATGTATGTCTCTGAGGTGCTAAATATCCTTAACAGCAATGTCTGAGCTTGCCTTCCCTCTGTCTTTCATCAGACAGCTATGATAATCAAATTGCCCAGATCCAATTGAACACCTGCTTAAGGAATGAGAGAGAGATGAGGGAAAAGACTTGTTCCAGTCTCTGATTGATTCCCCTGCACCCTTCTACAGCTGCACATCTCCCCAAGTTCAATTCCTCTGCCTATTTCTGTAGATCTCCCATTTCTTGATTTAGTCGAAGGCCTTTTTCTTTTCAAAATCTGAGTGCATCTGCCATTTCCTTGCTCTGACAGTGCCCCTCCCTGCCTTTTCTTCTCAAGAGCTCCACACTGGGCTGATTACCCTCCTGGACATAGATAGCTACACTTCTTATCCTCCCTTGCCCAGTCATCAGGTTTTCTCCTTTCCTTTCAGATTAGCTACTCAACCAATTTCACTGAATGTATGAAGGGAGAATTAAATTACAATACTAATTGCAGACAGGTTCCTGTGTCCTAGCGTGGCATCACAGCAAAGACACAGATCGTATATCTGCAGGCGTCTCCTTTACACTTCTCACTGAAGGAAGCAGTTTTGCTTTATGTTCCAAAAGTACCCAACTCCAGAATCCCTTAATAGGGTGCCTTGGTCACTGCTTACACAGTGGCAACTTTCTACCAGCAGGAGTTCAGTCAGTAAATAATGCTTTTGCAATTATCATAGTGAGCAGTGGTTTTCATTAAAATCTCCTCCTTTCTTTACCTGATTAATTGCTCACAAACGCATTATTAAAATTAAAAAGATTCAAAACTGTTCTTTAACTGCTCAAAGAAGCAGCTAGCTTCTCAGCGCATGCTTCTCAATGCAGGCTCTAACGAAGAGATAGGATGTTGAGGACATGTCAGCCAAAATGACAACTTTTCCCATACGCGTCCAAGTGACTTCATAGGGAGAACCATTGACTTCTCTGGGATTTCCACTACTGTAACAACTACAGCATCAAGCTCTACCCACACAACACCAAACTCTTTTCATTAGTTACATGCTGGTTCAGATAAACATCGTGAGGAGAGGCAAACGACTGAAAATTTGAATGCAGTGCTCAGCAGCAGTCAGAAGTGGATAGTCGCTAGAAATTGAATTTCCCAGAATGGCAGGGACCAAGTTTGATTGTCTCTCCCAGTCCTGGGTTCCTACAATTTCCTTGCAGCAGTCAAGACTGGCTGGAGTGTAACAGAAGAAGTTTTCACACACTCACAGCATTTCCCCCATCCTGCTGAAGTTCTGGCACCAGATACAGTCAGAGGCAGGATCTTGACTAAGACAGAAGGATTGACGAAGACAGAAGGCCATGAGTAAGAGTTCCTACGCCTTTTTGTTCAAGCACCTTTTTAGCCCCAGCTGATGAAAAACACCCAATGTTTTAGTATACAGAGAAAAGGGTGGCAGCTATGTATTTTAATAGTTATAATTTTTTTTTCTTTCAAAAATTCAGGGAATCTTTATGCAAACTAGATAGCCACATCTTTCAGCTTTAGGCAAATACACCCACAGGGAAGGTAACGTAACAATAAACAGAGAAGCAGACAGGAATAACTCACCTTTGGTAAAAGCTGCCCTCTGTCATTTGCTGCAGTGGTGGGATGGAATAATCTGCCTCTGAGCATCCTAGTTCTCACTGCTCTCACTGCATTTACGCTCTTGTCTCCCTTTTGCAGAGGGGGAGGTGGCACTGGTATCATATGATTGATGACTGGGAGTTGATACGGGGATATACCAGTTACGTGTTCCACTGAATTCATAAGTGTTAACTCACTCCTCTCCCCCTGCAAAAACATGTTAACCAGGTTAAGTAGGTGACACAAAAAATAGCTACCAAGCATATTGAACTACTCATGGTTTGACTGCTCTTTACAATTAGTAACACTCATGCCTCTCGAACAATTTCCTCACTTCGTGCTTGCCATTACGTTTATGAAAACCTTTATACGCTAAACCTCTTCGGTTTAATTTGCAAAGCAACGGACAGGCGGCTTGAAAATGTGGCCCTTATAGATCTAGACACCATCATTGTTAAACACATACTACTCGTAACCATGCAGAGTTCTGCTTCCAGGCAGGCACAATACTGCACAACCCCACAGCACTGCTGCATTCTTTCCGATGGCAAGCAAACTCCAAAGCAGTCAGCCAGAATCTTCCAACAGTAACACTATTTGGCACCAATTATACAAGAAGTTGTTCAAAACGCTTCTTTGCCTTTGTAGCAGAGGTTTAGTCCTCCTTCTGAATGAATTGCAAACAGAGGACCAAGGCCCTGAAAAGCAAAACATCTCTAGAGAATAAATTCTGCAAACATTGCGTGCTCTGGATCCGAGTTCTGCATCATCTTCATGCTTTGTGACTGATTTAGCTGTTTTGTCTGTTGTGAGCATTAAAGAAACAATGCAAATCACCCATAATTATAGAAGACATAGAAAGTGTCAGCAAATTCTTGGAGGGAAGATCATGACCATCATAATATGGAACAAATGCACAGCAGCACAAAGTTATTCATGCATTTCCTGCCTGTCAGTGGTCACAGATCCAACATCCTCCATTCCCATGGAACTCCTATCATACAGTCAATTACATAATGCTTTTCCTAGAAGAGAAGACAAGTCCAAATCTCACCTGAAAGTAACTGAATGCATATTAAGATCATGTTTGGCTACACCAAAAAGCTCTCATTCTCTGAACCCGCTAGTGTGATTTAGTAGTAGTAATGGTAAAAAAAGAAAGATGGTTTTTGCTACTTTTCAGCTGTAGATGAAGATGAAATCTTGTAAGACTGTGTGAAAATATTCCTGAGTTCTTGATCTTACCCAGATGGCTGCTTCCCTCTCTACATAAAGGAAAACCTATGTAGAGGTAGAAAAATTTGCACATAGAGAGATTTTAGACTATAAAAGACAAGTCACCACATTTTTCCGGGCTGTGATGAAAAACTGGGCATTAGACCACTAAGACAATGTCTTGAAAATTAAACAGAGATCAAAAAGGAGCATTTAAATAAAAGCTGATAAATATTTGGAAGGCGTGTTGCCTGCAGTATGCAGTTCTGCGAACTGCAGTACTAAAGCACTATTATAAAACTCTCCATGAATCTGCATTACCTCCAGAATGAAATCCAGCCTCACCCCACTGGCAAACTGCTTATCAGGCTCAAGTGTGTAGTGCTTTTGTTTACAGCTTGAAGCCTTCGGCGCAGACCCTATGGCAGCAGAGATACAAACTGGCGGGAGGCGAAGAGGTTGTAGCGTATTTCCTGGAGCTGTATTTGGTCGCCAAGAAGTCTAAAAAGGAAAAAGAAAACAGCTACAAAATCTCAGTGGACCACTTCCAGTGCAGAGTAGACTCTTAAAATAAAAAATAGCACTGATCAATATATTTGGAAGTGATGAGTGACTCTCAGGTATCCTGGGGAAACAAAATTTCCTGGACTGCCTCCAAAGAGCCAGACCACTTTAGGCATCGCTAACTGAGTATCCACAAACTGGAGCATCCAAAAGAATTCTTGGCCATAAATATAGTTTTTGCTACTGTCTCCTCACAGTGCAGCCTTGAAGCAAATGTAATGAACTGAAAGGAACTGTAGCAGCATGCTGTTTCGGTGGCTTCACCACATGGACATTCAGACACTACACCACAAAAGCACAACTGTTCAATGCTGAACACTTTTATGACTTTTTATTTTATCTTTTCCTTGTATACTCTTCAGAATACCGCATTGAAATGTTAAACACCTCCCCCCACAAAAAAAAAAAACCTGTTTAACTGAGTTAAGTCACCATCTTGGAAAAGGCAAACTCCTTGGCTTGGTGTTGACGAGAAGGATGTTCACCATGATCATCAACTACAGCCCTACGTGCCCTCTGTATGGGATGGAGAGGAGAAGGTCATTCAGGACTGAACAACTTTCTTCAGTCCGCACCAACTATCGTTATAGAAATGGAGAACCAGATAAAACTGTGCTATATAGTTGACCTTGGACTTCAGTATCATTCTTTTTCAACAGTATATTAACATTCCTTCTCTTCCCATCAACAGAGTAAGAAATTTCTGAGCCAGCACTCCAAAGCATGGCCTTCTGGAATGAACTTTAGTCTTACTTCGCCCCTTCAACTCTGTTCTCTAAAAATCCTCCCTTGCTTTCAGGGTTTTATAACATGTGTAAGCTTGTCTGCAGCCACAGTAGTCATTGACAATACTTATGGTAAGGATACCAGCCTAGCCTTGGGTGACGAGGCACACAAAAAGGAAATATTAAAGTAGATTTATCACAAAGCAAAGCCATTTTTCTCTAGGTTCTGATTTGACACTCTTGCAACCTCAGCTTCTGGAGATTTCTTTTTAACTACACAATCCTGCAAAAAGGAAATCAGCCTCGAGTCGGGCAAGACGAAGCCTTCAGGTAGAACAATCAGGGTGATCATTGCTTTACACTAGGCATAGATGTCATAGGTGTACGTACACACTTTTGGCTGTGCATGCTTACATTATAGCGTATAGAGCATTTGGTGAAACTCACCAGTTGTGACTGACCAGATGGTTCTCCCACCACAAAAGGATGGCGCCTATAATGATTTCGTGGACCGAGTTGTGGATGTGGGGTGTACACAGAGCTAGCATCTTCCACTGATTTTCTGGATTTTTCCACCTAAAAGAATAGAAATGTATGTCTCTGAGGTGCTAAATATCCTTAACAGCAATGTCTGAGCTTGCCTTCCCTCTGTCTTTCATCAGACAGCTATGATAATCAAATTGCCCAGATCCAATTGAACACCTGCTTAAGGAATGAGAGAGAGATGAGGGAAAAGACTTGTTCCAGTCTCTGATTGATTCCCCTGCACCCTTCTACAGCTGCACATCTCCCCAAGTTCAATTCCTCTGCCTATTTCTGTAGATCTCCCATTTCTTGATTTAGTCGAAGGCCTTTTTCTTTTCAAAATCTGAGTGCATCTGCCATTTCCTTGCTCTGACAGTGCCCCTCCCTGCCTTTTCTTCTCAAGAGCTCCACACTGGGCTGATTACCCTCCTGGACATAGATAGCTACACTTCTTATCCTCCCTTGCCCAGTCATCAGGTTTTCTCCTTTCCTTTCAGATTAGCTACTCAACCAATTTCACTGAATGTATGAAGGGAGAATTAAATTACAATACTAATTGCAGACAGGTTCCTGTGTCCTAGCGTGGCATCACAGCAAAGACACAGATCGTATATCTGCAGGCGTCTCCTTTACACTTCTCACTGAAGGAAGCAGTTTTGCTTTATGTTCCAAAAGTACCCAACTCCAGAATCCCTTAATAGGGTGCCTTGGTCACTGCTTACACAGTGGCAACTTTCTACCAGCAGGAGTTCAGTCAGTAAATAATGCTTTTGCAATTATCATAGTGAGCAGTGGTTTTCATTAAAATCTCCTCCTTTCTTTACCTGATTAATTGCTCACAAACGCATTATTAAAACTAAAAAGATTCAAAACTGTTCTTTAACTGCTCAAAGAAGCAGCTAGCTTCTCAGCGCATGCTTCTCAATGCAGGCTCTAACGAAGAGATAGGATGTTGAGGACATGTCAGCCAAAATGACAACTTTTCCCATACGCGTCCAAGTGACTTCACAGGGAGAACCATTGACTTCTCTGGGATTTCCACTACTGTAACAACTACAGCATCAAGCTCTACCCACACAACACCAAACTCTTTTCATTAGTTACATGCTGGTTCAGATAAACATCGTGAGGAGAGGCAAACGACTGAAAACAGACTGAGGGTCTTCAGCTTGGGAAAATGAGAAGGAATATGAAAAACGCATGCAAAATCACAAATGTCTTGGAAAAGGGGAATAGTTATTAATTTTGTTCATAATGAGAACAATGGAGCATCAAACAGAATTATCAGACAGCAGATACAGTAATTATTGTGCAGAAATTCAAGCAAGTACCATTTTATTCAACTTGCAATTAAATTCCACAACTAAGTATACTGCAGAACCAAAATAATAAGTTGATACAAAGGGAATCATGTTTATGAATGGGAGCTCCTGAGCCATTCGATAGAGCTAGAAGAGGTAACCTGGGGCAGGATCATCCTCTACTTGCTTGTTCCTTGTACTTTTTCCATAACCCACAGAGACAGGATGCTTGATTCAATGAATCGTTGGCCTGACTCAGGGCTGTTATTTAGCACAGGGCAAAACTAGCAAGTCCCATCAGTACTCAATAGCGTTCAAGCCTTACCTTGATTTTCTGCCCCCTCACCTTCTTCACAGAATTTTCAAGTTTCCTTTTCATTTCCAGCTCGTGATGACGCTATCAATATCAGAGAAAGAAATCTCATTAACAGACATTATGAGATGTCAGTGAATGTAAGAGCATTTGCTTCTGTTCTGCTTATCACTCACCTGCTCCCTGGCCATTATCCTCATTTTGCCCAGCTATGAAACTACTACTGACTCAATCCATTTGCATTACATCCATGTGTATTAATATCAGAAAGGGAACAACTGAGCATTTGTAAAGTTGTAGGGACCAGCTGCACTCTTGATACGTAGTGGGAATGTGACCAAATCTTGTACTCAGGTAACATATATAACCATGTTCAAATTATTTTGGTTTTATTAGAATTTTTTAAGCAAACTAGCCTGTGACTATCACCCCAGAATCTGACAACTGCCAGCATGCATTAAGTGAGCCAAGATAGTGTCTGTTCTAATGGCAGTATGGTTTAACAGCTAGAGGCCAGTGGAGGTTCCATGTGGGGGACGCCAAGTACAAAGATTGTCCCTCTTCCCAGCAGGAGATACATTTTCAGGAGAGCATGAGGGCACAGCTACAGAAAACAGACTGGTATGAGATAATAGCCACTGTCTGTCTGCTGGGAAGTATTTGAAAAGGCTTACAGATCCCTAGTAAATGCATACCTCCATATCAAGGATCTTCTGAAACGTGGCCTGAGCCAGGCACTCCTCTGCGTATCTTTGCCGATCCTTCCTCCGAACATTTTGCCAGTATTCTTTATCAGGTATTATTCTTCCACTCCTTGAGATCTGTGGTAATCAAATATAAAGTGACTAAAAAGAACAGAAAACAGACTAAAGTATGTTTTCAAACAGAGTAGCACCTCTGCTTTCTGTCGTGGTGCTGGAGCTCACCTTCCCAGCACAAAACTGTAGTTTCTTTGACTGCATGGACCCCACCAGCCAAACAAGAGCAGGAGAGAAGCAGTCACGTTTTCTAACAACTGAGGGCTCACCCTTACTCTTCACGGGCCATCGCCCAAGTCAGTGAAGGGTAATTAAACACTCGCCTTCCCACTGTGTGAGGGTTGCATCTGCCTGTGCTAACCAGCATCACACCTAGGAGTGCATAGGTATTTTTTAAAATATTCAGCACATTCACCTTTACCAAATCCTTCAGTTTTCCATTAAACACTTTTGAAAAATAACATTGAAGCTATTTAAACTGCTAATAGAGTCAAAGATGCTTAGATCTCACAGTTTAAAAAAAAAACCAAGAGAATCAATATGAGTCTGTATATTTGCAAACTGAAAGATCTTGAAGAGAAAAAATCCAGTAAGCAAAAAGAAATACAGACCAAAAAACATAAAACATTCTAAATTTATCAAAACACCTCCATGAAAGATCTTCTTCTGCCTGGATGTGAAATGCAAGCAGATTGACAAGCATTCTCACATCACCAGAACAGTACAGTAATACAGTGCCACATGTAACTTCTTACTGGAAATGCATTTACTGAGCAGAAGCTCAGGGCTAAGCCAAAGCTCTCCAATGTTTAGATACATCATCAATCCATGTCAGCCACTCTTCGCAGTTTCAGGCAGACAGGCATTATGACTGCTGCATTACAGAAGCTGCAGTGGAAGCATAAGCTTGATATTCCATGGAGTATGGCCTCCATATTGACTCTTAGCACATTCCTTCTTGTGTGGAATCATCGTTCACCAGCAGCCCCCATGGCAGCACTTTGAGAGCCCCAGGTGGCCCTTGGACCTTGTCATCCTGAAACACGCTCAGTGTCAGGTGAAGCATTTCCTCAGCTGCAACTACTGTCTTCAAAACTGCTTAGCACACAGAGCTAAGCTCCGAGCTCTGGCTTTCTGTCATTCGGATTTCAGTAATGCAGCCTTAGGACGAAACGGTGTGACCAGCAGGTCCAGGGAGGTTATTCTCCCTCTGTATTCGGCACTGGTGAGACCGCTCCTCGAATCCTGTGTTCAGTTCTGGGCCCCTCACCACAAGAAGGATGTTGAGGCTCTGCAACGAGTCCAGAGAAGAGCAACGAAGCTGGTGAAGGGGCTGGAGAACAAGACTTAACGAGGAGTGGCTGAGAGAGCTGGGGTTGTTTAGCCTGGAGAAGAGGAGGCTGAGGGGAGACCTCATTGCTCTCTACAACTACCTGAAAGGAGGTTGTAGAGAGGAGGGTGATGGCCTCTTCTCCCAAGTGACAGGGGACAGGATGAGACAGAATGGCCTCAAGCTCCGCTAGGGGAGGTTCAGGCTGCACATCAAAAATTTTTTTCATGGAAAGGGTCATTGGGCACTGGCAGAGGCTGCCCAGGGAGGTTGTTGAGTCACCATCCCTGGAGGTGTTTAAAAGACGGCTGGATGAGGTGCTGAGGGGCATGGTTTAGTGACTGATGGGAACGGTTGGACTCAACGATCCTGTGGGTCTTTTCCAACCTTGTGATTCTGTTATCTAGATGACCTACGGTAGGTAATAATGCAGCAGAAAATGCCTGGATTAAACAAACCTGCCCTCAGTCTCAGTGTGATCGCATGGCTGTGATCTGGCACAGCATGATTTCACATTTGGCTAGCTGGTCAACTCCTCACCAACACATACCTCTAACAAACAAACAACAAATCCATTAGTGGTTTGATTTGTCCACTATTAGAGGAAACAAAGAACTCTCCTCTTTTTTTTTCTCAGAAAAGGAAACTTTTCAGTCTCACCAGTCCTGATCTCACAAGATGTCGTCTTATCCTGGCATTGCTGAAATATCCAACCAGGTGTTTGTCTGTAAGGCTATTGTAGGTTCCAATAAATCTGAAATAAAATCAATATAGATGCATATAATCCCTTTGATAGTCAAATTATTACAGCTTAAGTTATACATACTTACCCAATAGTTTGCTGCACAAAATGCTATCTTGATGAATCAAGCCCAACATTTTGTCAGATAAATGCTAATCAGACTATGTAAAAGCAAGATCTTACTGTCTGTGGAATGTTCCTATCAGAAACAACTGACTTCTACGTAAGATACAGCAGTTCAGCATTGACCAGCATCCCACCACTGAGGCACAGGGTCCAAGAAAGCCGAGCTCTGAAAGTCTCCTCCAAGACCGACTCTCGCAACAGCCTCCTCAGGTGACCTTCACCAGGCCATCACCATATCATACAACATCTGGAGCTGGATTACTGGCATGGACTCCAGCTCCCTTGCTACCCAGCCATGGGCTTTGTCAGAAGTGCAGTATATGGTACATCTCCAGGGAGGGGGATGTCCCAGAACTCCTGCACCACTGCACTGCCCTACCATGCACCTCATGCTCCCCTTCCTCCTCCCGCCTCCCAACTCGTGGTAGGCATGGCAGTGATAGAGCTTCTGGCAGCTTGCGCAAAGACCTATAATAATAACTTGGCTTGGGAGGGATCTTCAGAAGCCACCTAATCCAGATCCCAGCTCCAGACAGATCACTTATACAACTTTATCTCTACAAAAGAATTTTCCTGCAGTCTTCATAGCCAGCTCTGAGCCATTATTGTCTGGTCTCTAACACCAAAAAAATTGCTTTCTTCCATCTACTCAGGTTAACAGAAACTGCTAGCACCAAAATATATTTTCAAGACAGAACACTGTTTCCGTGTTATTTTCACTGCCTTGAAAGTTAGCAGACATGTTATTAACTTGGATGCAAATTCTGCTCTGATGAAGGGACTATTTATTTGGTTTTTTAGCCAAAGCCTCCTTCTGTATCCACATTTCCAACCTTTTATTTTAACAGCTATTTCCCCTTCTTTAACGTTCCCTCCATCAGAGGGAGTGTACATCAAATTTGCCACTTCAAACACCTATACAGAAAACTAGGTTGCTTCAATTGCAGATGTCAAAAAATAGGCTTAAATATAACCTTCTGTTTTGAACAATTTTCTCAATTGGGATTCAGCTACGTATCTGTTACAATGTTGTCTGGCTAACCACTAATTTGCTCATGAACAAAAAAGCCTGCCTCAAAAAGCATTTCTCCATTTGGCCTTTACACAAATAGAACTCACAAACAACTCAGGAAAACGAATCTACAACAGCAACATTAGGAACCATCCTAAACCATTTCAGGGAGCATTTATGTGAACACAACAGCGACTCCAGGCTATTATTTAAACAGACAGACAAGAATGTTTATCCCACAAACATATTGATAAATTCAATTGCACAAAACTTGTGCAGGGCAAGATTCATAACTTCCATGGTATATACAGGCCAGGAAGCCTACGGTACGGCATTACGGTTTTGCTGGCTGGCCCCACATGGCTATAGTTTGAAGTGCAACTTGCATTGATGAGAACAATTTTGCTCTCTAAATACAGTTACTGTGTTACATTTTTACATTTACTTTATTACCTTTTACCAAAAATCAGCAGATCTGCTCTGTGTAGCCTATTTCCTCAAACTCAATAAAATCCAAACATGCTCTGCAGGAAAGCAAAGAGTTTGTGCCAAAGTTGGGGCAGCAAGCAGACTCCTGTGTCTGCAGGAATCCCATCACTATTGCTCCAGCCCTCAGCCAGCTACCACCTCTTCACCACCTCGGCCTTTCTGTGGAGAGCACGCTTTGCACTGGCAGGACCGAAGAAAGTCCCCCTCCAGACCCAGGTGTCAGAAAAGAGGCAAGTGATGAAGGATCTCTCTTGAGAACCCAGGTCTTCCTGGGTTAGAAAGCACAGACACCGGGCAACCCATCGCTCAGTTCGGTACCAGCCTGCACAGCTCAGAGCCAAGGACCCAAGGCTTTTGCCACACCATGCTCTCAAGATTTTAACGAGACTGACTAGCCAGTAGCACAACAGCTCTGAAGGGCTGCTCAGTCTAAAAGAGTCCTGGGACTAGGCAGTCGTAGCGGCCAGCGTGGCTGGGCTACACTACCTGCTGCCAATCTTTGCCCCTCAAAACACCCCTCATGTTATGCAAAAGTCCTTTTCTGTATTTGGAGCAATAAACATGGGTCCAATATGAAATGCAAGAACCTCTCGAGTATTTTCCAGTTCCCATGCTAAAATACTCAGGATTGTCTTTAATGCATACACTGAGCAATCCAAAGTGAACAAACTGCATCTCTCTTCTCTTTATTGGTGAAAATCCGCCAAATCAACAAACATAGAGACCCTGATCATGTAGATTGTCAGAGTAAGGCCCTCCCCTGCTCCACACAAGAAATGCCTTGCACCTCTGGAATGCCAACAGAGCTACAACTTCCTAGCTGACAAAGATCAGAGCTTCAAAAAATTGAACCCAAGATATGAGAGTTAAACACAAAACCAGAAGCATCCGTAACTAGCAGATACCTTTTTTAAGAGTTCTTAGCACAACCTTATCGTACGTCACCCTCTGGAAAGAGGACAAACAACAAAATACATTTCAGTCAGCTGAAGTTTTTAATAGTCTAGATCCATTCACGTTGTTAAATGCACACACTCAGCCACACATTGCATAGTGTTCAGCCTGACCTTCAGGCTCTCTGGGCAGGAAATATTTTAATTACACAACAAGAGATTGATCTCTCTGGTTTTCTTTGGCTTTAAATTTAAATGCCACTGTACCTCTCTTGCCTGTCTTTCAATGGGACGATTCATGAAAAATGTCTATTATTAGGCCAGGGCACCACACACAACAGCATGTTCAGGGGAAGAAAGAACAATTTGATTAAAAAAAAAATAAGAAAAAAGCAAGGAGATCATGAATTTACAGGAATTTTATCTGGGGTTTCACAATAATCGCCCAAGTAGCCTACCAACAATAAATTAAACTTTAAACAAACAAGTTAGCTTACCTTGTTATGCACGTTGATCAAATACCGGCACTATAGCAACTGTTCTACATTACTTTTTAAAACCATTTGCATTTGAAACCACCAGATTACATCAATTATGCTAAATGTTGACTTACAGTACGCCCTGGCAGTTGCATACAGAGGCAGAGGAGAAACTCAATCCAACTCCTCTTCATTTACTCCCTTCCATCTAATATTTCATGGACCATGTAACTAGTCAAAACACAATTCCCACCTGAGCACGGTGACACAGCAACTTTAGTTTCAAAGACAACTCTGCACACGTTTTCTCATTTAAATTATGAACAGGCTGGTCTTTAAAAATGCTGAATTAAACTCAAAGTTCAGAGAGTATTGGGGAAAACGAGGAAATGTTTTGGGCCTGAAACAAAACCCAGGAAACCACTGGAAAGAATGGAAGGGCATCCACTAGGCTTTGGCAGAGCCTGACTTCCCAGAGACACCCAAGCTCTCTGCCCAGGTGAATGCCTCAGTTGCCTAGAAGAGCAGCACAAGCAGAGCCTCACTGAACACCCGGGCACTGGCTCAAGCTTGGGTTCAAACTGTGTGCAGAAGCAGCATCTAGCCCTGCAAGTCTGTGCCCACTAGCAGCTGCTGCCCAGTTCCTGCTCATGCTGACTGACTGGTTCATCCTCCCCTGTCAGACTTTAGGCAAGTGCAGCTGGAGCGGGCCATGCTGACACCTGTCCCAAGTCCCCCTGGAGTATCCCACTGACACCAAAGAGTTAGACCGACTCGGCACTCCAGAGGATGAGGTGCAGGTGCAATTCCCAGCCCAAGGGCAGCCAGGGCGAGTTACCAAACCAGGTAACTTCCTTCCCCCAGGCACCAAGGAAGTCTACCAAATACCATCATGCGCATGGAGCACATGTTCTCTCTGGACACCCTGAAGAACTTAGTACATGAAGGGAGTTCCCCACCCGCTGGCACAAGGAGGGGACCCTGGGAGGCAGATGCATCCCATTCCCAGGTCTGTCTCTGCTTTATGTGGGCATCTTGACCTCCCACCCTTTGAGACCAGCAGCATGCCAGGTGCTCACTCACCCTTCGGTACCATCTGCGCTCCTAGGTAACACCTTAACTGCCTGTTCATGAAAACAAACTGCTGTTGCTAGAGACAACTCTGCTTTTCTCCCAAAAGTAATAAATTAATAAAGCCAAGTACAAGGACACAAATCAACACACAGAACGGAGGCACAAACCAAAAAAGCCACAATTTGTTCTGCTTTAAAAGAATGTATTGAGGGCCAAAGTAAACCAATTATCAGCCCAAAGCCCCGCAGAAGGAATTACGTCTGCAGTGGCAGGGAGTCCAGCTGTGCAGATGACTAAGTACACAAAACAAAAAATACACCAGAGCCAGTGACTAGGATTTTAGTAAATTAAGGAAGTGTCCACTTAGAACTCTGTATTATACCAGATTTTCATTGCATTATCATTACCATTACTATTTATTAACAGTATCTGGTTTTGATCTGCTTACAGCGCAACGCACTGCGTGCAGAGCTTGTGCTGTGTATCAAAAGGATCTTTAAAACCACTCTTATTCATTTGAAAGGACTAAGTCACAGTAGGCATCCAGCATCAGTTTTGTAAAGCACATGTTCACAGTTAATAATTTACAGTGCAATTAAATCAGTGACCGTTCACCAAAGAAATAATCTAAGAGAGCATCAAAGCTCTAGTTATTGATCGGTAGAGTCACAGGGAATTACAGCTCCCATGTTTTACATGATCACTGGAGTTCGTTGCTCCTTCAATCAAGCAAAGAGTCCTGCCCTAACGGAGACCATTCCTCGCTTTAACAAGCTAATGGATCTGGCATTGCTTCTGCTGGGGACATAAACAAGAAAGGCTCAGCCAGCCTCCAGACAGAACAAATTCAAACACAGACTGTCAGTTAAGAACCCCACAAGGCAAGGCCCCTGCCCAACATGTTCCATTTGGGAGCAAAGACTCCTCCCAGGAGACTTTCCAGACACCTGGCCACTGCCTGCAATACCCTCCCTAAGGAAACTCTTCAGCCACCGTTAAGTACATCCCATTTCAAAAAACAATGCCGTCAGGGTCTCCACAGAGGAAAGCAGATGGTGGCAAAGTGATTTTCTGCAGGACTGGAATATGACATGAAGTCCTGAAGGTCAGGACATTGTGAATTTTAGCTGGGAATAGCCCAACAGGCACATGTGGGCCTAAGATTCCAAAGACGGCATAGTTCCATCACAGAGGATGGGATTTTGCCATCAACCCACCAGTACAGGCATTTAGAAGACAACTGCTGGCATTGCCACACAACTCAACATAAATGCTTGTTCCGTTTGGTGCCTCCAAGCTTGAGCCAAGTGAATACGGCCAGTGACTACACTGCACTTGGATTCCTCTCTCTGTGAAAGAGGACCAGAAGATGAAAAGCCAGGAAAACAATCCCCAGTCTCCGCAAAAAGAGGATCTTGCTTTGTAGGGTGGCAGGGTTGTAACACTTGTGAACTGACTTTTCCAACTACAGCCTTAGGCCGTGGCCCTTTTCAAAATATGGGGAGCTGCTGCTGTGCAGCTGGGTCACTGGCAGACCCTCAGCTGCACCACCTTTGGACTTGAGGCACAGCTCTGGCTTCTGTGTTTTTTGATTTCAACCTCTGCTGCTGTGCTTATAAGAATAAGAAGCCACGCTGGAACCCAGCTACTGAACCAAACTTCATTGAAGTCAGTAGATGACTTGAAATCTGGATGGGGCTGTGCAGTCTAATGATAATTAATTGCATTATTTCAAGCTCACAAAACCCTGAAGCCCAGGTACAATCTTCCTCAGGTGATAACAAGGAAGGGGAAGGTCACAGTCTCTCCAAACCACACTGCATCTCTGCTTAAATAGTTGCACGTCCCCTCCAGCCTTGGCCAGCTGATCTCAATGAGACTACCAGTTGTTTGCCTCATGGACACACAGGCTACATTCACCTTTCACTTTTGTTTCAAAAGCTTCAAGCGGCTCTCTTTATTCTTTGCCTAACCTGAACTATTTCATGGCCAAACCACTGAAGATTCTTTGGCCAGATACTCCGTGAAAATTACTTTATTTTATGAATACTTTGCCTCAGGGCATGGTCAATGACCTCAAAGGCAGCCAGAGATCTAACAAGCAGACAGAAATGAGCTTGCTCTGCCTGCACCCAAAGGCAGTCACGAAGCTCTGGAACACAGACAGTGGCTTGCCCAGCACTGCCCAAAGGCTACGCAGGACCCTTAGGAAGTTTAACATGGCCAGGTGAAAGTCCTACACCCAGGAACGAACAACCCTGTGCTACAAACAGCACAAGCTGGAGACAGACAGGCTGGACGTAGCTCTACTGGAAAGGATTAGCCAGTCCTGGGGACACAAGCTGGATGAGGTGAGTCAGCCACAGCACCGGGCAGCGAGGACGGCCAGCAGCATCCTGAGCTGAAATAAGAGGAGCACAGCTGGCAGGAGGGAAGCGATTGTCCCCTTTCCTTGTCACCCACTAGACCCCATGTGCGTGGCTGCATCCAGGTTTGGGCCCTAGTGCACAGGAGCCGTGGATGCACTGAAGTGAGCTCAAGGAGGCCACCAGGATGGTGGAGCTGGAGCACACGCCCTGTGAGGAGAGGCTGAAGGAGGAGAGGCTGCGCAGCCGGAGCAGGGGTCAGTCTGAATGAAGCAACTTGGTCTGATGTCAGCTGACCCCATGAGCAGACCAGACAAGAGATCTTCCTTGTCTTTTGCAGAATGAATTATTTTGTGATCCTGTGGCTCATTTGACTGCTGTACTAAGCTAGCACTATTGAACGGCTCCCAGAGTGAGGAGCAGAGGCAAACCCCACATGTGGTGGCCTCTCCACTTCAGCAAGGTCTTTGCAAGTCACAGCTCTGCAATTTCCAGTGTTTTCCCTGTAAGGTAGAGATTGGAGCTATTCCTCAATACATCTGTGAAATAAATGTCATCAGCCACGGCAGAACTGTTTCCCCAAAACTGTTCTAACCAACTATCATCCCGACTCCAAAAGTGCCTTTCACGGTAACTAGAGGGAAACAATCTTCCAAGAATAAGGTTTTAAGTATTTTGTTTGGAGTCCTATATATTTCTGCATACAAGAAACACACTTTTTTCCAAAGGCTTTTATACAAGCAAATCTTTCTACAGGTTCCAATCTTGAGCACAACTTGGCATGGAAACGGGAGCCAAAAGGCTCTTGTTCTGCTACCGATTTGTGACACGGCCGGGAGCAAGGGACTCGGTCGGTTCTTTACCCAGAGCATCGCTCAGCATACAGGACGTGCCAAATCACGTTACAGAGACGGGGACGTGCACAGGTCCTCAGGATCTGTAATTCGTGCCGCCTTGGGGCCGTGTGGATGCTCTGAACGTTCCAGCCCGCGGCTGCGAAGCCAGACACCGAGGAGGGGCACACCTGCCGCCAGCCCCTTCACGGACGGAGGGGATACAACGAATTCTCGGGGTCTTGGCCGGCGCTTTCGTTGTGAGGGGACAGGCGGCGCATCCCCCCCGCGCTGGACGCAGCGACACGGCGGTCCCCGAGTTCCCAAGGCTCGGAGCGGCGCGGCTCTACGCGGAGCCAGCCCCCGGCTGCACCCCCACCCTCCTTCCCCCCCAGGCTCTCGCTCCGCGTCCCGACAGAACCGGGCAAGCACGGCCCGGCCCCCGCTCCACTCACCCCGTCTGCGGAGCTCCCATCGCGGCGGCTCCCAGCGGCGCTATTGGCCGCGTCCCGAGCGTCGCTAGGACACAGCGGGGAGGGGCGGGGTTGCCAGGGCCGCCCCCCAACCCCCCGGCGGCGGCCGCCTGTGACGCCGACCCCGAGCTGGCAGGAGACGCTGCAACGGGCTCTTCCCCTGCAGTACCAGCGAGCTGCCAGGGTAAAGGAAGAGAAAGGCAAGGAGAAGGGAAGGATGAAGAAGGCCTTTGGATACAATACACGCCTGTGAACTTAAAAACACAGTGGGAGATGAGAGGATGCTCGATTGTTTCAAATCATAGACTCATAGAATCACCGCGTTGGAAAAGACCCACCGGATCGTCGAGTCCAACCATTCCCGTCAATCACCAAACCATGCCCCTCAGCACCTCATCCACCCATCTTCTAAACACCTCCAGGGAAGGTGACTCAAGCCCCTCCCTGGGCAGCCTCTGCCAGTGCCCAATGACCCTTTCCGTGAAAATTTTTTCCTAATGTCCAACCTTAAACCTCCCCTGGTGCAGCTTGAGGCCATTCTGTCTCATCCTGTCCCCTGTCACTTGGGAGAAGAGGCCAGCACCCTCCTCTCTTCCTTTCAGGTAGTTGGAGAGAGCAATGAGGTCTCCCCTCAGCCTCCTCTTCTCCAGGCTAAACAAGCCCAGCTCTCTCAGCCGCTCCTCATAAGGCCTGTTCTCCAGCCCCCTCGCCAGATTAGTTGCTCAAATATCCATCCACATTTCCATTCTCTCAGCACAAATGACAGGAAAGCTCCAAAGGGTGCATTTCAGTGGCCTCCAGCTTGACTCTGATACAGGAGATATCATCATCCTTCCCCGCTCCTGTTTTTCCTCTGCATCACAGCGGTTCCTCTCAAGGCTGCAGCACAACTGAACTGAGAAGGCGAGGAAGAGCAGGGCCAGCCCTCCCTTGCTGATGAACCAGCTCCAAAACATTGAAGGACTTCAGCTGTCCTTCAATGGTCCTCTGTGCCATGATCCACCCACATGGAATACTGAATTGTCTCTTGTAAAAGAAGCAACTATCAAGAACATCAACATCTTCCAGACTTTTTTATCTTCCCAACCCTGCAATTAAAGTCTCATTAATTTATTGTATCCTGCTGGAACACACCAAGGCGGCAGGAACACATGCAGGGAACCACTCGGTTACAACGGAGAGGGGATACTTTTGAAGCACCATTTATTTTGGGCACAATGATATTAACGAACCACAGCTGCAATTCCACCCCTCTGTCTTTCAGAAATACACGTACCTGCCCTTTCCAGATGCTGCCATGGCTACACATGGCACACACAGATACACAGATAACATGTGGCAAGCGTGGAACCCCAAGCCCTGCCTGTCTGTGCGAAGTTGAGCACAACAGTGAGAGCCGGTGTAGCCTCTCCCACCACTCACAGCCCCATCACAGAGAGCACCAGCATTCGCTGATTCAGACCCCTCCTCTGATTAAACTCAAAACCAGCCAACCTGACAGAATTATTCTGCCTAGTTTGTTTGTCTGCTATCTGTGGGTAGCTAAGGCCCGGCGGTCGGAAGATCTCGCGATGTACGGAAAGGTAGGACCCCCTCCCGGGTAGCCAATTGCGTATTAGTTCATGATGTAAGCAGACGGAAGTGACGTCGTAAGCCCAGGCTATATAAGGCTGTGTTACGTATCAATAAACGCCATTTGCCGTCCACCACATTGGTGTCTGTGAGCTTATGGACCGAGTGACCTGGGTTTGGTCACCGTGTCGTTCCTGAACCAGGTCGCCACGCCTCCGGAGGCAACGCCCCCCGAAGGCAACAAGTGGTGCCGAAACCCGGGAGCCGGGAAGGAGCTCCGGGAATCGGGAAGTCGCTTGGAATCGGGTGAACGACGGCCGGTGCGGCTGGACCAGCCCGGCGGGGAGGACGCTCCCGGACCCGCAAGGAAGATGGAAGCCCTTGTGAAGGTCGTATCACTATTAGATAAGACAGATTGTAAGCCTAAAGATTTTATTCTCGCCATTGCGAGGCTTTTAGAGCTTGGGGTCATTGACCAGCCGGTGGATATTCTCCACCCCGAGGTGCGGGATGAATGCACCAAAGCGTTAGCCGAGGAGGCGATGTTCTCGGGTTGTGCAAAAAGCCTTAAGTCGTGGGGGAAAGTTGTACAGGCCCTGCAGGAGGCCATGCAGGAGCAGGAGACCTGGGGGGCGGCAAGGGACTGTTTGTCGGCCACCCCGGGATTGGGGGTCGGGGCGGCCACACGGACTCTGCACCCCCCACGTGGTGATGATTATGCAGAATCTAAATGTTTGCGAGAGGGTGATACGTCCCCTCAATCCTCAAACCCCGTCCCGCTTACGGAGGGACAGAAACGAGTGGAATCCTTCTGGGGCGGGTTGGCCGAGGAGGCCAGGGGCGCCGCTGGAAAAGCGGAGCCCGAGGAAATCTCGGAGAGACCGCCACCTTATGCGCCCCAAGATGGCGCCGAGCGGGAAAGGCGGGGTGAGAACGCTCGCGGCGGGAACAAGGAGGTAGCGCTGGAATTGAATAGCGCGTGCAAGCGTGAGGGGGAGGAGAACATAAAAGAGAAGGGTGGTGCGCGCGAGGGGCGGAGAGCCAATCAGAGCGTCCGTCTGCTGCCGAGCAGCAGGCAGGGCGAGCCAGGGAGAGGGAGCGGCCCCGCCGGCAAGGGAGGTGGGCGGGGCCGGGGCCCGACAAAAAGAGATCGGGGACCGGAAGTGACCGGTCAGTCGAGTTCCGACTCCGGCTCGGACACTAGTCGGGGCGGGTGGTCCACAACCGACTCGAGCTCAGAGGAGGAGGGAGTGGGGGTGCATAGAGTTAAAAACCGACACATCCCCACTCGAATTAAAGAAAAGCTGAGAGTGGGACAAATCCCTCTCACGGATTGGAGAAAAATAAAGATAGCGTGTGCCGATTGGGCCCCATCAGCCACGCTAGCATTCCCGGTCCGGGTCACAGATGGGGGACAGAGGGTCCACTCACCAATAAACCCTAAGGACATACAAGCAATTGTTAAAGCAATTGCAAATAAAGGACTTAATTCTGCCATGGTCTCCACCCTCATAGACAGCGTTTTCGGTGGAGATGATATGCTGCCCTTTGATATAAAACAAGCTTGCAGATTAATATTCGACGGGGCAGGGATGATTGTGTTCAAACAAGAATGGGAGGACAACTGCGTAAAGCAGCTGGCCCAAGTAGCTGGGGCAGATCACCCACTGCACGGCTCCAGCCTGCAGCGGCTCATGGGAACAGACCCAACCATGATCACCCCTCAGGCGCAAGCTCAGGGCCTGCGGGCCCATGAAGTTATGGCAACTACCCGTGCGGCCAGAGAAGCCATTCGCACAGCTTCTAGAGTCATCGCCAAGCCATCACCATGGTCCACGATAAAACAAAGTGAAAGTGAGAGTTTCACACAATTTGTGGACCGTCTCCAGGCAGCGGTCGACTCTTCGAGCCTGCCTGCGGAAGCAAAAGGCCCGGTGGTAGCAGAATGCTTGCGTCAGCAGTGCAACTTGACAACCAAAGAAATTCTGCGGTCATTGCCGGTGGGGTCGAGTATCGCAGACATGATCAAGCATGTCGCGAAGGAAGAGCATCTAGCCCCAATCCAGATGGCCGTTAGCACTGCAATAGCCAACGTGATGGCATGCTCTAAATGTGGCCAGGTGGGTCACGTTGTAACAACCTGCCCTCGGTTTCATGACTTGCCAACAGCATTCCCCCTGCGCTGGAATCGACCCAGAGGACCGTGTTGGGTCTGCAGGAAGCAAGGGCACTTTGCCAAGGAATGCAGATCTAAAACTCAGGGAAACAGGAGGGGGAGAGGGCACCTGGGCCGCACACGGCCCTTTCCCACTTGGGACACCAGGCAGCCCAACTTGCCAACCCCGAATGGGGCGAAGCGCCCCCGAACCTGCAGCGCCCCCCGAGAAGCAACCAACTTTATGATCCAACTAGCGGTCCAGTCGAACCTGCCCTTATCTCAGGGACAGCAAGGACCACCCTCTGGGGGCGAAACCCCAGGGTGGCCCTGGCAGTGAAGAAGAAAATTCAACCAATGGGTCCTGTCCAAACATTGTTGCCCATGAACTCTATGATGCCGGAAGGACAACCTTGTGCTGTCCTTGATATTAAGGACTGTTTTTTCTCGATACCTCTACACGAGGCAGATAAGGAGCGGTTTGCTTTTTCTGTCGTGTTCCCAAATAGCCAACGCCCCAACTTGCGCTTTCAGTGGAAAGTGCTGCCTCAGGGAATGATCGACTCGCCTACTATTTGTCAAATTACGGTGGATCGAGCGTTAGCACCGGTTCGGTGCAGTGACCCGACTGCGACAATCATTCAATACATGGACGATATTCTGATCGCTGCGCCGTCAGAAAGTCAGGTGGACCAGCTAGTGTCGACAGTCTCAGAAACTCTAAAAATAAACGGGTTCGAGATTGCGAGCGTGAAAATTAAGAGAGGGCCATGTGTCAGTTTTTTGGGAGTGGGGATCACAAGTTCTTATGTGACCCCCCCCCAAATAAAAATCTGTCGACGCATCAAAACACTCCATGATATGCAACAGCTAGTGGGGTCTTTGCAATGGCTCCGTAATATCGTCCTGATCCCTCCTGAAACCATGGCCCCTCTGCATGATCTTCTAAAAGGAAAGCATCCATGGGAGCAAAAAACACTGACGACGGAAGCAATGAACTCTCTCGACTTCATCGAACAACAGGTATCGTCAAGCACACTTGCCAGATGGAACCCGAATTTACCACTTGACCTGTATGTACATTTCACGGAAGGAGGGGGAGTAGGGGCACTAGCCCAGGACCCCCCTGATAAAGCTCAACCTATACAATGGATAGTCCTAGGAAAACCGTCACGTGCATTCTCTCCAGGAATCGAGTGCCTTGGTAACCTCATCATGAAAGGCAGAAAACTCGCCCTAAGACACCTAGGCATCGAACCTGCCAGGATATACCTACCTTTCCGCAAACAGCTCCCAACGCAATCAGTAGCAATGTCAGAGTATCTGGCCATAGCCCTTGTCAGATTTGGTGGAGAAGTCCGGTATGCTACAAAGCCCCCCTGGACTCAGATGCTGGCAATTGTCGACATCGACCTCCCACGGAAAATCATGGACCGACCCCAACAAGGACCAACGATCTTCACAGACGCATCCTCAGTGACCTCAACTGCAGCAGCAGTATGGCAGTCGGAAGGAGAATGGCACTGCATTAAAATGACCGATCGTGCGCTTTCAGTCCAGCAACTAGAAGTGATGGCCGTAGTACTAGCATGCGGACTGTTCCCAATGGAACACCTCAACATAGTGACTGACTCGATGTTCGTGGCCAAGCTTTGCTTAGCCATGTTGGGGCCTGGCGCGTCAACATCCACAGCAGCTTTAATGTTGGAAGAAGCACTTTTTTCCCGAAAAGGTACCATATCGGTCATCCACGTCAATAGCCATAACCCAATCAAAGGGTTCTTCCAAACTGGTAATGACAAAGCAGACGCCGCAGCGAAAGGACTGTGGACGCTAAGAGATGCCCGTCAGCTGCATGAGTCTCTCCATATTGGAGCTAAAGCGCTAGCAAAGAGGTGCGGGATTTCAGTTACTGACGCGAAACACATAGTAGCCACGTGTCCCCACTGTCAGAAAGCACCATTGTGGTCCAGTGGAGTCAACCCCAGAGGCCGTAAGGCCTCCGAGGTGTGGCAGACGGATTTCATGCTCTGTCAGTTGCTGAAACCTCGAGCATGGCTAGCAGTAACCGTAGACACATATAGCGGAGTCATTGTAGCTACGCAACACCTTAAGACCGACTCCAAAGCGACCATCCAACATTGGCTGACGGCTATGGCATGGCTTGGCATCCCTAATCAGATCAAAACGGACAATGGCCCGAACTTTGTCTCCAAATCAGTCCAGGCATTTGCTTGGAAGTGGGGTATCACCTTAATACACGGCATCCCGTATAATAGCACAGGACAAGCCATAGTCGAACGAGCAAATCAAACGCTGAAATCTAAATTAGAGGTATTAGCAAAAATGGAAGGTTTTGTCAATGCCGTTCCCCTGGGAGACCAAGCACGCCTGCTAGCGACTGCTCTGCTAGCACTAAATCAGTTCCCCCCGGGGGAAGAGGTGAATAGTCCCACCCAAAAACATTGGGCCACCCGAGCGTTAGAGGAAGGCCTGTTAGTCACAATTAGAAATGAGCTGGGAGAATGGGAACAAGGGTGGAAGCTAGTCCTGACAAGGCGAGGGTATGCTGCTATCAAGAAAGATGGTAAAATTAAGTGGTGTCCGCTTAAGTCTATTAAACCGGACTTACACGACAAAGCTAACGAAAACTGTGAGTTTCTGTCCACAGGATCAGATTATCAGATGCCCTTGTAACCCGTACGCCCCGGTGGCAGGAGAGGACAAGTCGACAAGCATCCTGTCTGCACCTGGGAGTTCCGCACCGGCGGAATCCAAACAACAGCGACGTAGCCTCTATGGGAAGGGGCTGGTATCTGTTTGTGCAATTTTGATTTTAGAGCTGATTGTAATAATCATATTGGTATTGGTCTTTAGACCCTGTATATTGAGTGAGATGCGTCGTTTGTTAAGAGCTGGCCAGCGAAGGTTAATTTTATGTTTGTAGAATACCAGCAGCTGCTTTAAGAAGGTATTGGGTTAGCACTACACCCAGTTACATTTAAGTTACCATTGGCCCAAGTGTGCCAAGTGTTTGTTACTATGGAACTGTTGTTTACACCTTTTAGACTTTATATTTTAAATTCAGACTTTTGATGTTATATTTGAGACTTGTTAAGATTTTTATATTTGTTAATTTATTTAAATTTGGTAAGATTATGTATGGTTAAGATTTTATGTTTGCTAAGATTTTTATATTTTATAAATTTTTGGCTATTTCGTTAAGCATAGGGAGGGGGGAAATGTGGGTAGCTAAGGCCCGGCGGTCGGAAGATCTCGCGATGTACGGAAAGGTAGGACCCCCTCCCGGGTAGCCAATTGCGTATTAGTTCATGATGTAAGCAGACGGAAGTGACGTCGTAAGCCCAGGCTATATAAGGCTGTGTTACGTATCAATAAACGCCATTTGCCGTCCACCACATTGGTGTCTGTGAGCTTATGGACCGAGTGACCTGGGTTTGGTCACCGTGTCGTTCCTGAACCAGGTCGCCACGCCTCCGGAGGCAACGCCCCCTGAAGGCAACAGCTATCCTTTTCCTCCATACTCTCCGCTCTGTGGAGGGGATGGCACGTTCTAAAAAGAGAGCTGGACCAAGGGATCTCTAGGTTGACAGACTCTGCAGATGGATGCCCTGACAGACCAGACGCAGCTGAAGGATTAGTCAGAAATGTGACAAGCAACGTCTCCAAGAAGCTCAGCTGCAGCAGTTCCCAAGCCAAAGTGGTTCCCCCTCCAGTGACAAGAGTGTTCTGCTAACAACGAACACAGCACGGAACATCCATGGACACTTTCAACCGTTCCCCCTGGCAGATTACAGTGAGAGCAGGTTTGCACTGAAATGCGAGGCTGGGGCTACTGGAACTAAGTTGTGGGCAAGCCCTGGCCCCCTCACCTTCAGCATGACAAGATCTCACAGCGCTGCACCTCCACCTACAGCCGCAGCCCAGGCTCATGTCTGCCACAGCACTGACAACACTGCCCTCTCATCCCTCACGCCCACCTCCTGCCCACAGTCCCAAAGAGCCACTGCATCTCCTTGTTCCTCCCTGTACCTTGTGGTCAGTGCTATGCTGTAATTTTTATTCACACTGCGTGTCCCAAAATGAAAACAACCCCTTCCATTTGTACCATACATCAGATATAGACCAAGAATTTAGATGCTCTATTGCATGTCTTCTTGGGGCCCCTCACTACAAGAAGGATGTTGCAGCTCTGGAGCGTGTCCGGAGAAGGGCAACGAAGCTGGTGAGGGGGCTGGAGAACAAGACTTACGAGGAGCAGCTGAGGGAACTGGGGTTGTTTAGCCTTGAGAAGAGGAGGCTGAGGGGAGACCTCTTCTCCCAAGTGACAGGGGACAGGACGAGAGGGAATGGCCTCAAACTCCACCAGGGGAGGTTCAGGCTGGACATCAGAAAAAAAAATTTCACAGAAAGGGTCATTGGGCACTGGAACAGGCTGCCCAGGGAAGTGGTTGAGTCACCATCCCTGGAGGTGTTCAAAAGATGGGTGGATGAGGTGCTGAGGGGCATGGTTTAATGGTTGATGGGAATGGTTGGACTTGATGATTCTGTGGATCTTTTCCAAACTAGTGATTCTGTGATTCTGTGACACAGCTGTCTGAGTGCTGCGGGTTCAATGTGCTTAACTTTGCCGGGAGAAGCCTGCAGCGTCAGAGAAACAGAAGAACTCCTCTGACACCTTCTGGTCAGGAGCCTGTAACAAACCCTGTCCTATGAACATCAGCAAATGCATTGACAGGGAAACTGCTCTGAATTTCATCTCTGAGCATTAGCTCCAGCACAGAGGCGGCATGAAGCAAGAAAGGAGTCACTGTAAACCATAAGCCTCTCATTCCTGTAACACCCTCTGAGCAAAGGACAAATTAAAAAGAACCACAGATTTTAAAACATACCGTGTATAAAGAAAATGTGTATTTTCATACACACATCATCATATCAACCATTAACTGCTATGCTTGACCTGCTATTTAGTACCTTCACATTAAGAGATGTTTTACTTTTTCTAACAGTGCTGCCAAGCAGAATCACAGATTCCCTACCTGCCATAATTTCACCAGAAGGAACAGGAATAATCAGCATCTTTTACCTTAATAATCAGTTAAACACTACCTACCCACATCATTTACACTAGGCTAATCATTCTTAAACCTTCAAATTCAGAGCAAGTGGGAATGCAGCTCCCTACTCATGTTGGAATTTTGACCTGCAGGGAAGCCAGCATCTGGCCACTGGGACATCCACACAGCCTCCAGCTGTGACAGATGCCAAACCTGTGACACTGGCAGGCAAGGACCACGCTACTGCACTCCTACAGCCAAGTTCGCATAACCCTTCTCTTCCCCAGCAACTACTTTCAAAAGCACTTACTAAAATATTAGTTTGAAATACTTAACTCCAGAAACACTCCCATCTTTATCCCTGGCAAAAGCATCCATTTGATGCAATGGCTGTAAGGTTTGTATGAACAAGGAACAGTTAAATGACTCCGTATAATAGCAGAAGGACCTCACATTTACATTTGCACAGAAGAAACAGCACTGTGATCTGCCTGCTATAGAAGACGGAGCTCAAGTAGTTTACCAAACCAATTACACACATCTTGAAAGAAATGAGGACTTAACTCAGTCACCCAGCATATTCCTTTAGACCTATGTTTAATAGCTATAATATCTTAGCATTATCCCCCCCCATCAGAAATTCAAACACTTTCTGAATTCCTGCTGGGAAAAATAGGTAGAGCTTTTTAGAGGTGCGTATATTTATGCTATGTTAGAAAATTTACTCACCTGTAAGTTTAAATTATCACTTGAGTAGCAATCCCAAACATGGCATTAAAAGAGACGCTTTCATACCTGAAAAAGGCTGATATTGCAAGTCTGAATCGGTGACTTGGAGCGCTCTCCTCTCTACTGAGAGGTTAATGCAAAACACCAGAGATGCACTTCCACAGGGACAAGCTTGGTGCTGGACAATGTCTTCCTTACATGACTTAACTTCCATTAGAAGAACATTCCTTTCCTCTTTGAGACTGAGACCTTGCTCTTTCACCACCAATATTAACTGAATTAGTTCTGTAAGCCTCCCTGTAAAAACCTCTTCTCTCACCTTAATATTTTAACAGGGGATGACAAACCTAGGGGAGAAATCCAGACATTTCAAAAGATTTTGCCAATTATTTTCTTAGTTGGGATTAAGCAAAACATCAGTAGAAATTAATGCCGTCTCAGAAAAAAAAAATAAAATCACAGCTTCAAAGAAGGTAGTGCAATGCCTGAGGAAACTACACTTGGATTCAGAGAACATGTGCTGATTTGTGATAGTATGACAGTAAACAAATCTAAACCAAACGTTAAAAAACAAGTTTCGCAGACAAAAATGCCTCTATATTGAAATTTATGGTCAGTAAGGACTCACTTTTCCTCAGAGGAACAGAAGTTCTCCTTGAAGTTGAGAAAACTCATCTGCAAGTGATGACTTCATGACTCATTAGAGAATTGGATCATTAAAAGGAAGTGCCTGTAATACCAAACATTTTGAGTGTAAAAACTGTCAACACAAAGAAATTGTTCTTCCTTAACTGCATTGTATTTGGATATGGACAACAATGTATCCACATTCATTTATGAACCAACACAATTCTCAGCACCAATGAAAGCTGTTCAGCCTTTCTCTCCTCCTCACTTTAGCCACAGATTCAGGTGACTTTAAATTTAATAAAGTTTGCAGGAAGAATTTAAATCCTCGCTACCCAGCTACTTACCATCAAGGAATTAGCTGTTTCTCCCAATATCATCAGCTACAGAGTAGCAAATACAATAACAGCAAGTAACTTCAGAGTTACAGTCCCTCTGAATTATCTGTGACATTTGCAATTCAGATACTAAGTCAGACATAGCAAAACAAAAATGCCTCTGCGTCCTAGTAGTTCTCATTTGACAGATTCTTTGGCCATGAGCTCAACAGTGAATTGTTTTGACAGTAAAAGCTTTTATTCCAAGTAAATTATGTGACAAAAATGGAATAAGACAAATTACGGTTAAAAAATTAACAAAGTCCTAGTTATATCTGTATAGCTAGTTCTAGACATATGTGTATCTGTTAAAAATCATTTTGCACTGCCCACAGCAGCTTCATTGTAACTTCTCAGAGAGCAAGAGATCCAATCCTGCCTGAGGTATTCGCTTCCCTTGTACCACAAGGCCACATCACCAGAGAAAATTTATTATTTCCACATCAGCCAAAAGAGCTACAAAAATTACTTTAAAGTATACACAACTCTGCTTATTACAAAAAGAAAACCAATTGGTAATTGATTGATATAATTAATGTAAATCAGCATTTGCTGTTACTGCTAAACCTGATTAGAAGTAAGTTTTATACCATACATCCAATTAATCATGTAAGCAAAGATGCAGTTAGAACAGCTACAAAATAAATGGGAAAAGGCTTCACAGAAGGAGCACCATCTTTCCTCGTGCACCACTGCCATGAATAATGTCTTCATGAGCCTTAGCTACTTGCTCCAGTGGATATTCTGGGCCCACAATTGGGTTCAGCCAGCCAGCTTCTATGCCATCAAGAAGTGCCGCTGCACATTCATGCATCTCCTCCGGCATGTAATAAAGACAGCATTTACCACCGCAGGGCCTTTACATTCTAGAAATGTATTTACTGTTTATGCAAAAGTTAAACCAAATTTCACAACCCAAAAATATTTTATGATGTTCTGAGATTAGATAAAAATGTAAAGGAATGAACCAACAAGTTATTTACGGTGAAATGATCCCTACAATAGGTTTTAACTGAAAACAGAGAAGTGTTGGAATATGCCAACAAAACATGCTTTAAAATGAAAATGTTCCTGCCTCAGTTGCAAGAAACAGACTGACTCCAATTATACTAGATTCCTTAGTCATCGTGTCTCTGGGATTTATCTCGATGGGACCTCTACAGCCCACAACCTGTTACAAATAAGTTACGATCGAGTTCCATTCGTAACTATTCAACTGCGGTGTTACGTGCACAAAGTAAGTGACAAAACCACTTACCATCACCCTTCCTCCACAGGACAGCAATTGTAAGTCAGCAGCAAGATTGATGTTAGAGAGCATTTCTATTATTATATCAACTCCTTCCATCTTTGTGTATTCCTATACAGGATATAATACCTTATTATCAGTCCAATTAGTGCTTGGGTACTACCGTTTATTTCATATCCTATAAATAACACACATTTTACAGTTTATTGATTACATTTTAAATACAGCCTTTGTACTAAGACTGACAGGTAATAAATTTAATTTTAGAGTATTTTGATCTGATGAATTGTAATATGCTACCATATTGGAAATTGCTGGAATGCAAGAGTTTCTAAATTCCATCGCCAGTGAAGAAAGCTCAGCTCTTCTAGCCTGGGAAAGTTTTATCTTGTGTAGAAATGACAAAGACAGTACGCTATTGCTCCCACATAAATCTACTTAAAAAAAACTTCTGCAAATGACTGCTCATTCTGTTAGTAACAAGAATCACCTAGCCCTGATACATGCTTACCTTAATTTTATCAATGTAATTTGCTTCTCTGTGATTAAATACTTGGTGAGCACCATTTCTCAGGACTATGTTCATGCCCTCCTCAGTTCCTGCTGTACCCAAAACCTTTAAACCACAAGTTCTGGCAATCTGACATGTCGCTATTCCAACCTGAGGGGATGAAGGGGGAGGGAAGAAAAGGAAAAAAAAAAAAAAAACACAAAAAGGAAAAATTAAGTAATTAAGTCTTTTTTCTCTTTCTTTCTTAGCATCGATTTCATATATTTCACCTGCAAATTGGAACTTACCAATTTAAAAAGTTAGCCTGGAAACATTTTTTTAGCCATAAGTTATTTGCACCTTAGAATCAGTCTAATAAAGAAAAGATATTTACAGAGATGTGGTAAAACTTTGTGGGGTTTTTGAAGAGATATCAGCATTTAATATAAATCCACGTAGAATGCAGTCTGTTTGTTAAAGCTGGGCCATAGATACTTGATACAAAGCCAAGGAAATTCTTGCCTTCACAGAATCATCTGCTATTGATACCAGCACTACATACTGCAAAGAAAACCTGCAAGCAGAAATTTTGTTAACATTATGAACCTTGCACAACCAGATAAATTGTTCCTTTAGAAACCAAATTCTCTGGGTCTCGTACCTGCTCTGCACTCCAGAGGACGTTTGGAGGTGTTGGATGCCTCCACAAAAACCTGGTGCTGGAGCCAATGGTCATCCAGGCACAGCAATGCCATCTCTTGGCATTGCTCTGTGTCATGGCAACAGCATGGGAGACCAAGATGGGGGAACACAGACACTGCCTGCCCAGGATTCAGTCCCAGCTGGTCAGCTCCCGGAGGCTACCGATTCAGCAGCTCCCACAGCAGCCACAGTTACAGGATATGTTCCGAAACGCATGCTCCAAGGATGGTGACTCAACCACCTCCCTGGGCAGCCTGTTCCCGTGCCCAATGACCCTTTCCACAAAAAATTTTTTTCTGACGTCCAGTCTGAACCTCCCCTGGTGGAGCTTGAGGCCACAGCCCCTTGTCCCGTCCCCTGTCACTTGGGAGGCCAGCTCCCTCCTCTCCACAACCTCTTTTCAGGTAGTTACAGAGGTCTCCCCTCAGCCTTCTCTTCTCCAAGCTAAACGACCCCAGTTCCCTCAGCTGCTCCTCGTAAGGCTTGTTCTCCAGCCCCTTCATCATCTTTGTCGCCCTTCTCTGGACACGCTCCAGAAAAAAAAAGCATCTAAATCATCTGAAACAGAAACCTAATTTTGTTAATCCACTAATTGATATAAATGTGACCATAAATCATACCACAGACAAAAGCAGATGCAAAGACAGAAAGCAGCATTTCTTATAAGCTGCCTTCTCCAAATACTTACCCCCCCACTGGCTCCATGCACTAGCATGCCCTCTCCTGCTTTGGCATGCCCTCTGAGTGGAAAACAGAAAATATTGGCATGAAGATTGCAGTACGCAGCCGTTACGCGTCAGATTGTATAAACCAACGTCAAATCTCATCTTTCACACAGTATGATTTCCAATTCATGTTATGGCTAAACAGGTACAATCAGCTTCTTTGGGAAAACAAGGAGGCAAAATAAACTATATCACTTACAAATTTACGTACTGCACAGTTATGTTGTGCACCTAGCAGCAAGTCATGGTCTGGTACTGAACTTAAAGATTTTCACCTGTTACAGAACATAAAAGTAAACCATGCTGGTTCTAACAATTTGTTCCATCAAACTAAACCAGATGTCCAGACCTAAGCTCTCACCTAGCTGACATGAAGCCTGGCTTTAACTCATTACCCTGCCCTATGGCACAGACAGGGCTGTACATGAAGCCTCTCTGGCACAGAGGCTCAGGAAGAAGAGAAATTAGAAGAAGAAATTAGAAGAAATTAGAACTATTCCTGTTCTTCACTGGCTAAAGTAACAATTAGCACTGAGAGAGAGTTATACATTTTATTACGAGAATCTTATCGGAGAAGCCTTTCCAGGCCTGTTCTCTTGAGAAGAAATGTGTAACAGGAGAACACAGTTGCTAGCTTCTAGGTGACAATGATATGACAATGCCATCAGCATAACAAATTTAACTTAAGAGTTTTAAACATTTCCACTCATTGATCTCCTCTCCTTTTAGAGGACAATGAAAATGCGGGCTTCAATATTTTAAATATTCATAAGCAAAATGGATAAACTTAGATTTGACACTTACTTTTGGAAAAGAGCACGATAAGCAGTGAAGTAGGGTATTGCAACTGCTGCTCCTTGTTTAAAGTCCAGTTTATCCGACAAAGGAAACACTTTATTAGCTGCAGCAACTGCATAATCTGCATATCCTCCAGAGATCGTACCAATGGTAAAAATCCTGTCACCTTTCTAGAAAGGAGGGAAAAAAAATAGAGACATTAATCATCTCGCTTATATTTTCTTTAATATAGTTTAAGAACCAGTTCACAGATGTTTAGCTGATTTCTAACAGCTCTCCTATTAAAACTAACCGATTATATTTGTCACAGAGAGGATTTTTATAATGCTAATACATACAATCCATGCAATACAAACCATATCATTTCATACACCTAAAGTGTCATAATTAGAACCCCGGCTCTAGAGGGTAACACACAAACCTACTGTCTCATTAATATTGACCTTAATGAACCTGAACACTAGAGAATTCCAAACACAGATTCCAAATGCAAAACCTGAAAAGTTTTCACAAACACAAAATAAACATTTCTCAATTATTTTTGCTTAAACGTGGAAAAGAGATATTCTCTTAATAAACCTTACAACACCTCAATATTGCCACTGTTCTGCAGAAGGGCCGGCTCAAGCCAAAATCCCACAGGCGATGTGGACATGCACACCGGGCAGCACGTCACCTATGTATGCCCAGCGCCGTGGCACAACACCAGCTGTGGGGCCAAGACAGCACCCAGCCTGGCCCTTGGCCACTGGCAGAGCAATGCCAGGGCCCACAGAAGGCACAGATACACAGCTCTGAGTCTTCTGCTGCCAGCATGGTGACCTCCATAAACATCCAGCATGTGGATGGGGTGGGTCCGGTCTGCGGACACCGGGTAGTAACTGCTGCAGGGTGGTGCAATGGTTTGCCAAGCAGCTCGAGCATGCAAATGCACGAGCTTGGCTACTCGGCATTTTTGGGATGTCTGTCTGGGGCACACACACGGATTGCATCAGCTCTCACTCTGGACTGTCAGGGTGACCCCACTGTGTGCTGCCACTAGCTGGCAAAGGTGAAAAAAGCCAGCAAAGCAATAGAAACAGGATTAGCAGCAGAGCAACCCCACAAAGATGAACCCATAAACAATCATGAATTAAAACTCAATGTATTTTCTACACCTACCTTGAATGCAGTAACATGTTCTCCAACCCCTTCAATTACACCAGCCACATCTGAGCCTGGAGTGTAGGGTAAAGTTGGTTTTCTAGCATAAGTCCTAGAACGAATATACTGATCAAAAACTACATATTCAAGATGAAAAGTTTTGGTTTGTATTCTTCATTCTGTTCTGAGTACGCCTATTATCATTCAATGCCATTATTTCTGTTCACAGAACTCATATATACCTGATTTTCTTTTGGAACAGGAATTACGACGTCTGACTGGATTTTAAGCACTTCAGGGCCACCAAATTCAAAAACTCTGACAGCTCTCATCAGATTTCTTGTGGCTGCCATAGTTATCAGAATATCTGCAGGGAAAAAAAATATGGTATTGCCATCATAATTTATTTTGCATTTTCAAAATAAAGAATTCAAACAACCACCTGCCAAGCAACAGATTAAACAGAGCTTCACTCTTTATTTAAACTGGGGGAAGGAGAGTTGGTTTGGGCTTTTTTCCCAAAACTTGCAAAACGCAGAACATTTACCCCACCACTTGCAGGGCTTTATGGGTATTAAGAGAACCACATGCAAATAATTTTCCCATAGAAATGTTTCTACAGCAGCTCCTGTGAACAGGAGCTGTCACATCTGTACAGATATACAGCACTTTGGGGGGAAAACTGCTACAACTTACTGCTACACTCTGCCAAAAAAAAAGCCTGCTACACACAGGCCAACAGGGTTGTCTAACCAAGTGACATTCCAGTCACCGCTCCTGCAGGCTGTCAAACCTCCAGGTAAAAAAGGAAAAAAAAGTCTGTTAATCAGCTATCACAAACAAAGGTACCCCTAGAACATTAAAACAAGCCAGGAAAGACTGAAATGCAGACATTTAAGATTCCAGTCCTTAATTCCACAACTGCATCTGTATGTGACAGCCCTGTGCTGCAGCTCACAGCTCACAGGCACTGCTGGACACAAGGAAAGCTTATCAACACCGGGAGGTGCAACTGCTCCAACCACACTCATTCCTGATGGGCTCCAACAAACCACCATGAGCACGGTACTCCCACCACAGGACAGTTATACACAGGTCTGTCAGGAAGCTGATCCACTCAGAGAGAAGCACTTTACTTGTGACCTAGCAAAAAATCACGGAACAGCAGAGGCACATAGGAACCTTATAGGTATCAGGAGATCCCACTGCTGGCCAACTCCAGTTATGGAACTTCAGGGCTGCAGACAGAGGCAGGCTTTTCCCAAAGCTGATTACAGCTTTCACAAGGACCTGACTTCAACATTATTTTTTTTCCTAACTCTAGTCTGTAAGAAGCCTGCGTAGTTTTGGTTGTCTGTTCAAGCCAGAAAGAGCACTGGTCACAGGGATGTACACTACTAAGATTTCCCTTAGGACGTGGCAAAAATCCACTCTGCCAAGCAATTTCTGCAGTACAGGTCACTTTTATATGTTGTGATAACAAACCAAAAAGCAGCTTCTATTCTGCTCAGAAAAAAAATGGACCCATAAGTTTTAATAAACTATTCTGCAGCCCGGTGATGAACCTAGTATGGGGCCACCTTCAGAGGACTGGAAGCAGCCCGGTACTGGCTGGAGTGGCTGCAGGCAGGCAGACATCATCCCAGTGGCTCCAAGCACCTGGGGAACCCCAGACTCATCGGCACAAACCAGTTGCGGAATGGGGCAGGGCCCAGGGCCTGAGAGTGGGGGAAGCAGGGAAAGCAGCAGCAGCACAGCCCGTACAGAGAGCTCTGCCCCTCGGGATCATAACATCATAGAATGGTCTGCTTTGGAACAGACTTTAAATACCATCCAGTTCCAACTCCCCTGCCATGGCGGGGAACTCCTTCCACCAGACCAGGCTGCTCAAGGCCCTGTCCAACGTGGCCTTGAACGCTTCCAGGGATGGGGCATCCACAGCTTCCCTGGGCAACCTGTGCCAGTGCCTCACCATCCTCATTGGGAAGAAATTTCTCCTTATGTCTAGCCTAAATCTGCCTCTCTCCAGTTTATATCCACTGCAGCTAGTCCTGTCACCACAAACTTTTGTGAACAGTCCCACTCCAGCTTTCTTGTAGCTCCTTTCAGGTACCGTAAGGTCGCTAGAAGGTCTTTTCAGAGCCTTCTCCCAGGCTGAACAACAACAACTCTCTCAGGCTGTCCTCATAGCAGAGGTGCTCCAGCCCTCTGATCATCTTTGTAGCCCTCTTCTGGACCCGTTCCAACAGCTCCATAGTCTTCTTATGTTGAGGATTCTAGAACTGGACACAATACTCCAGGTGGGGTCTCACGAGAGAGGAATAGAGGGGCAGAATCACTCGCCCTGCTGGCCACGCTTCTTTTGATGCGGCCCAGGACACGGTTGGCCTTCTGGGCTGTGAGTGCACATTGCTGGCTTATGTCGAGCTTCTCATCAACCAGCACCCCCAGGTCCTTCTCTGCAGGGCTGCTCTCAATCACGTCGTCCTCCATCCTGTATTGAATCTGGGGATAGCCCTGACCCGGTGTAGGACCTTGGCCTTGTTGAACCTGATGAGGTTTCCCCAGGCCTATTTCTCCAGCCTGTCCAGGTCCCTCTGGATTACATTCCGTTCTTCCATGAGGAGCATGGATAAATCCGTTTTAAACTACTCCTATATGAATATATTTTCGTACCTTGAGAAAACACGCTTTTTTAAAAGCAACGTTATTTATGATGAAGGACTGTTTTCTTTACACAAAATCAAAGATCATGTATCTGTAGTGCCACTTTAATTCTTTCTCTCTGTCTCCAGGATATAAACAGGTCTGAGATCCAGAAGAAAATCTGCACCTGGCTCACAGTAACACATGAAATGTGTAACAAAGACGATGTGGTAAGAGGACATTATGGTACAACTTCTGTATTTATGTAATGCAGGATTCCTAATGTCATGATAAAAATGGCACGTAAATGGAAAGAAATGTTCAGGTGTTTTTATGACTGTTACTGAGATGAATCAGCACTCTAATTTAAAAATAAACTGTCCTCTAGTTGCTCTACTTAACAGATTCTCAAGAGCTGTTTTTAGGAGAACGCTTTTAAGCTTAAGACCAAGTTCCCTGCCTAGCTGTAAATGCAGCCAATATGAAATGTGACTGATTTTGTATGGTCAGAAGTCACATAATCCCCACGTCTCAATAGCTTCTCAAGAAGTCAGGAATAGGTGTTGCTTCTGTCACAGAACACTGACTTTCAGAAAATGATTTATGAAAATCTCGGATGAAGTGAGCCTTGGTTTTGCAAAGCCGTGGCTCTGTTCAAAATGAAAGCTGTCCTGTCCAGAAGTGAAATAAGCTCAGTTTCTGTCGAATGCTTGCTGGTCTTTGGGCAGTGATATAAGAGTCATTAGCAGGTGCCACAGGGTGAAATACAAAAAATGTATTCCTCACTGACACCACAGTGACAATTGCTGTATCAAACCACGCATTTCACTGGTTGAAGTTCTGTATCAGGCAGCATTGAGATGATGCTTTCTGGAAAAGCAGCGCTCCAGAGACATAGGAATTACTAACTTAGCTGTTCAGAAAGACCGGCTTCCAACTTAAAATAAGAACATTTACAGAGGAGATTCTACACAAACACATTTAAGTAGTTTTCAATTTTTGAAGGGAAGTGGAGAGTGCTACTTCAGCAGTTTTCTTTTATGCCATCATGTCTTAAAAAAAGCATATGAATCTGATTATTTTATTGAATATTTTCATTTTGCAAGAAAGATGAGAAGGGCTGGACAAGACAGCAAAGGAAAGGGTAACAGCTGACATCTCTCCAGTTAACGCAGCACATTTCTTAGTGCTGTAAATTGAGCAAGTGAAGGCAAACGGGGGGGAATGGTGCTTCTGGTTAAATAATCATAAAATGAAATAAGTCATATAACTGCCTCAGAGCAACTTTTCTGAATGGAAAAATGTAGTATCAGCCCTTAGGGCCGCTCTGCAAAAAAGATAGCATAGAAGAGTAGGGAAATTGTACTGATAAGCCCTGTGGAATATCATACAGCTTTCTCCACGCTTGCAAATCCAGGAAAAACTGCCATTAGTGTCTCAGTCTTCTGGCACAGCTCAGGGGGTCTGAAGGTGATGTCTTGCATTTTACAATTATGAAGTTCCTTCCCTCTTTTTTTTTCTTTCCTTGTCTTGTGTATTTATGCATCTAATTTCAACTTTGACTTTTTTACCTTTGTAGGTGTTATTATTTAAACTAGGATTCAAACGTGATCAAGTCTGTTAGGCCACAAATTTAATCTGCTGAACCTGAGAAGAGTTTCTAAAGTTGAGGAATGTGCTTCAGAAGTAAATGTCTTTTATTTTAAAGAACAGCTTTAAGTAACTGAATAGTTGTGCTCGGGTTTCACATGGTTGCAGCAACACAGCCCTCAGTCTGTGCTGTCTGACTGAATCTATTTGTTTGCATGTAGGAAGACACAAACAGAGAAGCGTACACCTTTAAAGTCTCTCTTGCTATGAATTGCTATCAAACCTCAAGCTTAGCAAACTGAATCATGGAAATCCATGAGATTTCTGTGTATTACAAGCAATGAAAAATTAAAAGCAGCTGAACGTGATTCCTTGGAGTTCATGGGCTGCATTTTAATGCTTGTTTCACACATGGACTAGGTACTTTTTTTCTTTCTTTTTGTTTTTGTTTTTTCTTTCTTTTGTAGCCCATCTCCAGTGTTAATATAAATATTTTGGTGTTTTTTCCAGATGGCAGCACTTGAGAAAGCTACTGGTGATGTTGTGCTCAAGTTTGAACCATTTGTTCTTCATGTGCAGTGTCAAGAGATGCAGGATGCACAGCTTCTGGTAAAATTACATTGACTAACAGTATCACAATATTGTTCTCTTATATTCCGTGCTGCAAAGGTCAAAGTGTTGGCTCCTGAGCAAGCTCTAGCACTTTAGAATAGTCCCAGATGTGCTATATGTTTAATAACCAAGGTATTAAAAGTAAGCTAATGAAGAAAACACAGCTTTAAAGTGAGTAGAGATTTTGCTTTCCATTTTAAAATCAAAATTACTCAACTGCAGTTTGGTTTGCAAGCTGAAGCAGATTGCCTGCTAAAAAGCTTTTCCAGCGAGCTCAGGTTGCTTTCATGGGCTGAAAGTGACGGTGTTTGTAGACAGCATTTTGCTGCCAGCCAGGCCGTTTGGCTCCTGTGTTGCAGCTCATTGAATAGTACCTTTGCCTTCTGCTTTTCTAGCCTGACTCCAGAGAGTAATGCATGATGCGTTTGTTCCTTCATTGATCTAGAAGAGAGCTGATTAGCTGCTTTTATAGCATTGCTGCCCTTCTAGCTGTACAAGAGTAGCATGACTGAGTGCATGGCTACCAGATAATGCAGTGCCGTGCCCAGAGAGATGGTCATGTCCCATCTGCAGTGACGGGTTTAGATTGGACAGTCAGGATTGACTGGAGCTCTCTTAAAACTGCCCACTATTTGTGACACTACATGGGTTTGATCTTAAAAACATTTTAATGTATCTATTTTCCTGTATTAATCTGGGGAGATGGTTTGGAATAAGTTTTTTGCAAAACTGAGACTGAGCTGCATTGCAACCTACTGGGAATTATTCCTTGCTGTGAAAGTGTGTGAGACTTGTTTAAGGTATCTTTTTTTTTCCTCAGCATTCAGTGGCTGTTGATTCTGGGTTCAGGAACTCTGGTATTACAGTTGGCAGAGGAGGAAAAATTATGATGGTCAGGACTTATCTACTGACCTGTAAGGAATATAACAGAATCCCATCATTACTTGTAGCCTCAGTTTTTTTACAAGCCAAGATCTGTGCTGTAACGTGATTGACTGCTTTCACAGGCCATGCTGTAGCACTGCAAATTCTTTCTGCCTCATTTAACAGCAAACTAACCAATTGTGTGGAAGAGTGGTTTTTTTCCTTTAGTAAATTCCCCATAATATTCAAACAACCTTAATAAAATAAAAAACTTTATTCTAGAGAAATCCTTCTCTGTGTGTTTTTAGGCTGTCCGGAGCACTCATTGCTTAGAAGTTCCATTGAGCCACAAGGGGAAATTGATGGTCTCTGAAGAATATATTGAATTGTTGGATTCCACTAGTCCTGTTCATTACATCTAAATCTGAAAGTGAAAAATGCACAGGAGAGATTGTTTAAATAAAAAAAACAAACTAAAACACAAACTAGACAGCTCTTACAAAGTCTAAAATACAATTTCAATTAATTGTTTGAGCTCCAAAGGCTATAAAGTATTTAAGGAAAAACCTGTAAGCGACATGAGTTTGCAGACTTTGTTATTAAGTGTGGTTTGAGTTTCTTTTCTCATGTTAACAGCATTTGTTATTCTAACACAGTGGCCATCTCAGCAGAATTCAGGTGGCAATACATGCTTTAAACCACTAAATGCTTTGCATAGTTTGCAAAACTGAGGATTTTTGAGGGTGGTGGAGAGTTACACACAGTACAATTGTGTCCAGCTGAGGAAGAGAACAGGCAGAAGTGCCAGAGTGCGAGGGACACAGATACTGGTGAGGCACCTATGTATACGTAACCAGAGGAGTTTCTTTTTATATGTCCACTGGGAATCTCTGTAGTGGTTAAAGTTAGCAGTGACTGCTCATAGCAGCAGTCCATCTGATTGCTAATGCTGTCAGTCATTAGACATTTAACCTGATACCGTTTCTAGTTTCTGTAAGGTTAACAGGGTCTTCATGGCACTTGAGTGCCTCCACCACTTGATTGCTAACATCCAGGCATTACAGAGTGGAGTAGCAGGACACGCACAAGGACACGCCCTGGTATTTCTGATTATCCTTCCAGTGTTGGCTAGAACATCTCAATGTCAGTAGCAATTTTCTTCTCTTGGCACATTTTGGTGATATTACAAAAGCATTTGTTTGTTCAGTTTTGCAGATTCTGAGCAAACCTACAAAAGTAATACTGACATAATTTGTTTCTTTCTAGATTCTACAGAAGCTTAGAGTCAGCTTTGCAAACTGCCGCTGGTGCAAATGACTTGCATTCTGAGGGGATGGAGAGGAGTCGCTCTGTGTATGTTCGTAGAAGGAAGAGGAAGACAGTTCACAAAGAGTATGCTCCTCTCCCAAGGATCAGCATGAAGAGCTAGAGCCTGAGGATGATATAGAAAACAGTCTTGATATTTTTGCTGATATCATGATCTAGACTAAAGCAAACTGAATAACAATTGTAATGCTCTTTGTAAGAGACAGAAATACTGCTCTGTTCTAAGCAGTAACACTCCCATGGATGTTTACCAGAAAAAAGGTAATTAAACAGAATTGTGCACAGGTTCAATGCCAGAGAACAAAACCTTAGAAGGTTCTGGGTGTTGTTTTTTTTAAAAGCACTGTCTTTTACTCTGTCTGCTAGTCATCACAGAAATAACTGGTTTGGTACAGCCTTTTGCTATGTCCTCAGTGGTGGCGTTTTGTGTCCATATGCTGAGTTTAGGCCTTCTGATTTTCACCGACCAGAGAAACTCTAAAAGCCTAGTTGTTATCCCTGAAGTTTTTTAATCCCTGTAGGAGCTTTGCCAGCAGTACAGATGCCCGTCTCAGAACAGGACAAAGCTACATGTCAGCCAGCTGAAGGACAGTTGCTGGTGTGGAGATAAGAACAGAAAACTAGAAGTTGGGTCCTGCTCTGTGCCAGCTTCAGCCACTGTGTCCTGGATCCTTTCTGGCCATTGCACTGGGCAGCAATGTTGATGTTGTTTTCCTGCACTTTGCTGTGTTTCAGGCTCCAGCCCCCTGTGTGTTGCCATCTTCTGCTTCCCTTGGCCAGTGGCCGTTAAGTGTTATTTTCCTTTGAGTCTTGTAGCCAGCTCCATACATTGATTTTGCTCCCTTACATCTCATTCCATGTGGCTGGTGCCCAGCCTCCGTTCTAGCTGTCCGGCATAAGGTCATCCGAAGTGTACCCTAACAGGCTTTCTTCCCAGGCTGTGAAGCATCGGCACTCAACAACTGTTAAGCACAAACCAGCGCAATAATGTGCACATTCCTGTATTGCACCCCTGGAAAATTCACTCCTTACTCCAGGTGTATTTTGCAGAACAATGGTGAATTTGTGAACATTTGCAGCAATGGATCCTGAGCCTGCCCTGCTTTTTATGCCCCTAGTAATACACTAACACTGCAAAACAAGGCCCTGACTGAAGGAAAATGGTTTATTTGGTGCGGTAGCTCCAAGTTCACAGAGCAGGGAGTTGTCTGTTGGGAAATGGTTAAGTGAACAAGGACATGTTCCCTTGAAGGAGCTGTGTAAACCATCTCCCTGATGAGCTGGGAGCAGCTGGCTGTACAAGCTATTCTTTTTGATAACATTAAGCCTGACTCTAAGATAAGTCAGCACGTAGCCTAGAACATTGTAACCAAAACAGGACTTTTTGTCCTTGAACATAGAAACTATAGCAGGATGTTAGAAGCAAAATAGCAGGTAGTAGTTAATGAATATTAACATAGGGGGCAATATGAATATGGCCAATGAACATGTATTTGCATGCTGTTACTAACCAATGAAATTATAATACGATGATGTAATCAAGTAGAAGAAAAGTATATAACCTGACTTGTTTTGAATAAAGACAACCTTGCTTTATCAATCATATTGATTTGACTGCTTGAGTCCCTCCCGCCGTGGCAAGTGGCGCCCGAACAGGGACCCGAAGACCTGACTGGACCGGGACCTGATATGGTCACCATCCTGACCGGCAGGAGCTCGGAAAAGCACCGGTAGCAGCGACCAGGGGGCAAAAGATCGACGCTGGCTGGAACAGGAAACTCGATCCGTGCCTGAAGAGACCTTATAGAAGGGGTTCGCCGTCCGACGAGGGCCAATGCAAACGTAAGGCTGCACCATTTATGTGATATAGGGAAAGTTACCGGTAACAATGGAAAAGCAAGTGGCCCTAGGTTTACTTCAATGCTTTTTAGAAAAGCGAAAGGTACAGGATATAAATCTTAAAAAGGAATTACCAGGGCTGACAATCCCTTTGATCCGGGTCCGACAGACACCGACAAGGAGCCCAATCCACCCCCTCACTGTCCCTCAGACCAACAGGCGCGAGCCAGGAGGGAGGCACAGCAGCAGGGAGAAGTTGAAATATTGCAAGCTTTGATCTGTGTGCGGCACGGCAGTCTGCGCTGGGGACTAATTAGTGACGAAGCGATGCGGGGGATGTGGGCCATTCACAGGGGAGGTTTGGGATGCAGGGGGTGTGGGACGGCAGCGGGTGCAGGGGCGGCTGCGGTGCAAAGCGTGGGGGCAGGTTCATTCCTGCACTCCAAAACTGGGAAGAAGGAACCTCTAATGGAATTCGTAGACCTAAAATGATTTGGCAGAACATTTTTCACCCAGCTCTAATCTTGATATTTTAAGCTGCTTTTGACATGGAAACTACTGAACAAACAGCTCTGAATCACTACATCCATAGCTGTGAGGATTGGCATCGTTGCCACACAGAGGTATTATTGCCTGTGCCTGTCATTTCAGATTTGGCTTTCTATCTTTTAAAATGCATTTTTCCAATTAATTTGTGAGTTACTTTAGTTTTCTGTGTGTTCATAATAGTAGTAATAATTCCAACAATTATTATAAAAATAGCATACGGAACTGGTAGTTACAATCAGCTATAGGAAAAATCTGAGGCATACCTGACATTAAGCTCACTGAAAAGAATGTGTCTATATGACAACCAAAGCAAAAAAGGTGGCTTTGGTTTCAGCTATTTCAGTAAGAACATATGTTCAATTTCTTGTAATTCTTAATATACCTAATTTTTCTTTAATTTTTGAGCAATTAATGTCATAGTTTTATTTTCATCCTTACTACTTATTTTTTTATTTAATTTTGTAAGACTAGCTTTTTACTTTGGAATTCTTCCAGGCCTCAGACTGTGGGTGGGAGGGTCCAAGGAGGAGACATGAATCTCCTTGGTGACCAGTCCTTTGCTGTCTCTAATTCACTCCAAGCTTCAGGAACAGAGGGGGTTTGTTTTATTTTTGTTTTCTCCCTGGCAAGGCTGCACATCAGGACCCCTTGGTGGTCAGCCTGCCCTTTGCTGTGTCTTGTGCTGCAGTTTCAAGCCCAGGAGCAGTGGTGTGAGTTTGGGAGTGGTGCTTCCAGCTGTGAGGATTGTAGCTTGCTGGGGCGCTCGGTGTGGTGTTTGCCTGAGAGGCAGTGCCATTTGGCTGGTGCCCATCGATCCCGCTGGCTGTGCCGCAGTTTGTGGTAGCTGGACTTGCCATGTCTCTTCCTCGTGTGCAGAGAAGTCAGCCACAGCACAGTCCCTCTGCCCCCCAAGAATCAACACTGTGTTACTCCACTGCTTTTCTCCTGGCAGACTCAATGAGATTTTCAGGGGACCATGATGAGGATGTCATCACCACTTAGCCCTAAATGCACCTGGATCCTTTAGCTGTTTTAGGATTCGGGCTTGGCAGAGCCCACATGGTCACTGCTGTGCCTGTGTCCAGGAGTCGCTGCCTGGGGAGCAGACCAACAGTCAGGCTACAGGTATGCCAGTCCTGTGGGTCCTGCAAAGCAGCTGGAGGCATTCCTGGTCCTGGCTTTGCTTCCTCTTCTGCTGCAAGATCTCAAAAGTTCTGCAGTCTTTGTTACCTGGTGCTGGGTTTTCCCTGTCCTAAACTCATGGTGTTGTCCTTCCTGTTCTGTGCATAGTTCCAGATGCTGAGCCATACATGGCACTGCTGCATTTCCAGGAACTCCTGCTCCTCTGATATCTTACACATCCTTTGGTCAAACTATATAATAAATTCATCTTAGAGAAATTATTGTTATCATCAGTTAATTTCTTTAGAGAGAGGGAACAAATAATTTTCTCCCGTGCCTTGTCAGCTGGCTTGGCACTGGCTTTCAACAAGGAGCATTGGGTCCAGGGGCAGTCTGAGCAGGGAAGCACATAGCTCAACAGGAACAGAATTGCACCAAAAGCAAACAAAACAGCATTACAAGTGCAACTTTCTCTGTGTTTCAGTGCTGTTAGTGCTGAGCCAATGTAGGTGCATCTGCAAAAGCTGCTGGAAGTGACGTCTGTGCTAAACCCTGCAAGTGGTGTCCCATCTGTCCTGCTCAGAGCGATATCTGCTTCCCCTCCATGCTCTCAGCTCCTGGGCTGTGGCACTAATGCTGCAGAAAGCTCAGCTCCTTTGGCTTCTCTTGGACTGAGTCTATGAGGATGAAACTTCTCTCAGAAGAGGGCCCCGCTGCCTCCAGGTCTTGACACTGGCAGGTTTCTCCCTGCCTGTGGCTGCTGGGGTCCAATGCCTGGGAGGCAGACACCTGTCCTTGCAGGGATCCACCTCCCCTTCTGGAGCCAGGCACCTCAGGGAGGCCGAGGTTGTGTGAGTCACTATCCCTGGAGGTATTTAAAAGATGGGTGGATGAAGTGCTCAGGGACATGTTTTAGTGGCTGACAGGACTGGTTGGACTCAATGATCCTGGTGGTCTTCTCCAACCTAGTGATTCTGATTCTGTGATTCTGAGTGCTCTGCCTGCAGTGGTGGACACCTCGCCTGGATGTTTTGGTGCACTTACTTCAAACATTAGTGACCTGGCACAACTGACCATGGGCACCAGGATTTTGGAGACCAGCTCTCCCTCTATCCTTTCCCAAGACAAGGAAGACTGACTGAAAATGTCGTATGAGTTGGTGGAACGAGAAGGTGCACATTCAGCATACAAATCTCAGTAGCAGTTGACACAAAGGTGTTGAAGAAGCATTCCTGGATAGATGGGGGCTGAGCCTAGGGCCCCGTGGTGGAGATGAGCCTGAGGCAGCTGGGCAGCAGGTAAGTGTTGTACTCACCTGGTGCTACGCTGGGAGACAGTGCTGAGCTCTGGACTGCTGGCATAGGACTAAAGGACTGGTGTGACTGCAAAACACAGCACATAAACTGCTTATGCTGCTGAAGACAAGGAGGGACCATGAGTTCAGAACCAAACATTTCAGGAGGGGTAAAGTGAAAAGGTATGGTGGGCTAGCCACTCCAGAAAAAAATGCCTTAGAACTTGGTTTCTGTGAAGTTAACTGTGCATTGCTTTACAGTGTGTTAGTCAGCAGTTTACTGTTCAAAAGCAGAAATTGCAGCTAATTTCTGGAGGAGAAACAAATTCTTGTGTAATACTGGCAAGGTGAAAACCCACTGTAGAGTTGTGCCAGTCTGATCCTGGATTGTACGCCTGGAGTTCCCTCCTTGTGAGGTTGCTAGAGTGAGGGCACGTTGATCCCTGGGGAATGATGACATTTGATTCACTTTAAACAAAAAGAAAAGTTAAGAGTTTTTTCAGGTGTTTTGGTTATCACTAAAGCCCTTTGCTTCTGTAGTGAAGAGTTAGCTTCAGGCTAGCACAGCCAAGATAACTGGCACAAAGGCAGAGCCCTGAGCTCTGGGGAGAAGGGGAGGTCTCAACCTCTGCCTCTCTGGTCTCGTTTTTCCTGTGTGGAGTAGTTACACTTTCCAGAGTCACAGCGCTGTGCCGCTGTCAGGGCTGTTGATTTCCTTGACATCATTTCTCCTTAAGGTTAATAGTATTTCACTTTTTTGTTTAAAACTACTAACAGCATTCTCTGTGTGCACTGGGACTTGGATATCTGAATTATAATGTCAACAGCCTCCGCTGTTTTACTTTTGTGGAATGAGCTGTAGTTACCAGAACCCAAATTACTCCCTCTGCTTCTGCTTTTGCTCAGATCTTTCCTGTGCTACCTTTCTTGAAAACTTATCTGCGTGTCCTTTCCTTATTTCCTCTGGGCCCATTCCTGAAGCTACTGTGGATGTAACTGTGTGAACTGGGGATGCTCACACAACTGCTTTGTTTGTTAATTAACATCCAGTGACCTAGGCTGCAGATGGTGAAGGCGAGTGATCATAATCATCAAGCTGTTTTTCTTTCTTTTCAATATGAAGAGTTTGGGGGTAGGAATGGAGGTGCCTTTGCAAAGCAGTGGTAGAACCAGCTGGCATGCTCAGGGCACAGCGAGGTTGTTTGCCTTTTTTAGCTTGGTTTTGGAGACAGGTTTTATATCTCCATATGCCACTTTGATTGAGTTATCTTTATTGTTTGCCTCTTGGTTTTTTTAGTTTCCACCTTGCTCTCTAACGGTGGAAAACACACATGCTAGAAATTTTCCATGACAGGAAGTTCAAACTCGGTACAAAGATTCCTTCTTGGGAAATAGCTGAGGAAGCAGGTTTTACTGTGTGCCCTGAAGATCAACAGACCTGGATCCCCATCAGTCAATGACAGAAGATAATTCCAGAGTCAGGGGGCTGAAAAACTTCATCTTTTTTTCCTAGAATAGTTAAATTCAATGGCAATGGACCATTAGATCGTATGGAAATCCTAGGGTCTCTCAATGCCTGAGCTATATAAGACCCCAGTTAGATGAAAACAGAGAGAAGGATGAGGTAAGATGCTAGGAGAACTATGCTGAAGTAAGTCTGCAATTGACAAACTTGCTTGAAGAAACTGTGCTTTCAAGATTGACTTCAGTGACTGATAAACTTAGGTGACACATTTATAAAGATGTGAATGAATATCTGGCACTTTAGACTGCCTGAAATTTCTACCCTGAATTTTTTATTGGCTGCAGCTCTAAAATAGTGGAAGCCATTTATGTAACTCTCTGAACACCCTTGATAGGAGTGGCTATATATCCTATTCCTAAACAACTCTGCATGAAAAATGGTTTTTACTTGACTCTGCAAAGAGGCTGGAGAACTCCACAATGATACGTTGCATACCCTTGAAAATTAGCAGAAGTGGGAAAAGAAAGGTAGCGCAACAGTAAATCACAGATTCAAGGGGAGCAAGCTAGAATGGTAAATCCCAAATTATTGAATGAGGGTTCATTACTATGTGCTGTGAGTGCTGTGCGATTAAAGAATTGCGCCAGATTGCCTATGGTATGCTGGTATAATCACATTGATTTTATCACAGCTATGCCAGTGTGATGCAAAGGAGAATGTGGTCCTAGAAATGTTTATGGTTAAGTGTTAGCAACTCAGAGGAAGCAATCTAATTTTGTGCCTTCCAACGAGACAGAGCTCCTGGTGAAGTCAGCCGTTCAAAGTGGCGTGTCGCTTCCATGAATGCCTTCTGTGGATGGCAATGCTGGGGAGCAGCAGGGGTAGCGGCTCAGAGTGCCTCCTTCTGTTATGTTTCTGTTGCATCAGGTCCCTGCTCCCAACACTGACAGAGAGTTGTGCCTGACAGTACCACAGGGTTCAGTCCTTCAGCTGCAGATGAGGAGTGAACATCTGAAGTCAGTTAGTCAGGATGGCTCTTCAACAACTGGCAGCATCTGTGCAACATTCATGGCAAGCACACAGTTTTAACAGCTTAGTTCTCAGCCATACCCATGCTTCTCTGTAAGACTGCAAAGCTGAAACAAGCTGTCCAACACTTTTGCAAGCTTTTACATTAAAGTGGATGATAATAAACCCATTTTTTTTTTGAGACCTATGCATGTCAGCATGTTTTTGTAGCGACATGCCTTCATACCTCCCGTTCCACCGGTGATGGAATTTCAGCAACTGGCTTTTAGTGATACCAGAAATTTCTGGTGCCTCTAGGAAGCCCAGTGAACAGCTACAAGAAATGCAATTGTAGACACCTGTGATGAATAACAGCATTGATGTTATATGGTTAGCGAAGGCATAACTGCTCCTCTCTTGTACTAATTTCCCAGCCCTGTGCAGGCAGTGACTGTGAATGCACTCAGGCAGTGTGTCTATTAGCTCACTTCAGTTAGCATCGTAATGATCGACTCGCTAGGATAACCTATAACCATTATAAGGGATTTTCAGCCTTACTCACTGTGTATTCTTTTGCAAGGATGCACACTAGCAAACAGTTACTTTTCCAGATTGATATTGACCAGAGAAGGTGAAGCCAAAGGTGGGAGAATGGATCTCTTAAAGTCTCAAAAGCAAAGATTCATGTTTGATTATGTTTTAACGCCCTATGGACAGTTTGTTGCGATCAGTAACTTCTGTTCATCTGATATCCAAAGCCGCCTTCTTGAATCACTTTTCCTTTGTGATCTAGAGTTTGCCAGTTCTTTTTTTAAACTCAGGTTAACTCCTGCTGGCATTACATGACACTACATATTATGTTAGAAGTTTGTTTAACTCCGTACAGAAATATGTGGTGACAGATAGTTCCTCAAAGAGCTCATTGCTTTCACCGATTCTCCAGCTTGACACTTTGCTGGCTACTCAGAGACCTGTTTTTTGGCAGGGGTCGTGGATGCTACCAGAAGAGTATTTGAAGAGCATTTGAAGGTGAGAGTCAACAGTCTCCTGCTTTGCCAGCTATGTATAGTGCCAAAGTAAAGCTATCATATTAAAAGAAAATACACTCTAGACTTTTTTCATTTATTTATTGAAGCTAAAAGTGACCAGTACATTCAATGGTACAAAATGTGAGCCTAAACTCTGGTCTTGTTTTCTTCTTACAACACTCTGGGGCCCTTCTTCCTAAGGAAATTTCCTGCTGTTGTGTAGATTTCAGCTGTTTGAGCTCTGCCTCCAGATGCTCATGGAATTAAATGTTCAATATTGGCTGTCAATGGCAATGAGTGCTGCTGGTCGGAACCCCCATTCAAAGGGGAAAGCATAATTTCTTCTCTCGGAGCTTGTTAAAAGGCTGCTTGGCTGACCAGAAGCAGCCACATATAACCTCCATGACGGTAACCATAGTGGATTGAGGTTGGTGCTGTGACTGTGTGTGGGAGAATGGGGTGCAGCCCTTACTTCTCCACGGTGACTGCCAAAATGACTCTCCCAATGTGTGAATGCCACCACTTTCCCTCTTTAAACTGGGTGCCTAAAACCCCACGGGCTGCCTTTTGGCATGACAGGATTTGGTGAATCCACTAAGAGCTCACACACACTTAAAATCCTCAGGCTGGAGACGACGCTGCTGATTGTCTGCTGAGGATAGCCTGGGAGGTCGAGCATCTCCGGGTTGAGAAAGGAGTGCAAGCTGGCTGGGTGCAGGCAGACTTCTGTCCTCAGGGAGGGTTTTGGCAGGTGCCTTTGGTGGAGTGGAAAGACCTGGGCTGGAAAGAGCCTGTGGTGAAGGGCCCTGGCAGTGTCAGGCATGGGGAGGGTAGTGAAGCATGCATGTGTGCTGCCCTGTGTGCTTTTCTTGTTCCTCTTCCCCAGGCTGTTCATCAGTGTGTGCAAGCGTGTATATCACACTGGGACATTCGACTCCCTTCACCTGCCTTTCCTGGGAAACAGTGTTCATGGTGCTGACAGTTGCATGTAGGTAAGTCGTCTTCTGGAATGCTCTGGGTGGTCCCGGTGCCAAGCTTTCTACCCAGCCCTGTGAGTGATGTGTGTTCTGGAGGTGGCACAGAGCAGTCTCTGATACCACTTGTCTGCTCTGGAGCCCTTTGCTACACCACCCTTCTTCAGCAAGGGGAATTTTCCTTGTCTAGTTTGGATTTTACTTTTGAATGAGGTTTCCAGTCTTGGGCCTTGGGTAACCTGCCTACTCCAAGGAATTACCAGTGCTCAGACTGTGGATGTGGTTATCGCCTTCCTGTGTGGGCTCTGCCTCACCGACATGGTAATGACATTGCTGTGACTCGTTACAGGCAAGCTTCTTTAAATTATAACCCCCACTGATAAAACAGAATAATGACCTCCCTATGTCATGCCAGCCAGAGGAGTCCCACTGGGGGCTATTGAGGTCAAGGGCAGTAAATTAGCAAATGCCACGACAAATAAATGAGAGTTAAGGGAAAAAAATCTACGCACATGGCACATTCTTGCTGAGCGTAGCCCACGATGGGGATTGTGAGGCTTTTATGATGCAGTTTGGGTGGGTGATTGAAATCCTGTAGTTTTGGAGAAAGGTGGAACCTTCTCCTCCCCACCCCCCTGCCTCCCTTGATCCCTGAGCTGGATTGATGCACATGGAAGACCTTCTGATGGGCTCCTTGCTAGGCTTCTCCTTTGCGAGCCTGAAACTGTCTAGGAGCTGCGGAGCTCCAGTTCTGCACATAGAGCTGTATTCCTGCTGAGCGGCTCAGCACTGTGCTTCTGCAGCACCTGTCCATGCTGAGTGCCTGCTCTGTACAGTTGGCATGGAGGTCCCACAGGCAGCTGGGGCTGGGCAGGCCACGCAGGCAAGCTGGAAGGGGTCTGATCTGACTGATAGTTGAGAAGCACAGTCCCCAAAATGGTGATCTAGGCAGCCTGTGTGACCGCATGCCGGTGCTGAGGAAGAGGTGGTGTGCCCCGAGCTCTCCTACCTGCGTCTCCTGGGTCATACGTGGCACCACCAATGAATCATAGAATCATAGAATGGTTTGGGTTGGAAGAGACCTTAAAGATCATTCATTTCCGACGCCCATGCCATGGGCAGGGACATCCCCTGGACCAGGCTGCCCAAGAACCCATCCAGCCTGGCCTTGAACACTTCCAAGGAGAGGACATCCACAACTTTCCTGCGCAACATGTTCCAGTGCCTCACCACCCTTGTTGTGAAGAATTTCTTAAGGTCTAGTCTATATATTCCCCCCCTTCCCCTCCCCCCTCCCAATTTAAAGCCATTCCCCTCGTTCTATCACTACATGTCTCTGTAAAAAGTCCCTCCCCAACTTTCTTGTACACCCTCTTTGGTGCAGCATCCCTCTGCATAAAGAGGGACCAGAGTCATTGCAGAGGAGAGAGAATGAAAGAGGGGTCGAGAACTGGCTCTTGGGCATTCAAACAGGGTGTTTGACAGTCCTGGGATCTGTTCCCAGTGTCCCATGCTACTCCTGTACATTGCCTAACACAGAACATAAAAGTTGTCTTGCTGCCAGACACGTGAAGCCAAGAGGTGGGTTTTTTTACTGAGAAGTGCCCAGAAGTTAGGGTTTGTGGTACCTGGCTGCTTGTTACCTTGGGCCAGGTCCAGTAAAGCGTGTCAGCAATACGCAGTTCGTTAAGTGAAGGTCTGCGATCTGCCAGACTGCAAAAGTGTCTGTGTGCTGTGAGTCATTACACCAGAAGCACACCCTAAGCAACCAAAAGTGCATTGCACTGTGTCAGGCATAAAATTTGGACAGGAAACAGAGGGGTTTTGGCTTCAGCAGACAAATCGAACCCCTTGTGTAAAGAATTTGCAATTTCAAGAGGAAAACTTGGAAGGAGGGAAGAATGTACAAATAGTGCCAAGAAACAGACTCACTTATCTGGCACAAAATATGAAGAAATCTTTCCAGCTGATGGTGAGATACCCAAAAGCACTGCAGCGGTCATAAGTTAGCAAACTTATTTGTCTCTTTGTTCCAGGTAATATTAGTAATTTTCCAGTAGATTCTGAGGACCCTACAGTATGTTATAAAATCCCTTTTGGGTGACAAGAGCAAGAACATAAAGCAGATTCTATGTTTGTCAGGCACATATATTCATGTTTCACTGATGAAAACCAACAGAACAGAAAGTTCTTTTGAACTTGGCTGTAGGTGTATACAATGAGCTCATGTAGATCCAGGTGCAGCCATTAAGGAAACATTTGATATTGTGAAGTTGCTTGAACTTCAAATACTGATACTTCTAGAAAGTGTGTTATTTAATATAAGTGTAAATACCAGGAAAGAAAGGGAACTGCTTTTTTTAGCTTGGGAAGTCGCGTGCTTTCTCAACAATAAATACAATTAACCATTGACCTCATTTTGCACACATGAAGTGAGATGTAGTGAGGTGTAATGATGTAGAACCTGTGACATTATCCCTCTGTGCATTGCTGATATATGAACCTATGACAACATTGCTAACCTACCGAAAGCCACGCTTGAGCTCTCTTCTGCCTACAAAACATAAATCCCCTGCTTCTGATCCTGTTCCCAAATGTTTCTTTGCAGAGCTCATCTTGGTGATTTTCCTGCCTTTGTACCTCTAAACTCAGGAAAGTGTCAAACTCATTTCATGTGCCAAGAGGTGGCTGCTGAGCAGGATGAACTTGGCCCGGGGCTGGCCAGCCCAGGGTGGCAGTGTCCTGGCAGGGACCCTCATAGCTGTGCCTGGGGAGAACCGAATGCTGCTGGGGCAGCTTCCCTGAGCTTAGCATTTTTCCTTCAGCTGTTGAATTTCAGTGTGGTGTGCTTGGTACATGCCTGGTGAGAAAAAGCTGATGGTTCATGTTCATGAATGCGTTGAGGATCATTCTTGGCTAAGGAAGTTGTATTAATAAGTATTAATAAGAAAGACAGGCCTCCTCCTGCACTCCAAATTAATTTGTTTCAACATTGTAAAGTAAGAATTCATATTTTTTTCACTGTTTTGTCTCCTTTTTAAAATTATTTCCAACTTCTAGTGGCCTCTAAAGTCGGTAAAGAATTTAGACAGTATGTTGCCTTCCTTTGTATTGGTGTTAAGTGGAGGCGTCAGCATAGTTTACAGTCTTTGTGGGGAGAGTAAAATGATAGATAGTTGGTCAACAAAACTTTAGACCAAACTCTTCTCTCTGCAGATATTTGTCCTTTGAAATGCTGACACCAAATCTCTTCAGATTTTAAAGGCTGCATGTTACTCTTCAGTTTCTGGTATTAAAGTCAATTTCTCACAAATATTGCCTAGAAGTCTTATATTCTTGCCTTCATTGATGTATTTAGATCCTGAAATGTATTGATCATATCTTTTAAATTCCTTTGTGCAAGACTAGAAATAAACTCCCCTAGGTCAAGTTCTGTTTATACAGTGGACTGTTCTTGCAGAATTACCTTCTTGACTTAATAGCTTCCTTTTGGATGACATTTCTGCCAGAAAGAAGACAAATTGTCGAAGGTCAGCGTGCAGATCAGCTCAGAGTGTGGGAGGAGATTGTAGCAGATCAGCTAAATTGCAGCAGGCCTGGCCAGCAGCGTTGGGCAGCATGATGCCGGCCAGCGGCAAGACACTGTGGGAGCGCAGCTCCCTCCCCACACTGTAATGTGCAGCAAGAGCCCTTTGGCTTTTGGATGCTATCAGGCTGTAATTTGTCCCGTTTAGTCTGTTCTTCAGCCTGAAGAACTTAACTGGCACGGTGACAATGAATTAGATCAGCATAGCTGATCCTTTCAGCTTAAATGTTGACAGGTTCAGTGGTCCTCCAGACTCTTTACATTAAACCTAGCAATTACCTGGCTGTACCCAAAGTAGTCACGTTCGTTTGCAGATGTTACACAGTGCAATTTTCCCTGCACCTTGCCTCCCACTGATTCCTGCAACCTTCTTTGAAACTGTTGTCTTACAAATAGTTGGGAGCCGAAACCTCGCTGCTGAATCTGCTCTCCTAATTGCACATCGGCTGTGATGCTGAATTGTTCTCCTGATGTGTAACATCAGGGAACCAGGACTAAAGGATCTCATACCATAACCCTACTCTTGGCGAACTTAATGCTGTTCCATATATATATGTATGTTATATAGAACACACTATGTTATATAGCACACATTCTATATACGATACATATACGTTACCTATGTTTTTTGTTTTGTTTTTATATATATATAAACAAATAAATATGAGTTGATAGAGAATAGTTCTGCTGAAGTTAAGGGCTTTAAATTGTATGAAGTTTATGGTAAGAGGATAATCAGGGCTGCAAGCACCAATAGAAGTGGCACCAAAATCTGTGCATTTTGCAGATGTACTTGAAAAATGAAGCTAAAACTTGACTCCATGCTTGTCTTGTCATATACTGTGTTCATTGAGGTGGGGATCAGTGTTTTTCTGTGGCATTTCTAGCTACTGCACCTTAATTCTGTTTAAAGTATGCCTCCAAAGCCTGTGCACATAGGGGGAAAAATGCTAAAGCACAACTGCGTCATAATTAAAACAAGGGAGTTGTCTTTTCCCTTTGCAAATTCTTCTATTTATTGTATGTTCTACAAGAGAAGAAATATAAAAGTCTCTTCTAATTAAGCTTTTTATCCTTTGAAGTTATTTTGGTTTTTTTTCACATTGGTGATGTAATTTATGTAAATAATCATCTATCTATGAAAGGAGTGTGTCTGTCAAAAGCTAAAATAAAAAACATCCGTCATTTTGAAGTGATTAACATTCTCCAGATGTTTAAATCATCAGATTTCAGGAGTTTCCCTTTGTTGTGATAATGATATAGTATCCAGAACAAGAATGTTTACTTTTTTGTATGGGTCAGACACAGATTTTTCACAATCTTATTAAAGCATGCAGTTTATTGTAATTGTATGTGCAGATGAAAGCATATGCAGTTATTATTTCCTTTAATTGTAAACTGCTGCTGGTAATTTTACTGTACTGCTGAAACAAAAGGAGTGAACTTGAAAGGACCACCACTGCCCACTTGTGTAATCAATTTATAGATGTCAAGTCTCTACAGAGATGGTTATCCTGCTCTGTTCGAGGAGTGGTGACATGCTACCACCCTGCAGCCAGCCCTCTCCCCCTCCTCTGCTTTGGGGGAGCTGCTTGGGCATACAGTAGATGTAGCTGATAATATTAAGTGACAGTTCTGAACCGTTGTAGTCAAATGTGTTTAGCTTGTTCAGCTTTAGACTTCAGGGAAGAAATCAAACATGCATTCTTCTCTAATGCGAGGGACCTCGTGGTTGATCAAGAGAGATTTATCCATCCTGCTCCAGCCAGCTCTCTATGGTAACTAGAGCCTCAAAGCCTCGCTGGAGGTTAAGGGCAGGGGGGGTTACAAGCAAGGAAAAGGGCTACACGTGGATAAAACGGGTCATTTCCTCTCCTTTCTGTTGTCATTGCAGAGCAAGACCCTTCAATTCATAAAACTAGCTAACGTACAAGAGAAATGTGCAGATCTTGTGTGTCACCACCTTGGCAAACTTTTCTCAGTGCTGACAAAATACACCTGGACAAAACTCTGAGCAGGCTGCTTGATGAAGGCAATGAGACGACATGTTTGTTTTTAAAAAACCTCTCCTGAAATAGAAATTTTGGTAGATTCCCCTCAAAAAATAATAGATAATTGTTCCAGGTAAATAACCGCCCTTTCTTCCCCAAGATTTAAATTGAGCTGAAATGTTAACCAAAAAATAGTTCAAAATCTAACATTTTTTCAGTTGATGGAGGGTGCTTGTGAAATGAATAACTACGCCCTGCAGGATCGCAGTATTAGGTAGCCAAGGCAGGGACAGTGTGTGATGCTGCCTCCCAACACCTTCCCCACAGGGCTTGTTTTAGCACGCAGCTGTCCACTTAGTGGCTCCAAGCAAGCTTTTCTTCGAAAGATGTACAAATCTGTCAGAGCGATTTCTGCCTTGACCCATCCAGGACTCGTGTTTCTCAAAGGCTGCGCTTGGATGGGTCCGCAAGGGGGAAGCTCAGCCGGGTCCCAACATCTCATGTGCACTATGGAAAACTTGCCTTTCCCCAGGCATTATAACACCCTCCTGGGTGTCCTTTACTCCATGGGAAAAAGGCAGAGAAGCGAAAGCTGTGTTTTGTGGAAGAGGAGAAACCAGGATTTCTCTCTGTTCTCGCCAGTCCCCGCCAACATACTATACATGATTAAGTCTCTAAAATGTTAGTCTGTTTTTTCATCTGGATCCTTGGATTTGATTTTGCCTCAGGCAAGGTAAAGAGAAAAGTCATCGAAACACAGTTTTCTGTGGCACGCAACCTTTACAGCGTCACAAGGTACTTGCCTAGGATGGCCAAAATAATTTATTAAGGACTTTAAGATTTATTTGCGAAGAAACCAGATTGTTCCACAGAAACCTGTGCTGCACCCAAAGGGCTGAAATGGTGAGCTAGATCAGCCGAGGAGCTGAGATGCGAAGGGAGAAAAAACACACACATGTGGTCAGAGCTCTGCGTGCTGTCCCTAGAGCAGCAGGAGAGAGTTGGTAATGAACAGACAGAGCTCGGTGGTGGTTTCCTGAGCCCTCACGTATCAGGAAGTTGGGCACTTTGGGGAGTCTGACACCAGCTGGAGGCTCTGCTCTGCTGTGCGGGTCTGATTCTCCATCCCTAGGGCTTCTGCGCAGCTCAGCTGCTCTGCCAGCTTAGCAGGCACAAAGTCCTCCCTGGTAAGCATGGGCATGAGGATAAGGTCAAATCCTTCACCCTTCTCAGTGTGCTCCTATGCTCTCTAGAAACTGGTGGGCTTCAGAATATGTAATCAATTATGCAAATGTGCCTGTTACAGACTGGGTGAGCTGCTCAGATGGGCAAATGCAACCAGGCGCATTTGTCTAAGTACAAGGAGAGTGGGTGGACGGGTTTCGTTCTTAGCATTGGATCAACTGGGAATAAAACAGTTCTCACTTGGAGAGTTACGTCAGCGACATCAAGTGTAAATGATGAATTAAAGCCAAAGGCTCTCTTCTGTTTTGTCCTACCTTGGTATTTTCATACAATAGTGCTGTGCAGTGCACTCTGGACTCCTTGTGCTAATTAAGAAGGTAAATGCAATTATTTGTATTGGGGTCTGGGTGAGGGGTGGAGGAGGTGGTGGGAGCATGGGGACAGGAGCATGGGGAGAGGACGGGCTGGGCTCAGCAAGTGGGCAGGTGCTAGAGAGGAGCAACTCAGAGGCTACCAAGTCTGGGGAGGAAAAGCGGGTGTCTGGGCCACCACTCGCCGCTGCCACAGTGCCACATTTGTGCAGGACTATTCCTACCAGTCGGGGGGAAGGGGTGATGGTCCCTGTGCCCCGGGGTCCCCTCCTGCCCCTCTGCACAGCTGGGCAGCTCGCTGGCATGAGCAAGGGCAAGAGAAAGGACCTTTTTCCTTGGCTGAGCGCTCCACTTGGGTTGTATTGACTGTCTCCCGACCATTGGCCTGATGCTACTTTCAGGGTAAGAGGCGTGATGGTGCTCTGCAAGAATGTGTTGTAAATACAGGTGTAAGAAAGGAAATCATTTCTGCCATTGTGTGTTGGCTTCACTGTGCATTCTGTATTCCCTCTGAGTCTGACTAACTTTTTTTTTTCTCCTGAATAATGCTGAAACAGACTCTTCCTCTTTCTGGAGTAACTTATTTTTGTGAGTCTTCCATTACCTCATTCATATAAGCTTGCTAATTGGGCTGAAATATGAGCCAGTTGTGTGGTTTTTCCCCCCTTGATATACTGGACCCTCCTAAATGACAGCTTTGGAAAACAAATGATAGCTGTGAAAGTGAGTTAAAAATCTCCACTAAAATGGTCATTCTACTGCACTACAGCCTTTAGCACCCAGAAATACGAGTTCTGCTATCTTCCTTCTCCCTGGTTTTGTACACAGTAGCAAGTGCTGCCTTTCTAATGCAGCATTACATGAAATGGTGCAGTTTGACCTCTGTGCTCCCAGTGCCTGTCCCACCACTGCAGTCATGGATGTGGCAGCGCTTCAGTGCTAAACTTCTTTTAGAGATGTGCCAGTGGACAGTGGAAGTGTTACAGAGTTTCTCCCTGTGAACATACTCTGAAGCAAAATTCAGCTATTTCAGAGCAGTAGCAATTAAGTAAATTTATTTTAAAGGTATGCATGGCTTCCTACAGATGGGTGTATGTGTTTCTGAACCCCGAATGCCTGTGAGTGCTGCAGGTTGGCACCTCAGTGGGGCTGGAGTTGTCAGTGCTGCCTTTTCAGTGCTGTGGGCTGGAGTGAACCTTGATGGTCTCCGAGGCATTTTCCCCTTGTACCAGGACCCCCTCAGGTGTGCTGCACACCTCTACAGAAAACTTGGGAGGGGTTATAAAATAAATACGATATGCCAGCAAAACAGATGATTTCTGGTAAGAAGTGGTATAAATTCAAGCTCTCGTCTTGAATCTGGTTCCCAGACAAACAAAACTCTAAACTCCAGCACCTACCACACCCATCAGTGCTTTTAATTGACTTCAGTCATTTGAGCATTTCTTCATCCTTATTTCCCATGTAACTGCAGGTTTGTTATGTGCCATGGAGTCCAGATGACATCCCAGCCAGCTTCTGCTGCTTTCTTTCAACTTCATACCTGGAATTGAAGTTCACACAATATTTTCAGCCCCCCGTCCCCCACAAAAAAAAAAAAAAAAAAAGGGGAAAAAAAGGAAAGATACAGAGTGAGGAAGTAGAGGGGCAGGAGGAGAAAAGACAAACAAAAAATACAGTTCGCTTAAAAATATCTCTGCTTGATAGAGGCTAAAAGGTGGCAGCTGTGCCAAAGCAGTGGACCCTAAATCGTTGAGGAAAAGAGAGCAGGGAAAGCTCTGATTGCTTCTGGTACAGTGGTGAATGTGCGCTCTCAGCCATAAATCAAGCAAGCTTAAAAAAAAAGACTCAATCAAGGCAATAATGGCCTCCACTTCACAATCAGACAAGTGCTCCTACTTCAGAAATCTTACCATTTAAGGCTGATTGCTAACCCTGGCCTCATTTCTAATCTAAAGGGCGAGTAATAATTTGGAAAAGGAATTATAACAACTTCCCAACCATTTGGTAAATCGTTATTATTTTAAAGGGGTGTTGGGAGGCTGTTGCTGTTTGTCAGACAGTTTGTCCCTGCTGCTGCGCTACCACTTCCACCGCACTGATTCTTGCTAATGTCGGACTAGAAGGAAAGAAATGCACAGCGCAAATATATAAGAAAGAAAAGCCCAGTGCGACATTCTGATCACAGGTCTTCAGCGAGTTACAAGTTTAGATGAAGGCACACAAAGAGAGAAGAAACGGCTCCTTTTTTGTTCCTGTACAGTGCCCACAGCCTTCTGTTGGGATGAGGGCTTGTGCGGAGCAGGGATGCTGTTTCTACTCCAGGAGCTCCTGCTGGAGTTGTCTTGGGTGGGAAGCTCTCCGCCTCAGAAAGGCCCCAAGCGCGCAGGGTGCTGCAGTGCCTGAGATGCTTCTGTGCCTGGGCTGCTGCAGTGCCTGGGTTGCTGTGGGGCCAAGGATGCTGTGGGGGTCGGGGTGCTGCGGCAGCCTCCTCGCAGGCCATCGAGGTGCTGGGGCAGCTGCCCCACTCCTGGATGGCGGTTGTGCTGCCTCGGCCCTCACGCTCAGGGGCTCCCCAGCCTAATGGGGACGAGGCTTTACTGGCCTGACACCACCTACACCGTTCCTCAGATGCAGTGCCACCAGAGCACATTAATTATTAAATTAATAATTTAACTGACAGGCTATCAGGAAGAGAAATGCACGTTATATTAGTGTAGAACCCTGGCACCTTAATTACATTTATTGCACTTGTTTTCCCCTTTCAAGCATGCAGAACTGCATGTGTAAATATTTCAATATTTATGTAAATATTTATTTAAACATCTGCTACAGATCTGTTGTGATTTTCATGTGGTTTTTTCTAGGGAGAAAGCCCTGAATGAGAGGATTTGGGCAATGTGCATTCCTGCCATGAATTTGGGGATTGCCACACCGCAGAACATGGGATTCCATCAGCCTCTTTTCCGAACGACAAAGCATTGAAAAACAGATGCAATGTGACCCAGAGTGAAAAGAATGAGGGAGATCTGTGCCCGGCTTTCCCTAGGTTACTGGATCCTGCTGAAATCATGACAGTGTTTTGATAACAGCAGGCATTTGTGACCAAAATACCTCTTATTTTAGAGAATCGAGGACAAAACGGGATGCCATAATTTCCCGCATGACTGTGATACATTTTGTAAATAGGACTGTCAGTAGGTTTTGGAGGAGCGCAAAATTTCATTCACTGACTCAGGAGTTAAATGCAGCACCAGCTTTAATGCACATTATAAACCTTACTGCTGGTTTGCCTCGTGAAGGGATCTGCTGCCACGGTTATTTCAGTCTGTCTTTTAAACATGATTTGAAGACAGACTGATTCGAAAATTTTCAGCGACCTAGTGAAATCTGAACTGCTTATTGCTGGACAAAAAGTACGATGCTTCCATCAAAATAACAACTTGGAATGTGTTTTATTAAAGGGACTCCATCTAATATTACCCTGGAGTGCTGGGGATTTGAAAACACATTCTTGAATTTGAACTTTTGTATCTAGGTAATAGGAATGAGGGGGAAACGGTAATTTGTAATATTTGTAAAATACGCACATTTGGGGCCAAATTCTGATCCTGCGTAGAACCAGCCACAGTGTTGCTGCATATATTTTCCAAAAGCGGCACATCCCTGGGTGCTGCCTATCATTCCAAGGCGAAGATGGTGCGGGGAAAACATGCAGACCCTGCACAGGGCTCTGTAAAAATTGCTGTATTTTGCTCTCTCCTCACTGCTCCATTTCTGCACAATTTCTGCGGTGAATGTCTTTTCAGTGAGGGAAAAACGAAACCAGGTTCAGTCTCTGTGGAAAAATTCTGCCTAAAATATGCCGCCAAGGGATGGAAAATAACGGGAAAAAGTAAATTGTGTGCATAAACTCTGAGCGCATTTCACTTGTAAATATTCCTTGGGTTTTGTTAGCAATGTTATGCAAAAATATGTAAATCAGCGGATTATAAAAGAGCAGTACTGCCAGTTTAATATTGATACAGGACCGATCGGGACGTAGAACACTACTTAGAAAGCAAAGGGATCCATTTACATCTCAGTTAGTGGAGAAACAGCGGTCAGTCCCAGAAAAAACGGGTTTTGCAGTCGAGCTGTTTGGTATTTCAGGAGTTTAAATGATTTATGCGACACGGGTGGGACAACCCCCAGGGGCTGATTTTTCTCTTTGGAAGATGGTGGTGTGAGTCCAACCGGCCCCAGAGACCACTGAGCCAGGCCGAGGCGAGGCCTGCGGCCGACGAGTCCTGACGTCGAAGTGCAGTGACAGTTGCGTTGGGGTCCTCGAGCGAGGGGGCCGTGCTCTGCCGTCTGCGTTGGGACTTCTCAGCCCTGTACCCAGAGCCGTGTTCCATCTTTGCCTCCTGCCACTGGTGCCGTGTCGCTGGGTCACTGCGGCGCGCAGGCATCCCAGGGCTGGGAAAGGGACACTGCGGCGTCCTATTCCCTCCAAGCAGACAAACCCAGGGAACGAGAGCCATTCCAGCGGAACAGCCCGAATAAAACACACGAGGGTTTGTTTAGGGGCTGTGAGTTCCAGATGCGGGGGGACCCTTGGCTTAACGTCGCGGTGTCACTGTTGGAATGATCACAGGGAGGGGGATGCGGGTGTTCCTGGCATCGGTGTCACGGGCACCGCGAGCAGGACGCTTCCCGGTTTCGGAAGCTGCCTCTGCAGTTCACGCACCGGGGCAGACGCGGTCCTGCTGAACGCGTCACGCGGGGCGCTCGGTGCGGGGTCGCTGCGGCGTCCGGAGGGCGGCGGGACGGGCACCGCAGGACGGGCTGGGGGCCACGGACGAGCCCCGGGGGGCTCCCCGCGGTGGGGAACGCGGCTGCGCTCCTACCCGAGGCGGAGGGCTCTGCCCCGGGTGATCGGGGCCGTGTGCGGGGTCCGTGTCTGGGATCGGATCCGTGTGCGGGACTGTGTGCGGGTCTGTGTGCAGGGTCCGTGTGCGAGTCCGTGTGCGGGTCTGTGTGCGGGATCCTTGTATGGGATCCACGCGCGGGTCTGTGTGCGGGACCCTTGTATGGGATCGGGTCCAAGCATGGGTCCGTGTGCGGGTCTGTGTATGGGATCGGCTCCGTGTGCGGGTCTGGCTCCGTGTGCGGAGTCCGTGTATGGGATCAGGTCCGTGTGCGGGACTGGATCCACGCGTGGCTCCGTGTGCGGGGTCCGTGTGCGGGTCTGTGTGCGGGACCCTTGTATGGGATCCGTGTGCGGGGTCCGTGTCTGGGATCGGCTCCGTGTGCGGACCGTGTCCGAGCTCTCCCCGCGGCGGTGGCAGCGCCGCCGGCACCTGCGACCCAGCGCCGCGCTCGCCCATCACCGCGTTTCCCGTGCCGCGTCCAAAATGCCGTAAAATCGCATTTAAACGGTATTTAGAGAACTCAGCCAGGAAATAACGCGTTTAGGGGCATGAAAGAGCGCGTCCTGCTCGACCGGGCGCAGCCCCGACGCCTCGGCTGCCACCCGCCCCCAGCTCGGGCTGTTGGGCCCCCTCTCACCCCTCGCGACTCTCGGCTGTTGGATTTTACCCTTTCTGCTGCCCTGGCCGTGCCGTGTCGAGCCTCGTCCCAGCACAGCGCTGCGATTCCTCGGCTCCGTGCCGGCGGAGGGGAAAAGCCCCGAGGAGATGCGCGTCCACCCCGCGGGGAGGTGCTGGGAGCGGCGCGGCTGCCGGCGAGGGAATGGTTAAACGACCGGCTTGTTCGCTTCTAGTGGTCGTCTTCAAAGAAATCTAATTACAGTCACTACAAAGCTTGATTACGGCGTTATTCGAGGGAAGAAATTACCTTCTTTTTGATAAAAATTCAGTTGGCTTTGAGAACAGTATTTCTCTTCTCGTGGGGTCGTGCGGAATGAAAACAAAATAAGATCTATTTCTTTTCCCCGGTATAAAATTGACCAAAGTACTGCATCTGCTCAGTTACCAGAGAGAAACCTCATCCAGAAAGCAGAATAAAAGCTTATGTGTAGTTTCTGTGTGGAACAGGGTTATTGTTCTCTGTAGTTAAAAAGGGCTGAGGATGCTCTGCTCCTGACGTCTGGATGTCTGTCTGCTGCTGTCGCACCAGAGCTGGGCGGTTTAAAACAGCAGTTTTTACAGGCTTTGCTTTCTCTTCCTGTAAAGAAATAAAGAAAAAAAAAATCGAGGAAAGTTTAGGTATACGATTATCTATTTTTTTTTATAGACTCAAATTTCTTTTCAAGGAGAAAAAGCACAGCGCACACCACTGGTGTTGCTTCCAACCGGAAAGTTAAATGTCCTCCTTAATATCACATTGTGTAAAATCAAATTGAGAAGATATTGCAAACTAGTTGTGTATTTTCAGTAATCAGAAGTATCAAAGACTTTCTAAGACTCCAGGGCACGGTATATTTAAGAGTACAAAATTGTTTTAAAAATTTGAGACTAAATTTTATACAATTGCATGTAGTTGTTAAGTGCAGGGAAATTCAAGTAAAGGATTAATAGGAGTGGTGGCTGAGAATGGATAACCCGTCCTATCCTGAGGCTTTAACTCCATTTGAAAACAGTGCTTTTTACTGCAATCTGATGCTGTTACTGTTATGTTCTTGTAAACTGATCTAAGTACTCAAGTTTCAGAGGAAGAAGTCGTTTCAAGCAAATACTTGTGCTTGTGACACCTGTGATTTGTATATAAAGCATTATCGCTGAGTGACTCCCGTGCTGAAGTGCCTGCCCGATGCTGTTTGTGAGCAGGACTCTAATGCCAGGAACAGCAACTTGAAGTGATTTTGTGGTACGGATGACAAATGTTATGGTGAGAGAAGACCATCAGTTACTGGAGGGAATGAACACAGCTGCCTCGCTAGAAACAGTTGAATGCAAAGTAAATGAGACTGTACTTTTAAATGTTCCAATATTTAGCAAAAGCAATTATGAAAGTTGGGCTGTAAATACCCTTTTGTTAACTATGGCTAAGCCCACTTAGAAGTGGTAAAGATTTGCCAGTTTTAGGAATCTTATTGCTTCTCAGTAAGTTTCTTTTCTGCCATGAACCCCAGAATTACCTTTCCAAAGGCTCCGTGCAGCCTTCCTGTCTGCTGGGATCCCTGCAGTCTGCAGTTGAGTAATGCATTTAGGGCATGACAGAATTAGTTGCAGGAGCTGGAGATAAAACACAGCTTGACAAAATTAATCTCAAAAGGAACTTGTGAAAGTCGAGTAAGACTCAGGAGAAGTGTGGTTATCCCCTAGAATTGGGGCTAATAGGGGCAATGGTGCAGGGAGCAAGGTGGTGCTGGCATTTGGCACCTCCCCAGCAAGGCTGCAGGACCCCTGAAACTCCCCTTGGTATCGCCTCTGGAACATTCAGGGGAGGAAAAAAATAAGAAAAACTTTGTTATAACTGTTTGATCATTTAGGCAGTGAGGTAACAGGATTCTCTAATTACACTGAGAATCACACAACTACATATTTTTTCTTGTTGTGGGGTTGTTTTGATTTTTTGTATGAGGTCCCCAACAGTCTGCAATAATTGGAGTTAACAGGTATAAAGCAACAAGATGGCCATAGTTAGGGTCAACTTTCTGGGTTAAGACTGTCAAAAAATGTTCCTGAATTTGATATATAACTTCTAAGAGGAACGTGGGATCACATTGCACTGCAGTTGCTGGCAAACCTTATTTCTGAGAACGTAAATCCTGTACGGGCTGTTACACGCTGTCAAGGTTTGGGCATTATTGTACTGCTTGGACTAATTTTTTAAAAGAAAACAAAAGCAAAAGGAGTTTCCCCAAAATGAAGTAGTTTCACTAAATACCTTTTCCTCCGATGCACAGCCCCACAGCTCTGCCCTTGAAAGCACACTGGCATCCTGGGTTATACATAAAATTAGTATCCCTGCTCCCTCTCCCACCTTGCACAGGTGCAGTCATGACCATACACAGCTGGAAGCAAAGCCTTCTGAGTTCTGAGGCAGGCTGCCTCGGACACAGCAATGGCAACTCTTTGGGCTGGGGTTGAAGTCTGATGCAGTTTCTTCCAATCTCTGCTTTTTCAGTACTAAATTTTTATCTTCCCATACGTGGGGCAAGGTGACAGCACTGTGAAGTGCACGGCAATGGCTCCCGTTCATTAATGACATCTGCAATCCCTTGCAGGATTGCCAACAGATCAGAGCCAGACCTTGCCAGCATCGCTTTGGAGGTAGAAGGTTGTTCTGGCTGCTCCAAGCAAACCCTCTGCAATCCACACACACCCCGATAACGTGTGGCAGAGCCACATCCCCAGGCCTTGAGAGGCTGCTGACTCCAGCTGCTGTGGGGACCCTCGGCTGCTCCCACCCGTGGTCCTGCTGTTGCACAGGCTGTGGGATCCCAGGTTCACTTGTCCCTGTGGTGGCAGATTCTCTCTGCCCATTCCAAGCCCACCAGGACTCAGCACTTGCTGCAAGCCTCCCAGCAAGCAGCTCCTCAGCATTAGAAATGGTCTCCCCCTGGTTCAGTCAGAATTAAACAAGGATTAGTCCACCCAGATACGAAGGCTTCTTGCAATATTTCAAGATCTTATGTACACATTCACCTCACAAGCTGATTTTCTTTCATCTTCAAAAACTTATCACTAGTGCCTCACCCCCTCCACAAGAGGAAAATTGTAGCGACTACTTTTTCTGTTGTTTGTCCAATTTGTGCTTGCAGCCAGCAGCCAAGGGCAGCATCAGCCTCCAAGTACCTCACTTGACACAACCACAATCTTCTTGCATGGATGGAACCGCGTTGTCCTGATCACCTTGCCACACTTCTGCTGAGATCCTTCGAGCCACCAGAAACAGAGTGAAAGCACGTGCACCGAACTGCTCAGGCTGTACATTAGAAACACCACAAGCAACACAAAAGGCTCAAGTTTATTTTTTCTGGCATGCATGCTGCTGGAAACACAGCCCAACAGGTCTTCCAGAATCTATTTAAAACCCCAACTACTTTTCCCTTTAGCTGCCACTTTGTATGTCACTTTTTTTTTTTTTTACGGTGGAATTAAAACATCCCCAAGACACAAGTTTACGTAATGGAAACAATGACAACTCCCTGCTCTGTGAACTTGGAGCTACCGCACCAAATAAACCATTTTCCTTCAGTCAGGGCCTTGTTTTGCAGTGTTAGTGTATTACTAGGGGCATAAAAAGCAGGGCAGGCTCAGGATCCATTGCTGCAAATGTTCACAAATTCACCATTGTTCTGCAAAATACACCTGGAGTAAGGAGTGAATTTTCCAGGGGTGCAATACAGGAATGTGCACATTATTGCACTGGTTTGTGTTTAACAGTTGTTGAGTGCCGATGCTTCACAGCCTGGGAAGAAAGCCTGTTAGGGTACACTTCGGATGACCTTATGCCCGACAGCTAGAACGGAGGCTGGGCACCAGCCACATGGAATGAGATGTAAGGGAGCAAAATCAATGTATGGAGCTGGCTACAAGACTCAAAGGAAAATAACACTTAACGGCCACTGGCCAAGGGAAGCAGAACATGGCAACACACAGGGGGCTGGAGCCTGAAACACAGCAAAGTGCAGGAAAACAACATCAACATTGCTGCCCAGTGCAACGGCCAGAAAGGATCCAGGACACAGTGGCTGAAGCTGGCACAGAGCAGGACCCAACTTCTAGTTTTCTGTTCTTATCTCCACACCAGCAACTGTCCTTCAGCTGGCTGACACGTAGCTTTGTCCTGTTCTGAGACGGGCATCTGTACTGCTGGCAAAGCTCCTGGATTAAAAACCTTCAGCGATAACAACTAGGCTTTTAGAGTTTCTCTGGTCGGTGAAAATCAGAAGGCCTAAACTCAGCATATGGACACAAAACGCCACCACTGAGGACATAGCCAAAGGCTGTACCAAACCAGTCATTTCTGTGATAACTAGCAGACAGAGTAAAAGACAGGGCTTTTAAAAAAAACAACACCCAGAACCTTCTAAGGTTTTGTTCTCTGGCATTGAACCTGTGCACAATTCTGTTTAATTACCTTTTTTCTGGTAAACATCCATGGGAGTGTTACTGCTTAGAACAGAGCAGTATTTCTGTCTCTTACAAAGAGCATTACAATTGTTATTCAGTTTGCTTTAGTCTAGATCATGATATCAGCAAAAATATCAAGACTGTTTTCTATATCATCCTCAGGCTCCAGCTCTTCATGCTGATCCTTGGGAGAGGGGCATACTCTTTGTCTGTGAACTGTCTTCCTCTTCCTTCTACGAACATACACAGAGCGACTCCTCTCCATCCCCTCAGAATGCAAGTCATTTGCACCAGCGGCAGTTTGCAAAGCTGACTCTAAGCTTCTGTAGAATCTAGAAAGAAACAAATTATGTCAGTATTATTTTTGTAGGTTTGCTCAGGATCTGCAAAACTGAACAAACAAATGCTTTTGTAATATCACCAAAATGTGCCAAGAGAAGAAAATTGCTACTGACATTGAGATGTTCTAGCCAACACTGGAAGGATAATCAGAAATACCAGGGCGTGTCCTTGTGCGTGTCCTGCTACTCCACTCTGTAATGCCTGGATGTTAGCAATCAAGTGGTGGAGGCACTCAAGTGCCATGAAGACCCTGTTAACCTTACAGAAACTAGAAACGGTATCAGGTTAAATGTTTAATGACTGACAGCATTAGCAATCAGATGGACTGCTGCTATGAGCAGTCACTGCTAACTTTAACCACTACAGAGATTCCCAGTGGACATATAAAAAGAAACTCCTCTGGTTACGTATACATAGGTGCCTCACCAGTATCTGTGTCCCTCGCACTCTGGCACTTCTGCCTGTTCTCTTCCTCAGCTGGACACAATTGTACTGTGTGTAACTCTCCACCACCCTCAAAAATCCTCAGTTTTGCAAACTATGCAAAGCATTTAGTGGTTTAAAGCATGTATTGCCACCTGAATTCTGCTGAGATGGCCACTGTGTTAGAATAACAAATGCTGTTAACATGAGAAAAGAAACTCAAACCACACTTAATAACAAAGTCTGCAAACTCATGTCGCTTACAGGTTTTTCCTTAAATACTTTATAGCCTTTGGAGCTCAAACAATTAATTGAAATTGTATTTTAGACTTTGTAAGAGCTGTCTAGTTTGTGTTTTGTTTTTTTTTTTTTTATTTAAACAATCTCTCCTGTGCATTTTTCACTTTCAGATTTAGATGTAATGAACAGGACTAGTGGAATCCAACAAACCTGCCAATCCTCCTTATGTTTTCTTCCATTTTCTGATTAGCTACATGTATCAGAAATTCAATATATTCTTCAGAGACCATCAGTTTCCCCTTGTGTCTCAATGGAACTTCTAAGCAATGAGTGCTCCGGACAGCCTAAAAACACACAGAGAAGGATTTCTCTAGAATAAAGTTTTTTATTTTATTAAGGTTGTTTGAATATTATGGGGAATTTACTAAAGGAAAAAAACCACTCTCCCACACAATTGGTTAGTTTGCTGTTAAATGAGGCAGAAAGAATTTGCAGTGCTACAGCATGGCCTGTGAAAGCAGTCAATCACGTTACAGCACAGATCTTGGCTTGTAAAAAAACTGAGGCTACAAGTAATGATGGGATTCTGTTATATTCCTTACAGGTCAGTAGAAAAGTCCTTACCATCATAATTTTTCCTCCTCTGCCAACTGTAATACCAGAGTTCCTGAACCCAGAATCAACAGCCACTGAATGCTGAGGAAAAAAAAAGATACCTTAAACAAGTCTCACACACTTTCACAGCAAGGAATAATTCCCAGTAGGTTGCAATGCAGCTCAGTCTCAGTTTTGCAAAAAACTTATTCCAAACCATCTCCCCAGATTAATACAAGAAAATAGTTACAGTAAAATGTTTTTAAGATCAAACCCATGTAGTGTCACAAATAGTGGGCAGTTTTAAGAGAGCTCCAGTCAATCCTGACTGTCCAATCTAAACCCGTCACTGCAGATGGGACATGACCATCTCTCTGGGCACGGCACTGCATTATCTGGTAGCCATGCACTCAGTCATGCTACTCTTGTACAGCTAGAAGGGCAGCAATGCTATAAAAGCAGCTAATCAGCTCTCTTCTAGATCAATGAAGGAACAAACGCATCATGCATTACTCTCTGGAGTCAGGCTAGAAAAGCAGAAGGCAAAGGTACTATTCAATGAGCTGCAACACAGGAGCCAAATGGCCTGGCTGGCAGCAAAATGCTGTCTACAAACACCGTCACTTTCAGCCCATGAAAGCAACCTGAGATCGCTGGAAAAGCTTTTTAGCAGGCAATCTGCTTCAGCTTGCAAACCAAGCTGCAGTTGAGTAATTTTGATTTTAAAATGGAAAGCAAAATCTCTACTCACTTTAAAGCTGTGTTTTCTTCATTAGCTTACCTTTAATACCTTGGTTATTAAACATATAGCACATCTGGGACTATTCTAAAGTGCTAGAGCTTGCTCAGGAGCCAACACTTTTTCCTTTGCAGCACAGAATATAAGAGAACAATATTGTGATACTGTTACTCAATGTAATTTTACCAGAAGCTGTGCATCCTGCATCTCTTGACACTGCACGTGAAGAACAAATGGTTCAAACTTGAGCACAACATCACCAGTAGCTTTCTCAAGTGCTGCCATCTGGAAAAAACACCAAAATATTTATATTAACACTGGAGATGGGCTACAAAAGAAAGAAAAAACAAAAACAAAAAGAAAGAAAAAAAGTACCTAGTCCATGTGTGAAACAAGCATTAAAATGCAGCCCATGAACTCCAAGGAATCACGTTCAGCTGCTTTTAATTTTTCATTGCTTGTAATACACAGAAATCTCATGGATTTCCATGATTCAGTTTGCTAAGCTTGAGGTTTGATAGCAATTCATAGCAAGAGAGACTTTAAAGATGTACGCTTCTCTGTTTGTGTCTTCCTACATGCAAACAAATAGATTCAGTCAGACAGCACAGACTGAGGGCTGTGTTGCTGCAACCATGTGAAACCCAAGCACAACTATTCAGTTACTTAAAGCTGTTCTTTAAAATAAAAGACATTTACTTCTGAAGCACATTCCTCAACTTTAGAAACTCTTCTCAGGTTCAGCAGATTAAATTTGTGGCCTAACAGACTTGATCACGTTTGAATCCTAGTTTAAAGAATAACACCTACAAAGGTAAAAAAGTCAAAGTTGAAATTAGATGCATAAATACACAAGACAAGGAAAGAAAAAAAAGAGGGAAGGAACTTCATAATTGTAAAATGCAAGACATCACCTTCAGACCCCCTGAGCTGTGCCAGAAGACTGAGACACTAATGGCAATTTTTCCTGGATTTGCAAGCGTGGAGAAAGCTGTATGATATTCCACAGGGCTTATCAGTACAATTTCCCTACTCTTCTATGCTATCTTTTTTGCAGAGTGGCTCTAAGGGCTGATAGTACTTTTTTCCATTCAGGAAAGTTGCTCTGAGGCAGTTATATGACTTATTTCATTTTATGATTATTTAACCATAAGCACCATTCCCCCCCGTTTGCCTTCACTTGCTCAATTTACAGCACTAAGAAATGTGCTGCGTTAACTGGAGAGATGTCAGCTGTTACCCTTTCCTTTGCTGTCTTGTCCAGCCCTCCTCATCTTTCTTGTAAAATGAAAATATTCAATAAAATAATCAGATTCATATGCTTTTTTAAGACATGATGGCATAAAAGAAAACTGCTGAAGTAGCACTCTCCACTTTCCTTCAAAAATTGAAAACTACTTAAATGTGTTTGTGTAGAATCTCCTCTGTAAATGTTCTTATTTTAAGTTGGAAGCCGGTCTTTCTGAACAGCTAAGTTAGTAATTCCTATGTCTCTGGAACGCTGCTTTTCCAGAAAGCATCATCTCAATGCTGCCTGATACAGAACTTCCACCAGTGAAATGCGTGGTTTGATACAGCAATTGTCACTGTGGTGTCAGTGAGGAATACATTTTTTGTATTTCACCCTGTGGCACCTGCTAATGACTCTTATGCCACTGCCCAAAGACCAGCAAGCATTCGACAGAAACTGAGCTTATTTCACTTCTGGACAGGACAGCTTTCATTTTGAACAGAGCCACAGCTTTGCAAAACCAAGACTCACTTCATCCGAGATTTTCAGAAATCATTTTCTGAAAGTCAGTGTTCTGTGACAGAAGCAACACCTATTCCTGACTTCTTGAGAAGCTATTGAGACGTGGGGATTATGTGACTTCTGACCATACAAAATCAGTCACATTTCATATTGGCTGCATTTACAACTACGCAGCGAACTTGGTCTTAAGCTTAAAAGCATTCTCCTAAAAACAGGTCTTCAGAATCTGTTAAGTAGAGCAACTAAAGGACAGTTTATTTTTAAATTAGAGTGCTGATTCATCTCAGTAACAGTCATAAAACCACCTGAACATTTCTTTCCATTTACATGCCATTTTTTCCATGACATTAGGAATCCTGCATTACATAAATACAGAAGTTGTACCATAATGTCCTCTTACCACATCGTCTTTGTTACACATTTCATGTGTTACCATGAGCCAGGTGCAGATTTTCTTCTGGATCTCAGACCTGTTTACATCCTGGAGACAGAGAGAAAGAATTAAAGTGGCACTACAGATACATGATCTTTGATTTTGTGTAAAGAAAAGAGTCCTTCATCATAAATAATGTTGCTTTTAAAAAAGCGTGTTTTCTCAAGGTACGAAAATATATTCATATAGGAGTAGTTTAAAACGGATTTATCCATGCTCCTCATGGAAGAACGGAATGTAATCCAGAGGGACCTGGACAGGCTGGAGAAATAGGCCTGGGGAAACCTCATCAGGTTCAACAAGGCCAAGGTCCTACACCTGGGTCAGGGTTATCTCCAGTTTCAATACAGGATGGAGGACAACGTGATTGAGAGCAGCCCTGCAGAGAAGGACCTGGGGGTGCTGGTTGATGAGAAGCTCGACATAAGCCAGCAATGTGCACTCACAGCCCAGAAGGCCAACCGTGTCCTGGGCTGCATCAAAAGAAGCGTGGCCAGCAGGGCGAGTGAAGTGATTCTGCCCCTCTATTCCTCTCTCGTGAGACCCCACCTGGAGTATTGTGTCCAGTTTCAGAATCCTCAACATAAGAAGACTATGGAGCTGTTGGAACGGGTCCAGAAGAGGGCTACAAACATGATCAGAGGGCTGGAGCACCTCTGCTATGAGGACAGCCTGAGAGACTTGTTGTTGTTCAGCCTAGGAGAAGGCTCTGAAAAGACCTTCTAGCGACCTTACGGTACCTGAAAGGAGCTACAAGAAAGCTGGAGTGGGACTGTTCACAAAAGTTTGTGGTGACAGGACTAGCTGCAGTGGATATAAACTGGAGAGAGGCAGATTTAGGCTAGACATAAGGAGAAATTTCTTCCCAATGAGGATGGTGAGGCACTGGCACAGGCTGCCCAGGGAAGCTGTGGCTGCCCCGTCCCTGGAGGTGTTCCAGGCCAGGTTGGATGGGCCTGATCTAGTGGGAGGCGTCCCTGCCCATGGCAGGGGGGTTGGAACAAGATGATCTTTAAGGTCCCTTCCAACCCAGACTATTCTGTGATTCTATTCTCAGTCAGATAAAGCGTTGAGAGCACGGTCTCGCACTGGAAGGATTTAAGTCTCAGCAATTAATATGAGAACCTGGAGCAGAGACACCCAGCAGGACCCCGGGACCCCCGGCACCCCCAGCCCGTCGCGGCGGGACTCACGGCGGCGCCGCCCTGCAGCAGGACGAGGCGGCCCGAGCAGGAGCTGGCGGTGCAGAACGGGTCCCGGGCGTTGAGCAGCCGCAGCACGGGGGCGGCGCGCTCGTCCAGGCGGCCCTTCCTGCTGCCGTCCGCCCGCGCCAGCCGCTGCGCCTTCCGCCGCGCGAAGGCCGCCATGAGGGGCCGGGCCCGGCCGACGGCAGCCTGCGCGGGACAAACCTTCGCGGGGGCGGCCGCGGGGCGGGGCGCGGGGCGGGGCGCGGGGATCCCGTCACCGCCCCCCTCGCCGGCCCGGGCCCGCTTCGCGCCGCGGGCAGTAGCGCCGCGGAGGTAGGCGGCGCGCGCGGGGCTGCCCGTGCCGGCTGTCCCCGAGCTCGGGGCCCGGCTCCGCAGGCCCAGGCGGACACGGCCGCGGGGCTCCGGCTCGGGCCGGCCCTGCCGGCGGGAGGGGGGCCCGGGGCTCCGGCGGCGGCGGCGGGCGGGGCGGGGCCTGGCGGTGATGGGCGCGGCGGGGCGGGGTCTCCCTGAGGGCCGTACTCGGGGGCGAGGCCTGGCGGCGGAGGTCGCGCTGTGCCCGGGTTGTTGTTTCGTTGCGGAGCGGCTCCGCGCCGCGTTTCCCCGTCGAGCGTCCCGGGAGCCGGGTCGGGCCCCTCTCATCCGGCCCCGCCTCTGCTTCCCACGGAGGACGGGGCCACCTTCCCGCCCGCCGTGGGCCCGGCTGCCGGTGGCTGCTCTGAGGCGAGGGAGGCCCCGACTCCCGCCGTGTCCTCGGGGCGCGGGGAGGCCGAGTTCCACCCCTACCGCGAGTCGGGGCGATCTGCGGATGAGGGATGATGTGACTGAGGGCTGCCCTGCAGAGAAGGACTCGCTGTGCTGGTCTGTGAGAAGCTCGACACGAGCCGGCGATGTGCGCTCGCAGCCCGGAAGGCCAACCGTGCCCCGGGCTGCATCAGAAGAAGCTTGGCCAGCAGGGCGAAGGAGGAGATTCTGCCCCTCTATTCCTGTCTCATGTGAGACCCCTCCTGGTGCATTATGTCCGGTTCTGGAATCCCAAACGTAAGAAGGATGTGGAGCTGTTGGAACAGGTCTAGAAGAGGGCTACAACGATGATCAGAGGGCTGGAGCACCTCCCGTACAAGGACAGGCTGAGAGAATTGGGGTTGTTCAGCCTGGAGAAGAGAAGGCTCCAGGTAGACCTTATAGCGACCTTCCTGTACCTGAAGGGGGTGTACAAGAAAGTTGGAGAGGGACATTTTACAAAGGCATGTAGCGACAGGATGAGGGGAAATGTCTTTAAATTGAAGTAGAGAAGATGTAGACTAGACATTAGGAAGACATTCTTCCCAATGAGGATGGTGAGGCACTGGCACAGGTTGCCCAGGGAAGCTGTGGATGCCCCATCCCTGGAAGCGTTCAAGGCCACGTTGGACAGGGCCTTGAGCAGCCTGATCTGGTGGAAGGAGTTCCCCGCCATGGCAGGGGAGTTGGAACTGGATGGTATTTAAAGTCTGTTCCAAAGCAGACCATTCTATGATGTTATGATCCCGAGGGGCAGAGCTCTCTGTACGGGCTGTGCTGCTGCTGCTTTCCCTGCTTCCCCCACTCTCAGGCCCTGGGCCCTGCCCCATTCCGCAACTGGTTTGTGCCGATGAGTCTGGGGTTCCCCAGGTGCTTGGAGCCACTGGGATGATGTCTGCCTGCCTGCAGCCACTCCAGCCAGTAGCGGGCTGCTTCCAGTCCTCTGAAGGTGGCCTCATACTAGGTTCATCACCGGGCTGCAGAATAGTTTATTAAAACTTATGGGTCCATTTTTTTTCTGAGCAGAATAGAAGCTGCTTTTTGGTTTGTTATCACAACATATAAAAGTGACCTGTACTGCAGAAATTGCTTGGCAGAGTGGATTTTTGCCACGTCCTAAGGGAAATCTTAGTAGTGTACATCCCTGTGACCAGTGCTCTTTCTGGCTTGAACAGACAACCAAAACTACGCAGGCTTCTTACAGACTAGAGTTAGGAAAAAAATAATGTTGAAGTCAGGTCCTTGTGAAAGCTGTAATCAGCTTTGGGAAAAGCCTGCCTCTGTCTGCAGCCCTGAAGTTCCATAACTGGAGCTGGCCAGCAGTGGGATCTCCTGATACCTATAAGGTTCCTATGTGCCTCTGCTGTTCCGTGATTTTTTGCTAGGTCACAAGTAAAGTGCTTCTCTCTGAGTGGATCAGCTTCCTGACAGACCTGTGTGTAACTGTCCTGTGGTGGGAGTACCGTGCTCATGGTGGTTTGTTGGAGCCCATCAGGAATGAGTGTGGTTGGAGCAGTTGCACCTCCCTGTGTTGATAAGCTTTCCTTGTGTCCAGCAGTGCCTGTGAGCTGTGAGCTGCAGCACAGGGCTGTCACATACAGATGCAGTTGTGGAATTAAGGACTGGAATCTTAAATGTCTGCATTTCAGTCTTTCCTGGCTTGTTTTAATGTTCTAGGGGTACCTTTGTTTGTGATAGCTGATTAATAGACTTTTTTTGCCTTTTTTACCTGGAGGTTTGACAGCCTGCAGGAGCGGTGACTGGAATGTCACTTGGTTAGACAACCCTGTTGGCCTGTGTGTAGCAGGCTTTTTTTTTGCCAGAGTGTAGCAGTAAATTGTAGCAGTTTTCCCCCCAAAGTGCTGTATATCTGTACAGATGTGACAGCTCCTGTTCACAGGAGCTGCTGTAGAAACATTTCTATGGGAAAATTATTTGCATGTGGTTCTCTTAATACCCATAAAGCCCTGCAAGTGGTGGGGTAAATGTTCTGCGTTTTGCAAGTTTTGGGAAAAAAGCCCAAACCAACTCTCCTTCCCCCAGTTTAAATAAAGAGTGAAGCTCTGTTTAATCTGTTGCTTGGCAGGTGGTTGTTTGATTTCTTTATTTTGAAAATGCAAAATAAATTATGATGGCAATACCATATTTTTTTTCCCTGCAGATATTCTGATAACTATGGCAGCCACAAGAAATCTGATGAGAGCTGTCAGAGTTTTTGAATTTGGTGGCCCTGAAGTGCTTAAAATCCAGTCAGACGTCGTAATTCCTGTTCCAAAAGAAAATCAGGTATATATGAGTTCTGTGAACAGAAATAATGGCATTGAATGATAATAGGCTACTCAGAACAGAATGAAGAATACAAACCAAAACTTTTCATCTTGAATATGTAGTTTTTGATCAGTATATTCGTTCTGGGACTTATGCTAGAAAACCAACTTTACCCTACACTCCAGGCTCAGATGTGGCTGGTGTAATTGAAGGGGTTGGAGAACATGTTACTGCATTCAAGGTAGGTGTAGAAAATACATTGAGTTTTAATTCATGATTGTTTATGGGTTCATCTTTGTGTGGTTGCTCTGCTGCTAATCCTGTTTCTATTGCTTTGCTGGCTTTTTTCACCTTTGCCAGCTAGTGGCAGCACACAGTGGGGTCACCCTGACAGTCCAGAGTGAGAGCTGATGCAATGCGTGTGTGTGCCCCAGACAGACATCCCAAAAATGCCGAGTGGCCAAGCTCGTGCATTTGCATGCTCGAGCTGCTTGGGAAACCATTGCACTACCCTGCAGCAGTTACTACCCGGTGTCCGCAGACCGGACCCACCCCATCCACATGCTGGATGTTTATGGAGGTCACCATGCTGGCAGCAGAAGACTCAGAGCTGTGTATCTGTGCCTTCTGTGGGCCCTGGCATTGCTCTGCCAGTGGCCAAGGGCCAGGCTGGGTGCTGTCTTGGCCCCACAGCTGGTGTTGTGCCACGGCGCTGGGCATACATAGGTGACGTGCTGCCCGCTGTGCATGTCCACATCGCCTGTGGGATTTTGGCTTGAGCCGGCCCTTCTGCAGAACAGTGGCAATATTGAGGTGTTGTAAGGTTTATTAAGAGAATATCTCTTTTCCACGTTTAAGCAAAAATAATTGAGAAATGTTTATTTTGTGTTTGTGAAAACTTTTTAGGTTTTGCATTTGGAATCTGTGTTTGGAATTCTCTAGTGTTCAGGTTCATTAAGGTCAATATTAATGAGACAGTAGGTTTGTGTGTTACCCTCTAGAGCCGGGGTTCTAATTATGACACTTTAGGTGTATGAAATGATATGGTTTGTATTGCATGGATTGTATGTATTAGCATTATAAAAATCCTCTCTGTGACAAATATAATCGGTTAGTTTTAATAGGAGAGCTGTTAGAAATCAGCTAAACATCTGTGAACTGGTTCTTAAACTATATTAAAGAAAATATAAGCGAGATGATTAATGTCTCTATTTTTTTTCCCTCCTTTCTAGAAAGGTGACAGGATTTTTACCATTGGTACGATCTCTGGAGGATATGCAGATTATGCAGTTGCTGCAGCTAATAAAGTGTTTCCTTTGTCGGATAAACTGGACTTTAAACAAGGAGCAGCAGTTGCAATACCCTACTTCACTGCTTATCGTGCTCTTTTCCAAAAGTAAGGTGTCAAATCTAAGTTTATCCATTTTGCTTATGAATATTTAAAAAATTGAAGCCCGCTTTTTCATTGTCCTCTAAAAGGAGAGGAGATCAATGAGTGGAAATGTTTAAAACTCTTAAGTTAAATTTGTTATGCTGATGGCATTGTCATATCATTGTCACCTAGAAGCTAGCAACTGTGTTCTCCTGTTACACATTTCTTCTCAAGAGAACAGGCCTGGAAAGGCTTCTCCGGTAAGATTCTTGTAATAAAATGTATAACTCTCTCTCAGTGCTAATTGTTACTTCAGCCAGTGAAGAACAGGAATAGTTCTAATTTCTTCTAATTTCTTCTTCTAATTTCTCTTCTTCCTGAGCCTCTGTGCCAGAGAGGCTTCATGTACAGCCCTGTCTGTGCCATAGGGCAGGGTAATGAGTTAAAGCCAGGCTTCATGTCAGCTAGGTGAGAGCTTAGGTCTGGACATCTGGTTTAGTTTGATGGAACAAATTGTTAGAACCAGCATGGTTTACTTTTATGTTCTGTAACAGGTGAAAATCTTTAAGTTCAGTACCAGACCATGACTTGCTGCTAGGTGCACAACATAACTGTGCAGTACGTAAATTTATAAGTGATATAGTTTATTTTGCCTCCAGCTGATTGTACCTGTTTAGCCATAACATGAATTGGAAATCATACTGTGTGAAAGATGAGATTTGACGTTGGTTTATACAATCTGACGCGTAACGGCTGTGTACTGCAATCTTCATGCCTATATTTTCTGTTTTCCACTCAGAGGGCATGCCAAAGCAGGAGAGAGCGTGCTAGTGCATGGAGCCAGTGGGGGGGTAAGTATTTGGAGAAGGCAGCTTATAAGAAATGCTGCTTTCTGTCTTTGCATCTGCTTTTGTCTGTGGTATGATTTATGGTCACATTTATATCAATTAGTGGATTAACAAAATTAGGTTTCTGTTTCAGATGATTTAGATGCTTTTTTTTTCTGGAGCGTGTCCAGAGAAGGGCGACAAAGATGATGAAGGGGCTGGAGAACAAGCCTTACGAGGAGCAGCTGAGGGAACTGGGGTCGTTTAGCTTGGAGAAGAGAAGGCTGAGGGGAGACCTCTGTAACTACCTGAAAAGAGGTTGTGGAGAGGAGGGAGCTGGCCTCCCAAGTGACAGGGGACGGGACAAGGGGCTGTGGCCTCAAGCTCCACCAGGGGAGGTTCAGGCTGGACGTCAGAAAAAAATTTTTCGTGGAAAGGGTCATTGGGCACGGGAACAGGCTGCCCAGGGAGGTGGTTGAGTCACCATCCTTGGAGCATGCGTTTCGGAACATATCCTGTAACTGTGGCTGCTGTGGGAGCTGCTGAATCGGTAGCCTCCGGGAGCTGACCAGCTGGGACTGAATCCTGGGCAGGCAGTGTCTGTGTTCCCCCATCTTGGTCTCCCATGCTGTTGCCATGACACAGAGCAATGCCAAGAGATGGCATTGCTGTGCCTGGATGACCATTGGCTCCAGCACCAGGTTTTTGTGGAGGCATCCAACACCTCCAGACGTCCTCTGGAGTGCAGAGCTGGTACGAGACCCAGAGAATTTGGTTTCTAAAGGAACAATTTATCTGGTTGTGCAAGGTTCATAATGTTAACAAAATTTCTGCTTGCAGGTTTTCTTTGCAGTATGTAGTGCTGGTATCAATAGCAGATGATTCTGTGAAGGCAAGAATTTCCTTGGCTTTGTATCAAGTATCTATGGCCCAGCTTTAACAAACAGACTGCATTCTACGTGGATTTATATTAAATGCTGATATCTCTTCAAAAACCCCACAAAGTTTTACCACATCTCTGTAAATATCTTTTCTTTATTAGACTGATTCTAAGGTGCAAATAACTTATGGCTAAAAAAATGTTTCCAGGCTAACTTTTTAAATTGGTAAGTTCCAATTTGCAGGTGAAATATATGAAATCGATGCTAAGAAAGAAAGAGAAAAAAGACTTAATTACTTAATTTTTCCTTTTTGTGTTTTTTTTTTTTTTTTCCTTTTCTTCCCTCCCCCTTCATCCCCTCAGGTTGGAATAGCGACATGTCAGATTGCCAGAGCTTGTGGTTTAAAGGTTTTGGGTACAGCAGGAACTGAGGAGGGCATGAACATAGTCCTGAGAAATGGTGCTCACCAAGTATTTAATCACAGAGAAGCAAATTACATTGATAAAATTAAGGTAAGCATGTATCAGGGCTAGGTGATTCTTGTTACTAACAGAATGAGCAGTCATTTGCAGAAGTTTTTTTTTAAGTAGATTTATGTGGGAGCAATAGCGTACTGTCTTTGTCATTTCTACACAAGATAAAACTTTCCCAGGCTAGAAGAGCTGAGCTTTCTTCACTGGCGATGGAATTTAGAAACTCTTGCATTCCAGCAATTTCCAATATGGTAGCATATTACAATTCATCAGATCAAAATACTCTAAAATTAAATTTATTACCTGTCAGTCTTAGTACAAAGGCTGTATTTAAAATGTAATCAATAAACTGTAAAATGTGTGTTATTTATAGGATATGAAATAAACGGTAGTACCCAAGCACTAATTGGACTGATAATAAGGTATTATATCCTGTATAGGAATACACAAAGATGGAAGGAGTTGATATAATAATAGAAATGCTCTCTAACATCAATCTTGCTGCTGACTTACAATTGCTGTCCTGTGGAGGAAGGGTGATGGTAAGTGGTTTTGTCACTTACTTTGTGCACGTAACACCGCAGTTGAATAGTTACGAATGGAACTCGATCGTAACTTATTTGTAACAGGTTGTGGGCTGTAGAGGTCCCATCGAGATAAATCCCAGAGACACGATGACTAAGGAATCTAGTATAATTGGAGTCAGTCTGTTTCTTGCAACTGAGGCAGGAACATTTTCATTTTAAAGCATGTTTTGTTGGCATATTCCAACACTTCTCTGTTTTCAGTTAAAACCTATTGTAGGGATCATTTCACCGTAAATAACTTGTTGGTTCATTCCTTTACATTTTTATCTAATCTCAGAACATCATAAAATATTTTTGGGTTGTGAAATTTGGTTTAACTTTTGCATAAACAGTAAATACATTTCTAGAATGTAAAGGCCCTGCGGTGGTAAATGCTGTCTTTATTACATGCCGGAGGAGATGCATGAATGTGCAGCGGCACTTCTTGATGGCATAGAAGCTGGCTGGCTGAACCCAATTGTGGGCCCAGAATATCCACTGGAGCAAGTAGCTAAGGCTCATGAAGACATTATTCATGGCAGTGGTGCACGAGGAAAGATGGTGCTCCTTCTGTGAAGCCTTTTCCCATTTATTTTGTAGCTGTTCTAACTGCATCTTTGCTTACATGATTAATTGGATGTATGGTATAAAACTTACTTCTAATCAGGTTTAGCAGTAACAGCAAATGCTGATTTACATTAATTATATCAATCAATTACCGATCGGTTTTCTTTTTGTAATAAGCAGAGTTGTGTATACTTTAAAGTAATTTTTGTAGCTCTTTTGGCTGATGTGGAAATAATAAATTTTCTCTGGTGATGTGGCCTTGTGGTACAAGGGAAGCGAATACCTCAGGCAGGATTGGATCTCTTGCTCTCTGAGAAGTTACAATGAAGCTGCTGTGGGCAGTGCAAAATGATTTTTAACAGATACACATATGTCTAGAACTAGCTATACAGATATAACTAGGACTTCGTTAATTTTTTAACCGTAATTAGTCTTATTCCATTTTTGTCACATAATTTACTTGGAATAAAAGCTTTTACTGTCAAAACAATTCACTTTTGAGCTCATGGCCAAAGAATCTGTCAAATGAGAACTACTAGGACGCAGAGGCATTTTTGTTTTGCTACGTTTGACTTAGTATCTGAATTGCAAATGTCACAGATAATTCAGAGGGACTGTAACTCTGAAGTTACTTGCTGTTATTGTATTTGCTACTCTGTAGCTGATGATATTGGGAGAAACAGCTAATTCCTTGATGGTAAGTAGCTGGGTAGCGAGGATTTAAATTCTTCCTGCAAACTTTATTAAATTTAAAGTCACCTGAATCTGTGGCTAAAGTGAGGAGAAGAGAAAGGCTGAACAGCTTTCATTGGTGCTGAGAATTGTGTTAGTTCATAAATGAATGTGGATACATTGTTGTCCATATCCAAATACAATGCAGTTAAGGAAGAACAATTTCTTTGTGTTGACAGTTTTTACACTCAAAATGTTTGGTATTACAGGCACTTCCTTTTAATGATCCAATTCTCTAATGAGTCATGAAGTCATCACTTGCAGATGAGTTTTCTCAACTTCAAGGAGAACTTCTGTTCCTCTGAGGAAAAGTGAGTCCTTACTGACCATAAATTTCAATATAGAGGCATTTTTGTCTGCGAAACTTGTTTTTTAACGTTTGGTTTAGATTTGTTTACTGTCATACTATCACAAATCAGCACATGTTCTCTCAATCCAAGTGTAGTTTCCTCAGGCATTGCACTACCTTCTTTGAAGCTGTGATTTTATTTTTTTTTTCTGAGACGGCATTAATTTCTACTGATGTTTTGCTTAATCCCAACTAAGAAAATAATTGGCAAAATCTTTTGAAATGTCTGGATTTCTCCCCTAGGTTTGTCATCCCCTGTTAAAATATTAAGGTGAGAGAAGAGTATTTTACAGGGAGGCTTACGGAACTAATTCAGTTAGTATTGGTGGTGAAAGAGCAAGGTCTCAGTGTCAAAGAGGAAAGGAATGTTCTTCTAATGGAAGTTAAGTCATGTAAGGAAGACATTGTCCAGCACCAAGCTTGTCCCTGTGGAAGTGCATCTCTGGTGTTTTGCATTAACCTCTCAGTAGAGAGGAGAGCGCTCCAAGTCACCGATTCAGACTTGCAATATCAGCCTTTTTCAGGTATGAAAGCGTCTCTTTTAATGCCATGTTTGGGATTGCTACTCAAGTGATAATTTAAACTTACAGGTGAGTAAATTTTCTAACATAGCATAAATATACGCACCTCTAAAAAGCTCTACCTATTTTTCCCAGCAGGAATTAAGAAAGTGTTTGAATTTCTGATGGGGGGGGATAATACTAAGATATTATAGCTATTAAACATAGGTCTAAAGGAATATGCTGGGTGACTGAGTTAAGTCCTCATTTCTTTCAAGATGTGTGTAATTGGTTTGGTAAACTACTTGAGCTCCGTCTTCTATAGCAGGCAGATCACAGTGCTGTTTCTTCTGTGCAAATGTAAATGTGAGGTCCTTCTGCTATTATACGGAGTCATTTAACTGTTCCTTGTTCATACAAACCTTATAGCCATTGCATCAAATGGATGCTTTTGCCAGGGATAAAGATGGGAGTGTTTCTGGAGTTAAGTATTTCAAACTAATATTTTAGTAAGTGCTTTTGAAAGTAGTTGCTGGGGAAGAGAAGGATTATGCGAACTTGGCTGTAGGAGTGCAGTAGCGTGGTCCTTGCCTGCCAGTGTCACAGGTTTGGCATCTGTCACAGCTGGAGGCTGTGTGGATGTCCCAGTGGCCAGATGCTGGCTTCCCTGCAGGTCAAAATTCCAACATGAGTAGGGAGCTGCATTCCCACTTGCTCTGAATTTGAAGGTTTAAGAATGATTAGCCTAGTGTAAATGATGTGGGTAGGTAGTGTTTAACTGATTATTAAGGTAAAAGATGCTGATTATTCCTGTTCCTTCTGGTGAAATTATGGCAGGTAGGGAATCTGTGATTCTGCTTGGCAGCACTGTTAGAAAAAGTAAAACATCTCTTAATGTGAAGGTACTAAATAGCAGGTCAAGCATAGCAGTTAATGGTTGATATGATGATGTGTGTATGAAAATACACATTTTCTTTATACACGGTATGTTTTAAAATCTGTGGTTCTTTTTAATTTGTCCTTTGCTCAGAGGGTGTTACAGGAATGAGAGGCTTATGGTTTACAGTGACTCCTTTCTTGCTTCATGCCGCCTCTGTGCTGGAGCTAATGCTCAGAGATGAAATTCAGAGCAGTTTCCCTGTCAATGCATTTGCTGATGTTCATAGGACAGGGTTTGTTACAGGCTCCTGACCAGAAGGTGTCAGAGGAGTTCTTCTGTTTCTCTGACGCTGCAGGCTTCTCCCGGCAAAGCTAAGCACATTGAATCCGCAGCACTCAGACAGCTGTGTCACAGAATCACAGAATCACTAGTTTGGAAAAGATCCACAGAATCATCAAGTCCAACCATTCCCATCAACCATTAAACCATGCCCCTCAGCACCTCATCCACCCATCTTTTGAACACCTCCAGGGATGGTGACTCAACCACTTCCCTGGGCAGCCTGTTCCAGTGCCCAATGACCCTTTCTGTGAAAATTTTTTTTTCTGATGTCCAGCCTGAACCTCCCCTGGTGGAGTTTGAGGCCATTCCCTCTCGTCCTGTCCCCTGTCACTTGGGAGAAGAGGTCTCCCCTCAGCCTCCTCTTCTCAAGGCTAAACAACCCCAGTTCCCTCAGCTGCTCCTCGTAAGTCTTGTTCTCCACCCCCCTCACCAGCTTCGTTGCCCTTCTCCGGACACACTCCAGAGCTGCAACATCCTTCTTGTAGTGAGGGGCCCCAAGAAGACATGCAATAGAGCATCTAAATTCTTGGTCTATATCTGATGTATGGTACAAATGGAAGGGGTTGTTTTCATTTTGGGACACGCAGTGTGAATAAAAATTACAGCATAGCACTGACCACAAGGTACAGGGAGGAACAAGGAGATGCAGTGGCTCTTTGGGACTGTGGGCAGGAGGTGGGCGTGAGGGATGAGAGGGCAGTGTTGTCAGTGCTGTGGCAGACATGAGCCTGGGCTGCGGCTGTAGGTGGAGGTGCAGCGCTGTGAGATCTTGTCATGCTGAAGGTGAGGGGGCCAGGGCTTGCCCACAACTTAGTTCCAGTAGCCCCAGCCTCGCATTTCAGTGCAAACCCGCTCTCACTGTAATCTGCCAGGGGGAACGGTTGAAAGTGTCCACGGATGTTCCGTGCTGTGTTCGTTGTTAGCAGAACACTCTTGTCACTGGAGGGGGAACCACTTTGGCTTGGGAACTGCTGCAGCTGAGCTTCTTGGAGACGTTGCTTGTCACATTTCTGACTAATCCTTCAGCTGCGTCTGGTCTGTCAGGGCACCCATCTGCAGAGTCTGTCAACCTAGAGATCCCTTGGTCCAGCTCTCTTTTTAGAACGTGCCATCCCCTCCACAGAGCGGAGAGTATGGAGGAAAAGGATAGCAGACAAACAAACTAGGCAGAATAATTCTGTCAGGTTGGCTGGTTTTGAGTTTAATCAGAGGAGGGGTCTGAATCAGCGAATGCTGGTGCTCTCTGTGATGGGGCTGTGAGTGGTGGGAGAGGCTACACCGGCTCTCACTGTTGTGCTCAACTTCGCACAGACAGGCAGGGCTTGGGGTTCCGCGCTTGCCACATGTTATCTGTGTATCTGTGTGTGCCATGTGTAGCCATGGCAGCATCTGGAAAGGGCAGGTACGTGTATTTCTGAAAGACAGAGGGATGGAATTGCAGCTGTGGTTCGTTAATATCATTGTGCCCAAAATAAATGGTGCTTCAAAAGTATCCCCTCTCCGTTGTAACCGAGTGGTTCCCTGCATGTGTTCCTGCCGCCTTGGTGTGTTCCAGCAGGATACAATAAATTAATGAGACTTTAATTGCAGGGTTGGGAAGATAAAAAAGTCTGGAAGATGTTGATGTTCTTGATAGTTGCTTCTTTTACAAGAGACAATTCAGTATTCCATGTGGGTGGATCATGGCACAGAGGACCATTGAAGGACAGCTGAAGTCCTTCAATGTTTTGGAGCTGGTTCATCAGCAAGGGAGGGCTGGCCCTGCTCTTCCTCGCCTTCTCAGTTCAGTTGTGCTGCAGCCTTGAGAGGAACTGCTGTGATGCAGAGGAACAACAGGAGCGGGGAAGGATGATGATATCTCCTGTATCAGAGTCAAGCTGGAGGCCACTGAAATGCACCCTTTGGAGCTTTCCCGTCATTTGTGCTGAGAGAATGGAAATGTGGATGGATATTTGAGCAACTAATCTGGTGAGGGGGCTGGAGAACAGGCCTTATGAGGAGCGGCTGAGAGAGCTGGGCTTGTTTAGCCTGGAGAAGAGGAGGCTGAGGGGAGACCTCATTGCTCTCTCCAACTACCTGAAAGGAAGAGAGGAGGGTGCTGGCCTCTTCTCCCAAGTGACAGGGGACAGGATGAGACAGAATGGCCTCAAGCTGCACCAGGGGAGGTTTAAGGTTGGACATTAGGAAAAAATTTTCACGGAAAGGGTCATTGGGCACTGGCAGAGGCTGCCCAGGGAGGGGCTTGAGTCACCTTCCCTGGAGGTGTTTAGAAGATGGGTGGATGAGGTGCTGACGGGCATGGTTTGGTGATTGACGGGAATGGTTGGACTCGACGATCCGGTGGGTCTTTTCCAACGCGGTGATTCTATGAGTCTATGATTTGAAACAATCGAGCATCCTCTCATCTCCCACTGTGTTTTTAAGTTCACAGGCGTGTATTGTATCCAAAGGCCTTCTTCATCCTTCCCTTCTCCTTGCCTTTCTCTTCCTTTACCCTGGCAGCTCGCTGGTACTGCAGGGGAAGAGCCCGTTGCAGCGTCTCCTGCCAGCTCGGGGTCGGCGTCACAGGCGGCCGCCGCCGGGGGGTTGGGGGGCGGCCCTGGCAACCCCGCCCCTCCCCGCTGTGTCCTAGCGACGCTCGGGACGCGGCCAATAGCGCCGCTGGGAGCCGCCGCGATGGGAGCTCCGCAGACGGGGTGAGTGGAGCGGGGGCCGGGCCGTGCTTGCCCGGTTCTGTCGGGACGCGGAGCGAGAGCCTGGGGGGGAAGGAGGGTGGGGGTGCAGCCGGGGGCTGGCTCCGCGTAGAGCCGCGCCGCTCCGAGCCTTGGGAACTCGGGGACCGCCGTGTCGCTGCGTCCAGCGCGGGGGGGATGCGCCGCCTGTCCCCTCACAACGAAAGCGCCGGCCAAGACCCCGAGAATTCGTTGTATCCCCTCCGTCCGTGAAGGGGCTGGCGGCAGGTGTGCCCCTCCTCGGTGTCTGGCTTCGCAGCCGCGGGCTGGAACGTTCAGAGCATCCACACGGCCCCGAGGCGGCACGAATTACAGATCCTGAGGACCTGTGCACGTCCCCGTCTCTGTAACGTGATTTGGCACGTCCTGTATGCTGAGCGATGCTCTGGGTAAAGAACCGACCGAGTCCCTTGCTCCCGGCCGTGTCACAAATCGGTAGCAGAACAAGAGCCTTTTGGCTCCCGTTTCCATGCCAAGTTGTGCTCAAGATTGGAACCTGTAGAAAGATTTGCTTGTATAAAAGCCTTTGGAAAAAAGAGTGTTTCTTGTATGCAGAAATATATAGGACTCCAAACAAAATACTTAAAACCTTATTCTTGGAAGATTGTTTCCCTCTAGTTACCGTGAAAGGCACTTTTGGAGTCGGGATGATAGTTTGTTAGAACAGTTTTGGGGAAACAGTTCTGCCGTGGCTGATGGCATTTATTTCACAGATGTATTGAGGAATAGCTCCAATCTCTACCTTACAGGGAAAACACTGGAAATTGCAGAGCTGTGACTTGCAAAGACCTTGCTGAAGTGGAGAGGCCACCACATGTGGGGTTTGCCTCTGCTCCTCACTCTGGGAGCCGTTCAATAGTGCTAGCTTAGTACAGCAGTCAAATGAGCCACAGGATCACAAAATAATTCACTCTGCAAAAGACAAGGAAGATCTCTTGTCTGGTCTGCTCATGGGGTCAGCTGACATCAGACCAAGTTGCTTCATTCAGACTGACCCCTGCTCCGGCTGCGCAGCCTCTCCTCCTTCAGCCTCTCCTCACAGGGCGTGTGCTCCAGCTCCACCATCCTGGTGGCCTCCTTGAGCTCACTTCAGTGCATCCACGGCTCCTGTGCACTAGGGCCCAAACCTGGATGCAGCCACGCACATGGGGTCTAGTGGGTGACAAGGAAAGGGGACAATCGCTTCCCTCCTGCCAGCTGTGCTCCTCTTATTTCAGCTCAGGATGCTGCTGGCCGTCCTCGCTGCCCGGTGCTGTGGCTGACTCACCTCATCCAGCTTGTGTCCCCAGGACTGGCTGATCCTTTCCAGTAGAGCTACGTCCAGCCTGTCTGTCTCCAGCTTGTGCTGTTTGTAGCACAGGGTTGTTCGTTCCTGGGTGTAGGACTTTCACCTGGCCATGTTAAACTTCCTAAGGGTCCTGTGTAGCCTTTGGGCAGTGCTGGGCGAGCCACTGTCTGTGTTCCAGAGCTTCGTGACTGCCTTTGGGTGCAGGCAGAGTAAGCTCATTTCTGTCTGCTTGTTAGATCTCTGGCTGCCTTTGAGGTCATTGACCATGCCCTGGGGCAAAGTATTCATAAAATAAAGTAATTTTCACGGAGTATCTGGCCAAAGAATCTTCAGTGGTTTGGCCATGAAATAGTTCAGGTTAGGCAAAGAGTAAAGAGAGCAGCTTGAAGCTTTTGAAACAAAAGTGAAAGGTGAATGTAGCCTGTGTGTCCATGAGGCAAACAACTGGTAGTCTCATTGAGGTCAGCTGGCCAAGGCTGGAGGGGACGTGCAACTATTTAAGCAGAGATGCAGTGTGGTTTGGAGAGACTGTGACCTTCCCCTTCCTTGTTATCACCTGAGGAAGATTGTACCTGGGCTTCAGGGTTTTGTGAGCTTGAAATAATGCAATTAATTATCATTAGACTGCACAGCCCCATCCAGATTTCAAGTCATCTACTGACTTCAATGAAGTTTGGTTCAGTAGCTGGGTTCCAGCGTGGCTTCTTATTCTTATAAGCACAGCAGCAGAGGTTGAAATCAAAAAATACAGAAGCCAGAGCTGTGCCTCAAGTCCAAAGGTGGTGCAGCTGAGGGTCTGCCAGTGACCCAGCTGCACAGCAGCAGCTCCCCATATTTTGAAAAGGGCCACGGCCTAAGGCTGTAGTTGGAAAAGTCAGTTCGCAAGTGTTACAACCCTGCCACCCTACAAAGCAAGATCCTCTTTTTGCGGAGACTGGGGATTGTTTTCCTGGCTTTTCATCTTCTGGTCCTCTTTCACAGAGAGAGGAATCCAAGTGCAGTGTAGTCACTGGCCGTATTCACTTGGCTCAAGCTTGGAGGCACCAAACGGAACAAGCATTTATGTTGAGTTGTGTGGCAATGCCAGCAGTTGTCTTCTAAATGCCTGTACTGGTGGGTTGATGGCAAAATCCCATCCTCTGTGATGGAACTATGCTGTCTTTGGAATCTTAGGCCCACATGTGCCTGTTGGGCTATTCCCAGCTAAAATTCACAATGTCCTGACCTTCAGGACTTCGTGTCATATTCCAGTCCTGCAGAAAATCACTTTGCCACCATCTGCTTTCCTCTGTGGAGACCCTGACGGCATTGTTTTTTGAAATGGGATGTACTTAATGGTGGCTGAAGAGTTTCCTTAGGGAGGGTATTGCAGGCAGTGGCCAGGTGTCTGGAAAGTCTCCTGGGAGGAGTCTTTGCTCCCAAATGGAACATGTTGGGCAGGGGCCTTGCCTTGTGGGGTTCTTAACTGACAGTCTGTGTTTGAATTTGTTCTGTCTGGAGGCTGGCTGAGCCTTTCTTGTTTATGTCCCCAGCAGAAGCAATGCCAGATCCATTAGCTTGTTAAAGCGAGGAATGGTCTCCGTTAGGGCAGGACTCTTTGCTTGATTGAAGGAGCAACGAACTCCAGTGATCATGTAAAACATGGGAGCTGTAATTCCCTGTGACTCTACCGATCAATAACTAGAGCTTTGATGCTCTCTTAGATTATTTCTTTGGTGAACGGTCACTGATTTAATTGCACTGTAAATTATTAACTGTGAACATGTGCTTTACAAAACTGATGCTGGATGCCTACTGTGACTTAGTCCTTTCAAATGAATAAGAGCGGTTTTAAAGATCCTTTTGATACACAGCACAAGCTCTGCACGCAGTGCGTTGCGCTGTAAGCAGATCAAAACCAGATACTGTTAATAAATAGTAATGGTAATGATAATGCAATGAAAATCTGGTATAATACAGAGTTCTAAGTGGACACTTCCTTAATTTACTAAAATCCTAGTCACTGGCTCTGGTGTATTTTTTGTTTTGTGTACTTAGTCATCTGCACAGCTGGACTCCCTGCCACTGCAGACGTAATTCCTTCTGCGGGGCTTTGGGCTGATAATTGGTTTACTTTGGCCCTCAATACATTCTTTTAAAGCAGAACAAATTGTGGCTTTTTTGGTTTGTGCCTCCGTTCTGTGTGTTGATTTGTGTCCTTGTACTTGGCTTTATTAATTTATTACTTTTGGGAGAAAAGCAGAGTTGTCTCTAGCAACAGCAGTTTGTTTTCATGAACAGGCAGTTAAGGTGTTACCTAGGAGCGCAGATGGTACCGAAGGGTGAGTGAGCACCTGGCATGCTGCTGGTCTCAAAGGGTGGGAGGTCAAGATGCCCACATAAAGCAGAGACAGACCTGGGAATGGGATGCATCTGCCTCCCAGGGTCCCCTCCTTGTGCCAGCGGGTGGGGAACTCCCTTCATGTACTAAGTTCTTCAGGGTGTCCAGAGAGAACATGTGCTCCATGCGCATGATGGTATTTGGTAGACTTCCTTGGTGCCTGGGGGAAGGAAGTTACCTGGTTTGGTAACTCGCCCTGGCTGCCCTTGGGCTGGGAATTGCACCTGCACCTCATCCTCTGGAGTGCCGAGTCGGTCTAACTCTTTGGTGTCAGTGGGATACTCCAGGGGGACTTGGGAGAGGTGTCAGCATGGCCCGCTCCGGCTGCACTTGCCTAAAGTCTGACAGGGGAGGATGAACCAGTCAGTCAGCATGAGCAGGAACTGGGCAGCAGCTGCTAGTGGGCACAGACTTGCAGGGCTAGATGCTGCTTCTGCACACAGTTTGAACCCAAGCTTGAGCCAGTGCCCGGGTGTTCAGTGAGGCTCTGCTTGTGCTGCTCTTCTAGGCAACTGAGGCATTCACCTGGGCAGAGAGCTTGGGTGTCTCTGGGAAGTCAGGCTCTGCCAAAGCCTAGTGGATGCCCTTCCATTCTTTCCAGTGGTTTCCTGGGTTTTGTTTCAGGCCCAAAACATTTCCTCGTTTTCCCCAATACTCTCTGAACTTTGAGTTTAATTCAGCATTTTTAAAGACCAGCCTGTTCATAATTTAAATGAGAAAACGTGTGCAGAGTTGTCTTTGAAACTAAAGTTGCTGTGTCACCGTACTCAGGTGGGAATTGTGTTTTGACTAGTTACATGGTCCATGAAATATTAGATGGAAGGGAGTAAATGAAGAGGAGTTGGATTGAGTTTCTCCTCTGCCTCTGTATGCAACTGCCAGGGCGTACTGTAAGTCAACATTTAGCATAATTGATGTAATCTGATGGTTTCAAATGCAAATGGTTTTAAAAAGTAATGTAGAACAGTTGCTATAGTGCCGGTATTTGATCAACGTGCATAACAAGGTAAGCTAAATTGTTTGTTTAAAGTTTAATTTATTGTTGGTAGGCTACTTGGGCGATTATTGTGAAACCCCAGATAAAATTCCTGTAAATTCATGATCTCCTTGCTTTTTTTAAATTTTTTTTTAATCAAATTGTTCTTTCTTCCCCTGAACATGCTGTTGTGTGTGGTGCCCTGGCCTAATAATAGACATTTTTCATGAATCGTCCCATTGAAAGACAGGCAAGAGAGGTACAGTGGCATTTAAATTTAAAGCCAAAGAAAACCAGAGAGATCAATCTCTTGTTGTGTAATTAAAATATTTCCTGCCCAGAGAGCCTGAAGGTCAGGCTGAACACTATGCAATGTGTGGCTGAGTGTGTGCATTTAACAACGTGAATGGATCTAGACTATTAAAAACTTCAGCTGACTGAAATGTATTTTGTTGTTTGTCCTCTTTCCAGAGGGTGACGTATGATAAGGTTGTGCTAAGAACTCTTAAAAAAGGTATCTGCTAGTTACGGATGCTTCTGGTTTTGTGTTTAACTCTCATATCTTGGGTTCAATTTTTTGAAGCTCTGATCTTTGTCAGCTAGGAAGTTGTAGCTCTGTTGGCATTCCAGAGGTGCAAGGCATTTCTTGTGTGGAGCAGGGGAGGGCCTTACTCTGACAATCTACATGATCAGGGTCTCTATGTTTGTTGATTTGGCGGATTTTCACCAATAAAGAGAAGAGAGATGCAGTTTGTTCACTTTGGATTGCTCAGTGTATGCATTAAAGACAATCCTGAGTATTTTAGCATGGGAACTGGAAAATACTCGAGAGGTTCTTGCATTTCATATTGGACCCATGTTTATTGCTCCAAATACAGAAAAGGACTTTTGCATAACATGAGGGGTGTTTTGAGGGGCAAAGATTGGCAGCAGGTAGTGTAGCCCAGCCACGCTGGCCGCTACGACTGCCTAGTCCCAGGACTCTTTTAGACTGAGCAGCCCTTCAGAGCTGTTGTGCTACTGGCTAGTCAGTCTCGTTAAAATCTTGAGAGCATGGTGTGGCAAAAGCCTTGGGTCCTTGGCTCTGAGCTGTGCAGGCTGGTACCGAACTGAGCGATGGGTTGCCCGGTGTCTGTGCTTTCTAACCCAGGAAGACCTGGGTTCTCAAGAGAGATCCTTCATCACTTGCCTCTTTTCTGACACCTGGGTCTGGAGGGGGACTTTCTTCGGTCCTGCCAGTGCAAAGCGTGCTCTCCACAGAAAGGCCGAGGTGGTGAAGAGGTGGTAGCTGGCTGAGGGCTGGAGCAATAGTGATGGGATTCCTGCAGACACAGGAGTCTGCTTGCTGCCCCAACTTTGGCACAAACTCTTTGCTTTCCTGCAGAGCGTGTTTGGATTTTATTGAGTTTGAGGAAATAGGCTACACAGAGCAGATCTGCTGATTTTTGGTAAAAGGTAATAAAGTAAATGTAAAAATGTAAAAATGTAAAAATGTAACACAGTAACTGTATTTAGAGAGCAAAATTGTTCTCATCAATGCAAGTTGCACTTCAAACTATAGCCATGTGGGGCCAGCCAGCAAAACCGTAATGCCGTACCGTAGGCTTCCTGGCCTGTATATACCATGGAAGTTATGAATCTTGCCCTGCACAAGTTTTGTGCAATTGAATTTATCAATATGTTTGTGGGATAAACATTCTTGTCTGTCTGTTTAAATAATAGCCTGGAGTCACTGTTGTGTTCACATAAATGCTCCCTGAAATGGTTTAGGATGGTTCCTAATGTTGCTGTTGTAGATTCGTTTTCCTGAGTTGTTTGTGAGTTCTATTTGTGTAAAGGCCAAATGGAGAAATGCTTTTTGAGGCAGGCTTTTTTGTTCATGAGCAAATTAGTGGTTAGCCAGACAACATTGTAACAGATACGTAGCTGAATCCCAATTGAGAAAATTGTTCAAAACAGAAGGTTATATTTAAGCCTATTTTTTGACATCTGCAATTGAAGCAACCTAGTTTTCTGTATAGGTGTTTGAAGTGGCAAATTTGATGTACACTCCCTCTGATGGAGGGAACATTAAAGAAGGGGAAATAGCTGTTAAAATAAAAGGTTGGAAATGTGGATACAGAAGGAGGCTTCGGCTAAAAAAACAAATAAATAGTCCCTTCATCAGAGCAGAATTTGCATCCAAGTTAATAACATGTCTGCTAACTTTCAAGGCAGTGAAAATAATAGGGAAACAGTGTTCTGTCTTGAAAATATATTTTGGTGCTAGCAGTTTCTGTTAACCTGAGTAGATGGAAGAAAGCAATTTTTTTGGTGTTAGAGACCAGACAATAATGGCTCAGAGCTGGCTATGAAGACTGCAGGAAAATTCTTTTGTAGAGATAAAGTTGTATAAGTGATCTGTCTGGAGCTGGGATCTGGATTAGGTGGCTTCTGAAGATCCCTCCCAAGCCAAGTTATTATTATAGGTCTTTGCGCAAGCTGCCAGAAGCTCTATCACTGCCATGCCTACCACGAGTTGGGAGGCGGGAGGAGGAAGGGGAGCATGAGGTGCATGGTAGGGCAGTGCAGTGGTGCAGGAGTTCTGGGACATCCCCCTCCCTGGAGATGTACCATATACTGCACTTCTGACAAAGCCCATGGCTGGGTAGCAAGGGAGCTGGAGTCCATGCCAGTAATCCAGCTCCAGATGTTGTATGATATGGTGATGGCCTGGTGAAGGTCACCTGAGGAGGCTGTTGCGAGAGTCGGTCTTGGAGGAGACTTTCAGAGCTGGGCTTTCTTGGACCCTGTGCCTCAGTGGTGGGATGCTGGTCAATGCTGAACTGCTGTATCTTACGTAGAAGTCAGTTGTTTCTGATAGGAACATTCCACAGACAGTAAGATCTTGCTTTTACATAGTCTGATTAGCATTTATCTGACAAAATGTTGGGCTTGATTCATCAAGATAGCATTTTGTGCAGCAAACTATTGGGTAAGTATGTATAACTTAAGCTGTAATAATTTGACTATCAAAGGGATTATATGCATCTATATTGATTTTATTTCAGATTTATTGGAACCTACAATAGCCTTACAGACAAACACCTGGTTGGATATTTCAGCAATGCCAGGATAAGACGACATCTTGTGAGATCAGGACTGGTGAGACTGAAAAGTTTCCTTTTCTGAGAAAAAAAAAGAGGAGAGTTCTTTGTTTCCTCTAATAGTGGACAAATCAAACCACTAATGGATTTGTTGTTTGTTTGTTAGAGGTATGTGTTGGTGAGGAGTTGACCAGCTAGCCAAATGTGAAATCATGCTGTGCCAGATCACAGCCATGCGATCACACTGAGACTGAGGGCAGGTTTGTTTAATCCAGGCATTTTCTGCTGCATTATTACCTACCGTAGGTCATCTAGATAACAGAATCACAAGGTTGGAAAAGACCCACAGGATCGTTGAGTCCAACCGTTCCCATCAGTCACTAAACCATGCCCCTCAGCACCTCATCCAGCCGTCTTTTAAACACCTCCAGGGATGGTGACTCAACAACCTCCCTGGGCAGCCTCTGCCAGTGCCCAATGACCCTTTCCATGAAAAAAATTTTTGATGTGCAGCCTGAACCTCCCCTAGCGGAGCTTGAGGCCATTCTGTCTCATCCTGTCCCCTGTCACTTGGGAGAAGAGGCCATCACCCTCCTCTCTACAACCTCCTTTCAGGTAGTTGTAGAGAGCAATGAGGTCTCCCCTCAGCCTCCTCTTCTCCAGGCTAAACAACCCCAGCTCTCTCAGCCACTCCTCGTTAAGTCTTGTTCTCCAGCCCCTTCACCAGCTTCGTTGCTCTTCTCTGGACTCGTTGCAGAGCCTCAACATCCTTCTTGTGGTGAGGGGCCCAGAACTGAACACAGGATTCGAGGAGCGGTCTCACCAGTGCCGAATACAGAGGGAGAATAACCTCCCTGGACCTGCTGGTCACACCGTTTCGTCCTAAGGCTGCATTACTGAAATCCGAATGACAGAAAGCCAGAGCTCGGAGCTTAGCTCTGTGTGCTAAGCAGTTTTGAAGACAGTAGTTGCAGCTGAGGAAATGCTTCACCTGACACTGAGCGTGTTTCAGGATGACAAGGTCCAAGGGCCACCTGGGGCTCTCAAAGTGCTGCCATGGGGGCTGCTGGTGAACGATGATTCCACACAAGAAGGAATGTGCTAAGAGTCAATATGGAGGCCATACTCCATGGAATATCAAGCTTATGCTTCCACTGCAGCTTCTGTAATGCAGCAGTCATAATGCCTGTCTGCCTGAAACTGCGAAGAGTGGCTGACATGGATTGATGATGTATCTAAACATTGGAGAGCTTTGGCTTAGCCCTGAGCTTCTGCTCAGTAAATGCATTTCCAGTAAGAAGTTACATGTGGCACTGTATTACTGTACTGTTCTGGTGATGTGAGAATGCTTGTCAATCTGCTTGCATTTCACATCCAGGCAGAAGAAGATCTTTCATGGAGGTGTTTTGATAAATTTAGAATGTTTTATGTTTTTTGGTCTGTATTTCTTTTTGCTTACTGGATTTTTTCTCTGCAAGATCTTTCAGTTTGCAAATATACAGACTCATATTGATTCTCTTGGTTTTTTTTTTAAACTGTGAGATCTAAGCATCTTTGACTCTATTAGCAGTTTAAATAGCTTCAATGTTATTTTTCAAAAGTGTTTAATGGAAAACTGAAGGATTTGGTAAAGGTGAATGTGCTGAATATTTTAAAAAATACCTATGCACTCCTAGGTGTGATGCTGGTTAGCACAGGCAGATGCAACCCTCACACAGTGGGAAGGCGAGTGTTTAATTACCCTTCACTGACTTGGGCGATGGCCCGTGAAGAGTAAGGGTGAGCCCTCAGTTGTTAGAAAACGTGACTGCTTCTCTCCTGCTCTTGTTTGGCTGGTGGGGTCCATGCAGTCAAAGAAACTACAGTTTTGTGCTGGGAAGGTGAGCTCCAGCACCACGACAGAAAGCAGAGGTGCTACTCTGTTTGAAAACATACTTTAGTCTGTTTTCTGTTCTTTTTAGTCACTTTATATTTGATTACCACAGATCTCAAGGAGTGGAAGAATAATACCTGATAAAGAATACTGGCAAAATGTTCGGAGGAAGGATCAGCAAAGATACGCAGAGGAGTGCCTGGCTCAGGCCACGTTTCAGAAGATCCTTGATATGGAGGTATGCATTTACTAGGGATCTGTAAGCCTTTTCAAATACTTCCCAGCAGACAGACAGTGGCTATTATCTCATACCAGTCTGTTTTCTGTAGCTGTGCCCTCATGCTCTCCTGAAAATGTATCTCCTGCTGGGAAGAGGGACAATCTTTGTACTTGGCGTCCCCCACATGGAACCTCCACTGGCCTCTAGCTGTTAAACCATACTGCCATTAGAACAGACACTATCTTGGCTCACTTAATGCATGCTGGCAGTTGTCAGATTCTGGGGTGATAGTCACAGGCTAGTTTGCTTAAAAAATTCTAATAAAACCAAAATAATTTGAACATGGTTATATATGTTACCTGAGTACAAGATTTGGTCACATTCCCACTACGTATCAAGAGTGCAGCTGGTCCCTACAACTTTACAAATGCTCAGTTGTTCCCTTTCTGATATTAATACACATGGATGTAATGCAAATGGATTGAGTCAGTAGTAGTTTCATAGCTGGGCAAAATGAGGATAATGGCCAGGGAGCAGGTGAGTGATAAGCAGAACAGAAGCAAATGCTCTTACATTCACTGACATCTCATAATGTCTGTTAATGAGATTTCTTTCTCTGATATTGATAGCGTTATCACGAGCTGGAAATGAAAAGGAAACTTGAAAATTCTGTGAAGAAGGTGAGGGTGCAGAAAATCAAGGTAAGGCTTGAACGCTATTGAGTACTGATGGGACTTGCTAGTTTTGCCCTGTGCTAAATAACAGCCCTGAGTCAGGCCAACGATTCATTGAATCAAGCATCCTGTCTCTGTGGGTTATGGAAAAAGTACAAGGAACAAGCAAGTAGAGGATGATCCTGCCCCAGGTTACCTCTTCTAGCTCTATCGAATGGCTCAGGAGCTCCCATTCCTAAACATGATTCCCTTTGAATCAACTTATTATTTTGGTTCTGCAGTATTCTTAGTTGTGGAATCTAATTGCAAGTTGAATAAAATGGTACTTGCTTGAATTTCTGCACAATAATTACTGTATCTGCTGTCTGATAATTCTGTTTGATGCTCCATTGTTCTCATTATGAACAAAATTAATAACTATTCCCCTTTTCCAAGACATTTGTGATTTTACATGCGTTTTTAATATTCCTTCTCATTTTCGAAGCTGAAGACCCTCAGTCTGTTTTCAGTCGTTTGCCTCTCCTCACGATGTTTATCTGAACCAGCATGTAACTAATGAAAAGAGTTTGGTGTTGTGTGGGTAGAGCTTGATGCTGTAGTTGTTACAGTAGTGGAAATCCCAGAGAAGTCAATGGTTCTCCCTATGAAGTCACTTGGACGCGTATGGGAAAAGTTGTCATTTTGGCTGACATGTCCTCAACATCCTATCTCTTCGTGAGAGCCTGCATTGAGAAGCATGCGCTGAGAAGCTAGCTGCTTCTTTGAGCAGTTAAAGAACAGTTTTGAATCTTTTTAATTTTAATAATGCGTTTGTGAGCAATTAATCAGGTAAAGAAAGGAGGAGATTTTAATGAAAACCACTGCTCACTATGATAATTGCAGAAGCATTATTTACTGACTGAACTCCTGCTGGTAGAAAGTTGCCACTGTGTAAGCAGTGACCAAGGCACCCTATTAAGGGATTCTGGAGTTGGGTACTTTTGGAACATAAAGCAAAACTGCTTCCTTCAGTGAGAAGTGTAAAGGAGACGCCTGCAGATATACGATCTGTGTCTTTGCTGTGATGCCACGCTAGGACACAGGAACCTGTCTGCAATTAGTATTGTAATTTAATTCTCCCTTCATACATTCAGTGAAATTGGTTGAGTAGCTAATCTGAAAGGAAAGGAGAAAACCTGATGACTGGGCAAGGGAGGATAAGAAGTGTAGCTTTCTATGTCCAGGAGGGTAATCAGCCCAGTGTGGAGCTCTTGAGAAGAAAAGGCAGGGAGGGGCACTGTCAGAGCAAGGAAATGGCAGATGCACTCAGATTTTGAAAAGAAAAAGGCCTTCGACTAAATCAAGAAATGGGAGATCTACAGAAATAGGCAGAGGAATTGAACTTGGGGAGATGTGCAGCTGTAGAAGGGTGCAGGGGAATCAATCAGAGACTGGAACAAGTCTTTTCCCTCATCTCTCTCTCATTCCTTAAGCAGGTGTTCAATTGGATCTGGGCAATTTGATTATCATAGCTGTCTGATGAAAGACAGAGGGAAGGCAAGCTCAGACATTGCTGTTAAGGATATTTAGCACCTCAGAGACATACATTTCTATTCTTTTAGGTGGAAAAATCCAGAAAATCAGTGGAAGATGCTAGCTCTGTGTACACCCCACATCCACAACTCGGTCCACGAAATCATTATAGGCGCCATCCTTTTGTGGTGGGAGAACCATCTGGTCAGTCACAACTGGTGAGTTTCACCAAATGCTCTATACGCTATAATGTAAGCATGCACAGCCAAAAGTGTGTTCGTACACCTATGACATCTATGCCTAGTGTAAAGCAATGATCACCCTGATTGTTCTACCTGAAGGCTTCGTCTTGCCCGACTCGAGGCTGATTTCCTTTTTGCAGGATTGTGTAGTTAAAAAGAAATCTCCAGAAGCTGAGGTTGCAAGAGTGTCAAATCAGAACCTAGAGAAAAATGGCTTTGCTTTGTGATAAATCTACTTTAATATTTCCTTTTTGTGTGCCTCGTCACCCAAGGCTAGGCTGGTATCCTTACCATAAGTATTGTCAATGAATACTGTGGCTGCAGGCAAGCTTACACATGTTATAAAACCCTGAAAGCAAGGGAGGATTTTTAGAGAACAGAGTTGAAGGTGCGAAGTAAGACTAAAGTTCATTCCAGAAGGCCATGCTTTGGAGTGCTGGCTCAGAAATTTCTTACTCTGTTGATGGGAAGAGAAGGAATGTTAATATACTGTTGAAAAAGAATGATACTGAAGTCCAAGGTCAACTATATAGCACAGTTTTATCTGGTTCTCCATTTCTATAATGATAGTTGGTGCGGACTGAAGAAAGTTGTTCAGTCCTGAATGACCTTCTCCTCTCCATCCCATACAGAGGGCACATAGGGCTGTAGTTGATGATCATGGTGAACATCCTTCTCGTCAACACCAAGCCAAGGAGTTTGCCTTTTCCAAGATGGTGACTTAACTCAGTTAAACAGGTGTTTTTTTTTTGTGGGGGGAGGTGTTTAACATTTCAATGCGGTATTCTGAAGAGTATACAAGGAAAAGATAAAATAAAAAGTCAGAAAAGTGTTCAGCATTGAACAGTTGTGCTTTTGTGGTGTAGTGTCTGAATGTCCATGTGGTGAAGCCACCGAAACAGCATGCTGCTACAGTTCCTTTCAGTTCATTACATTTGCTTCAAGGCTGCACTGTGAGGAGACAGTAGCAAAAACTATATTTATGGCCAAGAATTCTTTTGGATGCTCCAGTTTGTGGATACTCAGTTAGCGATGCCTAAAGTGGTCTGGCTCTTTGGAGGCAGTCCAGGAAATATTGTTTCCCCAGGATACCTGAGAGTCACTCATCACTTCCAAATATATTGATCAGTGCTATTTTTTATTTTAAGAGTCTACTCTGCACTGGAAGTGATCCACTGAGATTTTGTAGCTGTTTTCTTTTTCCTTTTTAGACTTCTTGGCGACCAAATACAGCTCCAGGAAATACGCTACAACCTCTTCGCCTCCCGCCAGTTTGTAGCTCTGCTGCCATAGGGTCTGCGCCGAAGGCTTCAAGCTGTAAACAAAAGCACCACACACTTGAGCCTGATCAGCAGTTTGCCAGTGGGGTGAGGCTGGATTTCGTTCTGAAGGTAATGCAGATTCATGGAGAGTTTTATAATAGTGCTTTAGTACTGCAGTTCGCAGAACTGCATACTGCAGGCAACACGCCTTCCAAATATTTATCAGCTTTTATTTAAATGCTCCTTTTTGATCTCTGTTTAATTTTCAAGACATTGTCTTAGTGGTCTAATGCCCAGTTTTTCATCACAGCCCGGAAAAATGTGGTGACTTGTCTTTTATAGTCTAAAATCTCTCTATGTGCAAATTTTTCTACCTCTACATAGGTTTTCCTTTATGTAGAGAGGGAAGCAGCCATCTGGGTAAGATCAAGAACTCAGGAATATTTTCACACAGTCTTACAAGATTTCATCTTCATCTACAGCTGAAAAGTAGCAAAAACCATCTTTCTTTTTTTACCATTACTACTACTACTAAATCACACTAGCGGGTTCAGAGAATGAGAGCTTTTTGGTGTAGCCAAACATGATCTTAATATGCATTCAGTTACTTTCAGGTGAGATTTGGAGTTGTCTTCTCTTCTAGGAAAAGCATTATGTAATTGACTGTGTGATAGGAGTTCCATGGGAATGGAGGATGTTGGATCTGTGACCACTGACAGGCAGGAAATGCATGAATAACTTTGTGCTGCTGTGCATTTGTTCCATATTATGATGGTCATGATCTTCCCTCCAAGAATTTGCTGACACTTTCTATGTCTTCTATAATTATGGGTGATTTGCATTGTTTCTTTAATGCTCACAACAGACAAAACAGCTAAATCAGTCATAAAGCATGAAGATGATGCAGAACTCGGATCCAGAGCACGCAATGTTTGCAGAATTTATTCTCTAGAGATGTTTTGCTTTTCAGGGCCTTGGTCCTCTGTTTGCAATTCATTCAGAAGGAGGACTAAACCTCTGCTACAAAGGCAAAGAAGCGTTTTGAACAACTTCTTGTATAATTGGTGCCAAATAGTGTTACTGTTGGAAGATTCTGGCTGACTGCTTTGGAATTTGCTTGCCATCGGAAAGAATGCAGCAGTGCTGTGGGGTTGTGCAGTATTGTGCCTGCCTGGAAGCAGAACTCTGCATGGTTACGAGTAGTATGTGTTTAACAATGATGTTGTCTAGATCTATAAGGGCCACATTTTCAAGCCGCCTGTCCGTTGCTTTGCAAATTAAACCGAAGAGGTTTAGCGTATAAATGTTTTCATAAACGTAATGGCAAGCACCAAGTGAGGAAATTGTTCGAGAGGCATGAGTGTTACTAATTGTAATGGTGTGAAATCCAGCTGGAATGGTGTGAAATCCAGCTGGAGGCCAGTGACAAGTGGGGTTCCCCAGGGCTCAGTGCTGGGTCCAGCCCTGTTCAATGTCTTCATCAATGATCTGGATGAAGGCATCGAGTGCACCCTTAGCAAGTTTGCGGACGACACTAAGCTGGGTGGAAGTGTCGATCTGCTGGAGGGTCGGGAGGCTCTGCAAAGGGATCTGAACAGGCTGGACCGCTGGGCAGAGTCCAATGGCATGAGGTTTAACAAGGCCAAATGCCGGGTCCTGCACTTGGGGCACAACAACCCTATGCAGTGCTACAGACTGGGAGAAGTCTGTCTAGAAAGCTGCCTGGAGGAGAGGGACCTGGGGGTGTTGGTTGACAGCCGACTGAATATGAGCCAGCAGTGTGCCCAGGTGGCCAAGAAGGCCAATGGCATCTTGGCTTGTATCAGAAACGGCGTGACCAGCAGGTCCAGGGAGGTTATCCTCCCTCTGTACTCGGCACTGGTGAGACCGCTCCTCGAATACTGTGTTCAGTTCTGGGCCCCTCACCACAAGAAGGATGTTGAGGCTCTGGAGAGAGTCCAGAGAAGAGCAACAAAGCTGGTGAAAGGGCTGGAGAACAGGCCTTATGAAGAGCGGCTGAGAGAGCTGGGGTTGTTTAGCCTGGAGAAGAGGAGGCTGAGGGGTGACCTCATTGCTCTCTACAACTGCCTGAAAGGACGTTGTAGAGAGGATGGTGCTGGCCTCTTCTCCCAAGTGACAGGGGACAGGACAAGAGGGAATGGCCTCAAGCTCCGCCAGGGGAGGTTTAGGCTAGACGTTAGGAAAAAATTCTTTACAGAAAGGGTCATTGGGCACTGGAACAGGCTGCCCAGGGAGGTGGTTGATTCACCTTCCCTGGAGGTGTTTAAGGCACGGGTGGACGAGGTGCTGAGGGATATGGTTTAGTGTTTGGTAGGAACGGTTGGACTCGGTGATCCGGTGGGTCTCTTCCAACCTGGTTATTCTGTGATTCTGTGATTCTGTAAAGAGCAGTCAAACCATGAGTAGTTCAATATGCTTGGTAGCTATTTTTTGTGTCACCTACTTAACCTGGTTAACATGTTTTTGCAGGGGGAGAGGAGTGAGTTAACACTTATGAATTCAGTGGAATACGTAACTGGTATATCCCCGTATCAACTCCCAGTCATCAATCGTATGATACCAGTGCCACCTCCCGCTCTGCAAAAGGGAGACAAGAGCGTAAATGCAGTGAGAGCAGTGAGAACTAGGATGCTCAGAGGCAGATTATTCCATCCCACCACTGCAGCAAATGACAGAGGGCAGCTTTTACCAAAGGTGAGTTATTCCTGTCTGCTTCTCTGTTTATTGTTACGTTACCTTCCCTGTGGGTGTATTTGCCTAAAGCTGAAAGATGTGGCTATCTAGTTTGCATAAAGATTCCCTGAATTTTTGAAAGAAAAAAAAATTATAACTATTAAAATACATAGCTGCCACCCTTTTCTCAGTATACTAAAACATTGGGTGTTTTCCATCAGCTGGGGCTAAAAAGGTGCTTGAACAAAAAGGCGTAGGAACTCTTACTCATGGCCTTCTGTCTTCGTCAATCCTTCTGTCTTAGTCAAGATCCTGCCTCTGACTGTATCTGGTGCCAGAACTTCAGCAGGATGGGGGAAATGCTGTGAGTGTGTGAAAACTTCTTCTGTTACACTCCAGCCAGTCTTGACTGCTGCAAGGAAATTGTAGGAACCCAGGACTGGGAGAGACAATCAAACTTGGTCCCTGCCATTCTGGGAAATTCAATTTCTAGCGACTATCCACTTCTGACTACTGCTGAGCACTGCATTCAAATTTTCAGTCGTTTGCCTCTCCTCACGATGTTTATCTGAACCAGCATGTAACTAATGAAAAGAGTTTGGTGTTGTGTGGGTAGAGCTTGATGCTGTAGTTGTTACAGTAGTGGAAATCCCAGAGAAGTCAATGGTTCTCCCTATGAAGTCACTTGGACGCGTATGGGAAAAGTTGTCATTTTGGCTGACATGTCCTCAACATCCTATCTCTTCGTTAGAGCCTGCATTGAGAAGCATGCGCTGAGAAGCTAGCTGCTTCTTTGAGCAGTTAAAGAACAGTTTTGAATCTTTTTAATTTTAATAATGCGTTTGTGAGCAATTAATCAGGTAAAGAAAGGAGGAGATTTTAATGAAAACCACTGCTCACTATGATAATTGCAGAAGCATTACTTACTGACTGAACTCCTGCTGGTAGAAAGTTGCCACTGTGTAAGCAGTGACCAAGGCACCCTATTAAGGGATTCTGGAGTTGGGTACTTTTGGAACATAAAGCAAAACTGCTTCCTTCAGTGAGAAGTGTAAAGGAGACGCCTGCAGATATACGATCTGTGTCTTTGCTGTGATGCCACGCTAGGACACAGGAACCTGTCTGCAATTAGTATTGTAATTTAATTCTCCCTTCATACATTCAGTGAAATTGGTTGAGTAGCTAATCTGAAAGGAAAGGAGAAAACCTGATGACTGGGCAAGGGAGGATAAGAAATGTAGCTGTCTATGTCCAGGAGGGTAATCAGCCCAGTGTGGAGCTCTTGAGATGAAAAGGCAGGGAGGGGCACTGTCAGAGCAAGGAAATGGCAGATGCACTCAAATTTTGAAAAGAAAAAGGCCTTCGACTAAATCAAGAAATGGGAGATCTACAGAAATAGGCAGAGGAATTGAACTTGGGGAGATCTGCAGCTGTAGAAGGGTGCAGGGGAATCAATCAGAGACTGGAACAAGTCTTCTCCCTCATCTCTCTCTCATTCCTTAAGCAGGTGTTCAATTGGATCTGGGCAATTTGGTTATCATAGCTGTCTGATGAAAGACAGAGGGAAGGCAAGCTCAGACATTGCTGTTAAGGATATTTAGCACCTCAGAGACATACATTTCTGTTCTTTTTGGTGGAAAAATCCAGAAAATCAGTGGAAGATGCTAGCTCTGTGTACACCCCACATCCACCACTCGTTCCACGAAATCATTATAGGCCCCATCCTTTTGTGGTGGGAGAACCATCTGGTCAGTCACAACTGGTGAGTTTCACCAAATGCTCTATACGCTATAATGTAAGCATGCACAGCCAAAAGTGTGTTCGTACACCTATGACATCTATGCCTAGTGTAAAGCAATGATCACCCTGATTGTTCTACCTGAAGGCTTCATCTTGCCCGACTCGAGGCTGATTTCCTTTTTGCAGGATTGTGTAGTTAAAAAGAAATCTCCAGAAGCTGAGGTTGCAAGAGTGTCAAATCAGAACCTAGAGAAAAATGGCTTTGCTTTGTGATAAATCTACTTTAATATTTCCTTTTTGTGTGCCTCATCACCCAAGGCTAGGCTGGTATCCTTACCATAAGTATTGTCAATGAATACTGTGGCTGCAGACAAGCTTACACATGTTATAAAACCCTGAAAGCAAGGGAGGATTTTTAGAGAACAGAGTTGAAGGTGCGAAGTAAGACTAAAGTTCATTCCAGAAGGCCATGCTTTGGAGTGCTGGCTCAGAAATTTCTTACTCTGTTGATGGGAAGAGAAGGAATGTTAATATACTGTTGAAAAAGAATGATACTGAAGTCCAAGGTCAACTATATAGCGCAGTTTTATCTGGTTCTCCATTTCTATAATGATAGTTGGTGCGGACTGAAGAAAGTTGTTCAGTCCTGAATGACCTTCTCCTCTCCAACCCATACAGAGGGCACGTAGGGCTGTAGTTGATGATCATGGTGAACATCCTTCTCGTCAACACCAAGCCAAGGAGTTTGCCTTTTCCAAGATGGTGACTTAACTCAGTTAAACAGGGATTTTTTTTGGTGGGGGGAGGTGTTTAACATTTCAATGCGGTATTCTGAAGAGTATACAAGGAAAAGATAAAATAAAAAGTGAGAAAAGTGTTCAGCATTGAACAGTCGTGCTTTTGTGGTGTACTGTCTGAATGTCCATGTGGTGAAGCCACCGAAACAGCATGCTGCTACAGTTCCTTTCAGTTCATTACATTTGCTTCAAGGCTGCACTGTGAAGAGACAGTAGCAAAAACTATATTTATGGCCAAGAATTCTTTTGGATGCTCCAGTTTGTGGATACTCAGTTAGCGATGCCTAAAGTGGTCTGGCTCTTTGGAGGCAGTCCAGGAAATTTTGTTTCCCCAGGATACCTGAGAGTCACTCATCACTTCCAAATATATTGATCAGTGCTATTTTTTATTTTAAGAGTCTACTCTGCACTGGAAGTGATCCACTGAGATTTTGTAGCTGTTTTCTTTTTCCTTTTTAGACCTCTTGGCTACCAAATACAGCTCCAGGAAATACGCTACAACCTCTTCTCCTCCCGCCAGTTTGTATCTCTGCTGCCATAGGGTCTGCGCCGAAGGCTTCAAGCTGTAAACAAAAGCACCACACACTTGAGCCTGATCAGCAGTTTGCCAGTGGGGTGAGGCTGGATTTCATTCTGGAGGTAATGCAGATTCATGGAGAGTTTTATAATAGTGCTTTAGTACTGCAGTCCTTAGAACTGCATACTGCAGGCAACACGCCTTCCAAATATTTATCAGCTTTTATTTAAATGCTCCTTTTTGATCTCTGTTTAATTTTCAAGACATTGTCTTAGTGGTCTAATGCCCAGTTTTTCATCACAGCCCGGAAAAATGTGGTGACTTGTCTTTTATAGTCTAAAATCTCTCTATGTGCAAATTTTTCTACCTCTACATAGATTTTCCTTTATGTAGAGAGGGAAGCAGCCATCTGGGTAAGATCAAGAACTCAGGAATATTTTCACACAGTCTTACAAGATTTCATCTTCACCTACAGCTGAAAAGTAGCAAAAACCATCTTTCTTTTTTTACCATTACTACTGCTAAATCACACTAGCGGGTTCAGAGAATGAGAGCTTTTTGGTGTAGCCAAGCATGATCTTAATATGCATTCAGTTACTTTCAGGTGAGATTTGGAGTTGTCTTCTCTTCTAGGAAAAGCATTATGTAATTGACTGTATGATAGGAGTTCCACGGGAATGGAGGATGTTGGATCTGTGGCCACTGACAGGCAGGAAATGCATGAATAACTTTGTGCTGCTGTGCATTTGTTCCATATTATGATGGTCATGATCTTCCCTCCGAGAATTTGCTGACGCTTTCTATGTCTTCCATAATTATGGGTGATTGGGCAACAATGGGCATTGTTTCTTTAATGCTCACAACAGACAAAACAGCTAAATCAGTCATAAAGCATGAAGATGATGCAGAACTCGGATCCAGAGCACGCAATGTTTGCAGAATTTATTCTCTAGAGATGTTTTGCTTTTCAGGGCCTTGGTCCTCTGTTTGCAATTCATTCAGAAGGAGGACTAAACCTCTGCTACAAAGGCAAAGAAGCGTTTTGAACAACTTCTTGTATAATTGGTGCCAAATAGTGTTACTGTTGGAAGATTCTGGGTGACTGCTTTGGAATTTGCTTGCCATCTGAAAGAATGCAGCAGTGCTGTGGGGTTGTGCGGTATTGTGCCTGCCTGGAAGCAGAACTCTGCATGGTTACGAGTAGTATGTGTTTAACAATGATGGTGTCTAGATCTATAAGGGCCACATTTTCAAGCCGCCTGTCCGTTGCTTTGCAAATTAAACCGAAGAGGTTTAGCGTATAAAGGTTTTCATAAACGTAATGGCAAGCACAAAGTGAGGAAATTGTTTGAGAGGCATGAGTGTTACTAATTGTAAAGAGCAGTCAAACCATGAGTAGTTCAATATGCTTGGTAGCTATTTTTTGTGTCACCTACTTAACCTGGTTAACATGTTTTTGCAGGGGGAGAGGAGTGAGTTAACACTTATGAATTCAGTGGAATACGTAACTGGTATATCCCCGTATCAACTCCCAGTCATCAATCATATGATACCAGTGCCACCTCCCGCTCTGCAAAAGGGAGACAAGAGCGTAAATGCAGTGAGAGCAGTGAGAACTAGGATGCTCAGAGGCAGATTATTCCATCCCACCACTGCAGCAAATGACAGAGGGCAGCTTTTACCAAAGGTGAGTTATTCCTGTCTGCTTCTCTGTTTATTGTTACGTTACCTTCCCTGTGGGTGTATTTGCCTAAAGCTGAAAGATGTGGCTATCTAGTTTGCATAAAGATTCCCTGAATTTTTGAAAGAAAAAAAAATTATAACTATTAAAATACATAGCTGCCACCCTTTTCTCAGTATACTAAAACATTGGGTGTTTTCCATCAGCTGGGGCTAAAAAGGTGCTTGAACAAAAAGGCGTAGGAACTCTTACTCATGGCCTTCTGTCTTCGTCAATCCTTCTGTCTTAGTCAAGATCCTGCCTCTGACTGTATCTGGTGCCAGAACTTCAGCAGGATGGGGGAAATGCTGTGAGTGTGTGAAAACTTCTTCTGTTACACTCCAGCCAGTCTTGACTGCTGCAAGGAAATTGTAGGAACCCAGGACTGGGAGAGACAATCAAACTTGGTCCCTGCCATTCTGGGAAATTCAATTTCTAGCGACTATCCACTTCTGACTGCTGCTGAGCACTGCATTCAAATTTTCAGTCGTTTGCCTCTCCTCACGATGTTTATCTGAACCAGCATGTAACTAATGAAAAGAGTTTGGTGTTGTGTGGGTAGAGCTTGATGCTGTAGTTGTTACAGTAGTGGAAATCCCAGAGAAGTCAATGGTTCTCCCTATGAAGTCACTTGGACGCGTATGGGAAAAGTTGTCATTTTGGCTGACATGTCCTCAACATCCTATCTCTTCGTTAGAGCCTGCATTGAGAAGCATGCGCTGAGAAGCTAGCTGCTTCTTTGAGCAGTTAAAGAACAGTTTTGAATCTTTTTAATTTTAATAATGCGTTTGTGAGCAATTAATCAGGTAAAGAAAGGAGGAGATTTTAATGAAAACCACTGCTCACTATGATAATTGCAGAAGCATTACTTACTGACTGAACTCCTGCTGGTAGAAAGTTGCCACTGTGTAAGCAGTGACCAAGGCACCCTATTAAGGGATTCTGGAGTTGGGTACTTTTGGAACATAAAGCAAAACTGCTTCCTTCAGTGAGAAGTGTAAAGGAGACGCCTGCAGATATACGATCTGTGTCTTTGCTGTGATGCCACGCTAGGACACAGGAACCTGTCTGCAATTAGTATTGTAATTTAATTCTCCCTTCATACATTCAGTGAAATTGGTTGAGTAGCTAATCTGAAAGGAAAGGAGAAAACCTGATGACTGGGCAAGGGAGGATAAGAAATGTAGCTATCTATGTCCAGGAGGGTAATCAGCCCAGTGTGGAGCTCTTGAGAAGAAAAGGCAGGGAGGGGCACTGTCAGAGCAAGGAAATGGCAGATGCACTCAAATTTTGAAAAGAAAAAGGCCTTCGACTAAATCAAGAAATGGGAGATCTACAGAAATAGGCAGAGGAATTGAACTTGGGGAGATGTGCAGCTGTAGAAGGGTGCAGGGGAATCAATCAGAGACTGGAACAAGTCTTCTCCCTCATCTCTCTCTCATTCCTTAAGCAGGTGTTCAATTGGATCTGGGCAATTTGGTTATCATAGCTGTCTGATGAAAGACAGAGGGAAGGCAAGCTCAGACATTGCTGTTAAGGATATTTAGCACCTCAGAGACATACATTTCTGTTCTTTTTGGTGGAAAAATCCAGAAAATCAGTGGAAGGTGCTAGCTCTGTGTACACCCCACATCCACCACTCGTTCCACGAAATCATTATAGGCCCCATCCTTTTGTGGTGGGAGAACCATCTGGTCAGTCACAACTGGTGAGTTTCACCAAATGCTCTATACGCTATAATGTAAGCATGCACAGCCAAAAGTGTGTACGTACACCTATGACATCTATGCCTAGTGTAAAGCAATGATCACCCTGATTGTTCTACCTGAAGGCTTCGTCTTGCCCGACTCGAGGCTGATTTCCTTTTTGCAGGATTGTGTAGTTAAAAAGAAATCCCACCACTGCAGCAAATGACACAGGGCACCTTTTACCAAAGGTGAGTTATTCCTGTCTGCTTGTCTATTTATTGTTACCTTGCCTTTCTTGTGTTCTCTGCTCTGGCCCTGCTGGGGCTATCGTCCTTTCCCTTTACTGAGTGCTCCCATTGCCTGCTGTAACTGGCTGACCTTGCCCTTTTTGCCTGAATCCCATCTTGTTTCAGTTGACAGAGATTTAAAACAAAAAAAAAGACTGGGGAGAGGCTGCCCTTGCTGAAGTTTGTCCAGGGCTGTTTCTTGTGGCAAACCAAGATATTTGTGGTATAAAATATTTGTGATATAAAAATGATGCATGGCAGGTCCAGCTGCATGCTCAGGATGTGCCATTTCCCAGTGCCACCTCAGGCCAGTCGCTGTGGCCAGCAGGCTGCCTCCAACTCTGCCTGCCCCTGTGGGAGAGGTGGTGAGCTCAGGCTGTGCCTTGACTTGCTCCTTATTGTAATGCCTTTTTCAGAGAAAGTCAAATTTAGAGAGAGACTTTAATTTTTACTTCCTATTCCTATTTTTACTTTTGTAATTCTGCAGTGCTACTGCTTAGCTTCCTCATTAATCCCTGTGGATGTGTGTTTGTGATTAATCACGCCTTTTTCCTTCCAGGAGGTGGGCACCTTTCTGACAGGTGCCTAAGGAGGCCTCAGTTCTAACAACACAGTTGGAATCTCAAATGATTTTTTATACGGAAAATAAATCTCCTTATTCCCTTAATTCTCACTGTCTGGGTAATTGTTTATTTGCCTAATTGGTTCTGCATCAGATACTCTTCATTTCTGTCCTTGGCATTCTGTCACTTCAGTACTTGAGAAGCATTGATGGGAAGAAAAAGAGATGAGCAATAAAATCGGAAAGGTGAGAAATGATGGCCCTGAGGGACAGCTGGTGTGTCAGCAGTGGCAGCTCTCCCTCACAATTTAGCTTTGTGGCCTCGCTGCTCTATGTGCGGTGAGCTCACTGTAGCCGTGGAATGACTGAATTTTAAGTGGAAATCACTGACATCCCTGTGTCTGCTGGTGCCTGAGATTTCAAACAGTGCAGCCTTGGCTGGAAAGAGAAAGATTCTTTTATGCGTATGCATGAAGAAAGTCTTTACCTGTAGATCTGAGCAAAGTTATCTGTCAAACATTACAACTCATCAGGCTGGTAGCTTGGAATGAAATCTAGACCTTGTTGATGTAAGAATGCTAATTCTGTGGTAGCGTCATTTGTTTTAGGATTTCACTTGGGACCTGAGTGAGGAGATGAGAGTAATGTGATAACAGACCATTCCTCTGCAGAAGCCTTTGGCTGGATTTAATTAATTCATTTAGTTTGTAAGCCACTTTGTTACTAATTAGCCATGTCAATCCACATTTATCTTACTTTGTGCTACAATATGTTAGCTTTCTCCAGCTTTCTCCATTACTTGTATTTTTTTTTCATCACAACAGATTTTTCTCCTGTAATGAAAATATCTTGCATTTTACTTTTGACTTTGCCCAGCTCTTAATTTTTCTGATCCTTTCAGTGGCTACTGATTTTGTTTGTTTTGTTTTTAATGTGTTAATCATACTTGATGCATCATTCAGTAACTTTATTACATTTTTGCTACTCTGTCTGTGAAGAACATGATACTTTTTGATGATAGTGTGCTCCTGTGATTCCTGTCTGTAGTCTTAGATTCTCTAATGCCTTTAAAAAGAGCAAATGCAAAGGCAAAAGGAGATTACTGAAGCTAACTTCTGTTTGCTTAAAGAGAACTTCATTAGTTGTGAATTCCATTTCCTGTCTCACAGTATGATTGTTTTATTTTAGAGTATGAGGAACATTTTGAAGCAGATGAAGAAGGTAATGATTAGGAACAAGCTAGCGAGCAGATGAATGGAGTGTCAAAGTCATCTTCAGATGATAAAAACCTTGATTTAGACTATGAAAAGGAGAGTAACTTATCACAGAAGGCAACGCAGGCCTCTGACAGTGAGAAAGATGAAAGTGACAGTGCGTCAGAGGATGAAGGCATCGAGTGCACCCTTAGCAAGTTTGCGGACGACACTAAGCTGGGTGGAAGTGTCGATCTGCTGGAGGGTCGGGAGGCTCTGCAAAGGGATCTCGACAGGCTGGACTGCTGGGCTGAGTCCAATGGCATGAGGTTTAACAAGGTCAAATGCCGGGTCCTGCACTTGGGGCACAACAACCCTGTGCAGTGCTACAGACTAGGAGAAGTCTGGCTGGAAAGCTGCCTGGAGGAGAAGGACCTGGGGGTGTTGGTTGACAGGGACTGAACATGAGCCAGCAGTGGCCCAGGTGGCCAAGAAGGCCAATGGCATCTTGGCTTGTATCAGAAACGGCGTGACCAGCAGGTCCAGGGAGGTTATTCTCCCTCTGTACTCAGCACTGGTGAGACCGCTCCTCGAATCCTGTGTTCAGTTCTGGGCCCCTCACCACAAAAAGGATGTTGAGGCTCTGGAACGAGTCCAGAGAAGAGCAACAAAGCTGGTGAGGGGGCTGGAGAGCAGGCCTTACGAGGAGCGGCTGAGAGAGCTGGGGTTGTTTAGCCTGGAGAAGAGGAGGCTGAGGGGAGACCTCATTGCTCTCTACAACTACCTGAAAGGAGGTTGTAGAGAGGAGGGTGCTGGCCTCTTCTCCCAAGTGACAGGGGACAGGACAAGAGGGAATGGCCTCAAGCTCCGCCAGGGGAGGTTTAGGCTGGACATTAGGAAAAAAATTTTCACAGAAAGGGTCATTGGGCACTGGAACAGGCTGCCCAGGGAGGTGGTTGAGTCACCTTCCCTGGAGGTGTTTAAGGCACGGGTGGATGAGGTGCTAAGGGGGATGGTTTAGTGTTTGATAGGAATGGTTGGACTTGATGATCTGGTAGGTCTTTTCCAACCTGGTTATTCTATGATTCTATGATAAACAAGGTTAGTTTTTTCATAATGAATCTTAGAGAAGTTGACCTAATGCATACTTTACATTTTGTGCATGTCCAGTATGGATGTTGAGTCTGTGTAGGAAACTCATGCAATTCCTACTGAATTTGTAAAAGATGGACATTTTATCTGTTCTTGTTAATTCTGCCATCTGTCACTGAAATGCAGCCAAACCCACTGGCCATGTAAGCATGTGCCAGTCCACAGCAGGCCCTGCTGAACTATTTAGTTACAGAAATGGAGATGGAGCCAGTCAGAAAATTAGCTCTAAATACTTAGGGCAGATCAGCACTTCAGGTCAATGGTCACTGACACCTGAGAAGCTGTGACTACTTACGCTTCCTGAGGATTTGCGCTTATATCCAAGGAGTCACCAGGAAACCCAACATCCCATCTTGTATTTTAGAAGTGCTGTCTTTAATGGCCCTGAATAGTCAGAACCTCAGCTGTGCCCTTGGGTGCATGACTGACTCAGTCCTGGCCCTGGGAGGAAATGCTGTCAGCTCAGCTGACTGTTCTCCTGCAGCGGTCAGGCGGTTTGGGAGGATCATTCTTCAAGACTGGCTGTTAATGAGCAAGAGCTGGAGTCAGTGAGATAGTCCGTGGTTCTTGATCCAAATGTAGGTACAAAAGTGTGCAGTGAAGTGTCCAAGGCAGTCACTATTAATTCAGAAAGATTAAACTGCTCTGGAATCATTTTTCTGTAGAATAAATAGCGTTTCCTGCCATTCACTTTTTTTGGGTCAGCACTTCTAATGTCTAGTGTTTTAAATATTGACCTTCATGCAGTCCAAGTCATACATCTTCATAAATTATCCCAGAGAAAACTTGCAGGCAATTTCTCATTTATTAGACAAACAATGAAATTCCATCCACCACACAGTGAATAAGTCAGGAGTGTCTTTTCCTTCTAGAACAGGGGTTTATTGCCCTCTAACATTTCTCCTCAATGGCTTTGTTAGATCCTGAACTGACTTACATGCCTCTTGCTTGTCATAATGTACCAAGACTTCTCCATTTACTGCTAGTTTAAAATTAATTGCTTTATCTTCCTTACATTTGAGAGTCCTATTGTGCAAACTGTTTCTCGAATTAAATGGAAACGTTACTTTCACATTTTTGTTTCCCGGTGAATTAAATAAAGGTAATATAACTGTTTGTGAGAAGGTTGAGGCTGCAAGAGAGATGCAGTCTTTCTATAGAGTATAAAATCCAACAGAAATTCAAATGAGGTTTGAAAAATGCTTGCTTATAAAATCACTGCAGTGATCGAAAATAATCTTAATTTATATTTTCTTGTGATTGAACACAAACTGCCTATGATCTGCGATGAAATAGGAGTGATGATAGGAATGGTTGGACTCGATGACCTAAGAGATCTTTTTCAACCTAGTGACTCTGTGATTCTGTGTGATTCTGTGATCTTTTATTCCTCTTTCCTATTTGTTCATTTTTAATATTTCCCCCTTTGTTATAATATCTTTTTATGTTAAGATGTCACTTCATAAGCAATTTAGTCCACAAGATGTGTTCATTTTAAGTGCAGGTTTGTTTTGCATCTACTCATGGAGTCAAGCACAGCACACAAAATGCGTCATTGATGTCCTCAGTGCTCCTTCCTGTGTGATGGAATTGATGTTGAGGCCCCTTGCAGATCCTCCAGCATCCAATGCTGTGCATGCAGAGCATGTGCTGAGGGCAGGGAACTGGTGTGAACTTAATTGTCCGCTGAGACAGGGTGTGGAAGTGTGATCCTGAGGTTGTAACAGATTGCAGCGAATCCAGCCTTGGTCTGTCCCCCTTTGGTGGCGTAGCTGTACTCATAGCGTGCATTCAAAGCAGCCCTGCTGCTATCTTTATATTCTGTTTCTAGCTCTCATCTGTGTTAAATCATGCTAGGCACATGAAAACTGTTCTGGGAGTTCCTTAGCTGTTCTATTTCTTAGCCCTAAAGCGTGACGTGTTTCCCATTGCTTTAAAACTGAGTTGCCATCTGGACTGGCGAGGCTTATACCTGGGTGCGATTTGCCAACTTTGTATAAGCGTAGTTACATAAACACCCTGTGACTTGATCTCTGCAGCTAGAGCCGTGTCCTGTCCAGAGGGACGTTTGCCAGTTTGATCTGGCAAAGTAGGTCTTCATGGGAAGCATTACTGGGACATTGTGCTGTTGATAGTAACTTGTTTTCTCTTGGCTTGCAGGGGATAACAGAGCTGTGCTGTTTTTTAGATCTGTTACCTACAGAACCTACAGTTCTGTCCTAGAGACAAACACAAACCTATGACCACCTGGAGATTACCTACGCCCTGTGTCTCTGTGGAATTTAACTTTAATTGCTGCTAGCTTCAACTTTCATCTCCTTGTAACCTGAAATTCCATGTGCTCCGTGCATTTACTGTGCCTTGAATTCATCTGCTGAGCCTTTGACCTGTACTTTTTTTTTAAGAACTCCCTTGCTTTCACTTGAGCTCGTGTGTTAGTATTGGTGGACCAAGATTTTAGACAGCAAGCTTTTGGGCATACACGCTATGTTTTTGTGTTTTGTTTCAGTAATCGGTGCACTAATCCACTTGTAATAGGTGAGTGCTGCTACGGTAGAACTGACTTGCTAATAGTAATAGGACCTGGATTTTTATAAGTATATGCTGTGGACAGATTCTGTTTCATCTTAGTTCAGTGTATCGTTACACTTGGTCAAGACTATCTGAGTTCATTAGGCCCCTTGGGTCAGTTCAGCACAGTTTTGGCATAATACTCAGGTGCCAAAGATGTTATTTTTGCATACAGTGTTATGAATCGGACATGAATCAAGACTGTATAAGACAGACTTTGGCATTCAGATCCCCGTAGACCATAAGCAGGTGAATAAATTGGAAAGAATCACTGACAATTCCTGTAGTACAATATGTAAACTGCATATTTGAGTTGTTCTGTCACTGAACTTGCTTGTTTGTATGCTTCAGGAGTGATGGTGCTTTCTGGGAGTCTAAACATACGTCTCATTAGAACAGAGGTGCAAAGCCAGTAAAAGCTGGAAGTGCCTGAGATTCGTAACTGGGTGTTGGCTGCCTGGTAATTTGTGCCTGAAATCCATTGCAACAGAGATCCTAGAGGATCCTGCATTGGGTACAACTAGTTATCCTTGCTGCCAGTCTCCGTGATGATGATTAAATTAGAATGAGCGTATGCCTGATTTCTTCCCCGGAGACGTAGCTTCTCTGCCCCACCACTGAAGTGTGCTGGGAGGTGCAGCTGTTTCTTTTTGCTACTTTTAAGGAAAATTGAGTTTTCTTGAACTGATAGTCTGACATCGATGCAAGGCAGTCCATTAGTTTAGAACTTCAGTTTCCATTGAAACACACCTTCTTTGTTCTTGTTTTAAAATTAATGGGAGTAGTTGTCATATTTTAGGGAAGTTTTAGCTTCCATATTTGAGATTTTTTTTTAAAAGCAGTCCTGCCAAGTTTTTCTAATACATTGCAGATGCAAACGATAATTTAAAATGCTACAAAAAATGGCAATGAGCCTTCCTCAGATCCACAGAGGAAGAAGAAGCATAGAGGGTGGAAGACTGCAGCTGTAGGAATTCTGGGCCTGAATTCTGCCTCTGGCCTTTAGGCAGCAGCAAATGCTAAGGAAAAATATAAAAAAGGGCAAGAATACTGTGATGCTTCTGCACTGTCTCCTCCCATCCCTTTAATTAGCTGGTGTCCAGGGTGGTCTACCAATTGGACCTAAGCAGATTTTCCTTCCTTGAGTTTGACTAATCTTTTCTTGAACCCATCTGAATGCTGGACACCAGCAGTGCTGTGTATCACCAAACTCTACTGTTCAGCCAAATGTTCGATGAAGAATATTGCGCTTTTTTTTTTCCTCAAATATTCCATTTATGAAATTCGTATGATGGTCCCTGTATGTTTTTTTAAGAGGAAAATGTAAAATTCATTTCCCCTGCACCTGAACACGAGACACCTGCTGTTACCAATAAAAATGAAAATGTAAATGTAAACGTAAACGGTGGCAGAAATAATCAAAAAGCAGCAAAATCTTTGCCGACTCCTACAAGCTTCTCAGTCCAGAGCAGCCGCTGGTCTGAGCTCTCCTGTGGCCTGGCTCGGCAGAGCCCAGTGGCTCTTCCAGTCTCCACTTCTCCGAGTGTACGAAATGCCTCTAAGAACACAGCTGGCTTCCCGAGCAGCCGTACGGCAGGGAGGAGGCTGAGGGGCGACCTCATTGCTCTCTACAACTACCTGAAAGGAGGTTGTGGAGAGGAGGGTGCTGGCCTCTTCTCCCAGGTGACAGGGGACAGGACAAGAGGGAATGGCCTCAAGCTCCGCCAGGGGAGGTTCAGGCTGAACATTAGGAAAAAAATTTTCACAGAAAGGGTCATTGGGCACTGGAACAGGCTGCCCAGGGAGGGGGTTGAGTCACCTTCCCTGGAGGTGTTTAAGGCACAGGTGGACGAGGTGCTGAGGAGCAGGGTTTAGTGATTGATGGGAGTGGTTGGACTTGATGATCTGGTAGGTTTGTTCCAATCTGGTGATTCTATGATCCTATGAAATGCTGCGTGGCCAAGCAGAACCAGAGCCCCAGCCCTAACCAGGAGGGCAGTGTGCTGGCACGCGTGACATGCAGAGTGCCAAGTGGAGAGGCCAGGCTCCTCGCAGCCTCCTTCCACCACCAAGGAGGCAGAGGTGGAAAAAATTACCAGGTGGCAAGCTCTTGCCCACATGAAGGGGAGAATATATTTAAATATTTAGAGCACTCTCCTGAACATTCTATCATGTCTGGCACAGATACACACAGTCTATAAAATGTGTTGGTGTTTCTCTTAGCCTATTTTATTTAACCATTAGAAGTGTGTGCTGTGAGCATTCTCCTTGGAGATCCTCTTCTCCAGCCCTGTATACAGTTGCAGACACAGTCATCTCTTTGTGCGAGGTCTAGACTTCCAAATGCACTCCTCCTCCATTTGGCCACCAAATCAGAGTAACAGGTTTTTAAAAGAGTCAGCACATCAGGTGATCCCTGTGAAATTTGACTGTCCAGTGATTGTGTGGAAAGTAAGCTGGTTGGAAAAACAATCCTCTTCAGCCCCCTGAGCTCCTAGAAGGGGCAGGGTCCCTCTCAAACCAGCTGTTTGGTGGGTGCCTACATCATCAGGTATCAGAGAATGGTCCCAAGCTTCACAGACCGAAAACTGGCCTTGCCCTCATGTGGCAGGATCCTCCAGGTGCCGCAGGAGTTCTCTGCGTGTCATCCATTGCTTGCATCCTTGTGACGACAGGAGACTGACAGCTTAGAACTCAGTGTGAGACGGCTGCTTAAACAACTTGTCCATTCTATGCTAAAAATGGCCCTTGGCAATGTAAAATGCTGCCTTCCCTCCTCTCACAAGCAAGAATTATTATTTCCTTCAAATGCTGGCGTGTAGGCTCCCTCTGCTTCACTTGAAGTACAACACAGGAGATACAAAAGCAGCTTTACAGCTTCACATGCCTTCAAGTTTGTTCTTTCCGCTGTAGCTGGGATGCACACGCCACAATTCAGGCGCAGCTATCATTTCCCTGCTGCATTTCCATATCCTTCTGTAATTTTATCATGCAAGTGATGCAAAGTTGCATGCATTTATATGTATATATTGATATATACAAGCAGGCAAAGATTTACATGTATATTCAGTGTGACAGCCCTGGTTTGCAGGAAGAGCTTGAAATAAGACAATCCGCATATGCCATTTTAAAAATACAATATTTTACGATAAAACAAGATTTCTGTTAGACTTTTAATGGGGCTACAGCTCTCACAAGCAATAGAACAGTATGGGTGGTACTGTTATTGTGAGGAGAAAGTGCGGATTGTGGTGCCTTGATGCCAGGAATTGGGCAAGGTGCCTTGGGGGATCCCTGTTCCAGGACTCTGTCCCTTCTTTCTCTCCATGGGGGAATATGGGCATTACTGCTGTGCTCTTTAGATATCTCCACAGTTTGAGTGGATTTTCGTTATAATAATATGCTTAAAGGATATTTTCTTTCGTTAAAGAAAACAAAAGCATTGTTTATTTCAAACCTGACAAAGATTTGTGTGCCATTTACTTCCATCCTGCAGACACCAGGAAGCATAACGTCTACTGAAAACTTATTTTGCCACTCCTGCTTATCTCTGAATTCATCAGTAGGAGCACAGAGATTCAAGAAAATTGTTCATCATAAAGTACCAGGTAATATCCATTGTGTGGTGTTCTAATTTTAAAAGAAATAAAAATATTTTGAAATTGACGTTTCTTCTCATGGCATCGATGGCTGTTGTGTTAGCATTATTTCTGCACCTCTCCTTTTTATTGAAACAGATAAAAGTGTTCTGCATGTTAGAAGTCAACCTTGGTCTTTGTTTACAATCGTGCCTGCACATCCCATGGTGCTGGGTGGAAAGGCACTTGCCTGGGAAAGCACAGGGACTGCAGAACAGCAGCATCCTCACAAGCATCATCTCTTTTAGGAACTTGTGGAAGGAAGTTCCCAAAACACTGCTTGCTGAGCAGTCAGGGATTAAATGTGGAAACCACAGGACTCTGAGCGGATGTAGCTGTTGGAAGGGCAGAGCTCTGGTTTAACAGTTGTTTAACCACCTGTGCGTTAGCAGATGCAAGCAGCTTTCATAACATGACACCTGGATTTGCTGTCAGAGATCAGTGCTTTGCCTCTCCCTTGGGGTGTGGAGCTGGAGTGTGCCAGGGCTCCAGCACCATGACTGGCTACCCCAGAACCCAGCCTTTTCTGGGATTTACCCATCTACGTCTGGTTATTTGTTAACTGCTCTTCCTGCAGTTAGCAAAACTCTGTAAGGCAAATTTCCTCATCTTATGATGCAGTTGGGGAAGAGTGCCACTATATTTCAGTGGAGCAGTCGAGGTGAAAGCAGTCAAAGGGAACGTGAGTTTGTCGTGTTGCCATTCCACACCCTGCTTGCTTTTTTTCCCTTTATTAAATAAAACACCAGCGTGCTTTGAGCCCAAGAGCAGAGAGCTTTCTCGTGCAGCATTGTGCTCCCAGTTGTATTTTTCACTTTTATTCAGCATCAGCAACTCTGCCTCCCAAGATTTTTACCTTTTATCCTATTTTCCAAGTAAGTTTTCACGCCTGCCCATTCTCAGGAAGCATTCGCTGAAACACCCAGGCCTAATCTAAATAGTTTAATTCAGCCTTCAATCTCCAAGCCTCTGGCCTTGCTGTGCACTACCACGCTCTCTCTTTTTCTTTAAGTAAATTATAAAGTATATTAAAACCATTTTCTTGTTGTAAGTCTGAAGACATAGCCATTATTTCTGACTAGTGTTCAGACCAAACAAGATTTTTTATTACAACTTATCAAGCCACACCACTTGTCAATTTTATGAGTTTTTAAAAGAACATCTGATGTTAACTTCACAATTAATCTGTCGTAAGACACACTACCCACTCATATTTTATTTCCTCTATTAAAGGAAATGGTGTATTAACACTATGGGAATACACAGATCAAACTTTTAGTATCCCATCTAATACAAAGAAATCCAAACACGAGTAACTAAAGGGAAGGGGAGTCCTGTGCCCATGTTCCTCTGACTACAGAAACCAATCATTATTTTACCTTGATCAACTGCACAATAAATGGGAAGAAGTACCCCATTGTGGAAATTTCATTTTTGGTTTCACAGTATTTATGGAGAATGGGTATTGCTTGCTATAAAAAGTACATTTAGGTCAGACGGTTATGCCTTAACATTTATTTTCTTTTTGAAGATTTGTGGTTGCACTGTTATACTATGATTCATGAGTGACCTTCATGCACGAACCCAACTTGACGCATACACGCAGTCCTATTGATTTGAATTTTAACATTGATTATAATGGGGTGAGGTGGAAGTCAATGTGAATAAAAATAATATACAGTGTGCCGCCATCATCCTCAGCAGTGCAACAATGGAATTACAATCGCCTCTGGCTAGAAAAAGTAGTAGACTCCATTTTTGTGATGAGATATGGATTTTAATCACTTTCAAATACACTGAAGTTCAATGAATTCGATTTTGTCCTTGCTAATAAATCCAGGCAAAAAAAATTCGTTTTTTTGCATTTCTAGAGCTGAGAATGTCAGTGGTTCAATTTAACTTGCTCCTTTAAAAAAAAGATTTCTGGAGTGGGTGTAACACCCACTTCAGACAATTTTACTCTCAGCAGCTGCGCATATTGCCATTCAGAAAAAACAGAAGTGTTTAACCTCTCACTTCATAAGAGATTCTTTTGTAACAAGAAATCTGATTAGTTGTGATACAAACTATGTTATCTGTATAATTAAGTTCCCTTTTGGGTTAGTCTGTGTTGGGAAGATGCTATGACCCTCAGTGATGACTACAAACAAGTGGGGGAACCCAGCCCAAGGGGAGATGAAGTCTCCTGTGACCACCTGGTTTTGTCCACTGGAAGGTACTAACAATAGAGAGGAATTTACCTTCTCTCAAGTGCTCTGCAGAGAGTAGGTACTCTTACAGCCCTCAGTGAGCTGTGAGCTGAGTTGTGTGGAGTTTCTGCCCAGGTTAGCTGCAGCAGAGAGGACTGACTGCTGCAGCCCTCTCCTGTGCGGGGTTCCAGTGGCGCCTGCCGTGCCATGAGCAAACCATGAATGCCAGCCTCGCCCAGCTCTGCTTCTCCTCACTCTGGGGAGGTATGTGTGGCAAAGTGCTCCTCTTAGCTAGTTACTGAAGAAACTCAGAACGGGAGGCTGTAGAGCAGATGGCCACTCTGAGCCACCACGTCACCTATCTTGCTTTTACAACTGTTGTGTCAATGGGTAACAGTGTTGTATCCCATTCTCTTCCTTCCCGGAAGGAGCGATCAGTCCTCTGAAGTTTGAATAATGTGTCTTTCTGTGACTGGAGGGGTCATCGATGCTGTGGCAGTGCTGTGCGTGAAAGTGGGGAGGAAATTCTTACTTTGAATACTGCTTCAGTCTTGGATTGCATTTACGAGGCTTTCATGCATGAATGTTTTGAGAAAGTGAATACAAAAGCAAGGTAAACACTGCTGAAGCAAATTCATTAAACATTAAAGCAAATATTTGCAGAGATTTTGGGCTGCAGCCTTTATACATTTCCAGAATTACACGAGCACGGAAGGGACAGGGGAGGTTGGCAGGAGGCTGCTCCTCAGGCCACTACAAGCAGGTTGTTTTGCTCTCGCCCAGGGAACAGACCAAGAGCAAAGTGTCACCGCTCCTTCGCCCTTGGCTTCTTGCTCACTGCAAATGGGAGACCAGGAGCAATATACAACATAGAAATGCACATATTCAGGGCTGCAAAAAGAAGCTGCCTAGTGAAAGGATAAACAAAGCAGCTCTGATGGGCAGAGTGAGGGATGTTGAGGTTTTGGTGGGGCAGGGATTCCTGGCTCTTCCCTCCTCTCCAGGGCATAGAGACAGTGAGGAGAGGCAAGAGAGATCAAAGGGCGTGGTAAAGGGAAGGGAGCTCAAAGCAATGGACATGGACTAAACTCTGCTGAAAGTACACAGATAAATATAAATTTAGTTGACTAATATTTACACATCAGATGAGCTGATAATCAGCTACTACCCATTATTTCAGCAAGCAGTAGTTCAGATGATATTATTTCTTCTGTGAGGGGGGGACTGAAACTTCTGAAACAGAAGAATGATGTCCAACATTATCCCAAACATTTTGTTGTGTTTTTCCTCAACTCCTGATTGCTGCATTTTAAAATATTTGCAGTAATATTCTGATTGTCTCAAAATCTTTTAACAGATAACACATAGGGGAAAAAACCATTATATTGTGATTCACCAAAATATCAACAATGCAAAGGCTGGAATCATAGAATCATAGAATCACCAGGTTGGAAGGGACCCACCGGATCATTGAGTCCAACCGTTCCTATCAAACACTAAACCATGACCCTCAGCACCTCATCCACCCGTGCCTTAAACACCTCCAGGGAAGGTGACTCAACCACCTCCCTGGGCAGCCTGTTCCAGTGCCCAATGACCCTTTCTGTGAAAAAGTTTTTCCTAATGTCCAGCCTAAACCTTCCCTGGTGGAGTTCAAGGCCATTCCCTCTTGTCCTGTCCCCTGTCACTTGGAAGAAGAGGCCAGCACCCTCCCCTCCACAACCTCCTTTCAGGTAGTTGTAGAAAGCAATGAGGTCTCCCCTCAGCCTCCTCTTCTCCAGCATAAACAAAACCAGCTCACTCAGCTGTTCCTCATAAGGCCTGTTCTCCAGCCCCCTCACTAGCTTTGTTGCTCTTCTCTGGACTCGCTCCAGAGCCTCAACATCCTCCCTGTGGTGAGGGGCCCAGAACTGAACACAGGATTCGAGGAGCGGTCTCACCAGTGCCGAGTGCAGAGGGAGAATAACCTCCCTGGACCTGCTGCTCACACCGTTTCTGCTACAAGCCAAGATGCCATTGGCCATCTTTGCCACATGGGCACATAGGTCTTTCTGAATGAAGACCTGGTTTAATTATTATAGAAGTTTCCTTGTGGGGAAATAAAGATACTCGGCTTCTGCATTCAGCTGTGCTGCTCATCATGTTCAGTTAGACCTTGTCAGACCCTCATTAGGACACTCAGAAGCTTCCTTCCTGCCCAAAAACCGCCACAGGACTCAGGAGGCTCAAAAGTGTCCTTTTAACTTGCCCTGCAGAAATGGCAAAGGCAGCCCTGTGGATACTGCTGGGGCTACAGCTGCTCTGACATCTCCTTTGGCTAGTGCCTTTCCAGAGGAGGGAGAGGAATGTCTTGTTTTCACATTAAGGTGGTGCTACCTCTTGAATGGACGGGGGCGCGCACACAGCATTTTGTCTACAAGAAAAGCACTGCCTACCTTTATCAGTAGTGGGTCAGTGTTTATTTTTTCTGGCCTTCCTTATATGCATAATTATAATCCCTTGACAACCAAGAATTTTGCGGTTTTGAGCCTTAAACTGTTGTCACAACAAAGTGCCCATCTTTTTCCAGCTTAGTCAATCTTCTAAGAACAAAGAAACATGAAATTGTAGAGTAACAGTCACCTTATTTCAGTTAATGATCCCATATAATAGCTTGTTTGTGACAAAACTCATTGCTTTCTCCTGAATGCTATTCAGCCACTAAACTGTGGAATCAGGATCAATTTCTGGAATAGGAAAGAACTTGTTCTTCTTTGTTTCATTTGAATGTCTCTTTTAATGTGTTGGTAATATCTGCAATGCCCACTGCTGGTGTAATATAGATCTAATTCTCAGCTCATTTAGTCACTGTTTCAATAAAAACCAGTACCTGGTGGGAGTGCTGATTAGAAAGCAACAGTAGAGATATAAAACACAGATAAATGAAAAGTTACTGATGACATGATCTCTGGCCACATCAGTCAACCGGAACTCTGATGCCCTAAATTGCTGCCTTTTTTTTTTTTTTTACGATAGCTACATTATAAAGCAACAAAGAAGAGGAAAGGAAGAAGAGAATGTATAATACAGCCTCTTCTCCTGACCCCAATGTCACGGGAGCATCAAGTGTGGAGGAAACGGAGTCATAAAAATGAATTACATGGAGCATGCCTCTCAAGCTGTTATCTGTTATTTATAAAGAATTAAAATGAGCTAGTCATTTCACATGTGCCAGAAAAATGGGTTCATCAGTATTGTGCTGAAATGCATTATGACTTAGCGATTCCTAATTTCATAGCTGTTGTACCTAGTTGAAAACATATCTATATGCTTCATATCAACTGCTAACCATTGAATTTATATTGTACATTACAGAGAAAAATCTTATGTTTCAATTTGCATCTCACTTGATTCATTGACAAACAATACATAATTCTGATCTCGTGTGATTTACTTGAGAAATATCTGATCATAGGCTTTGAGAATATCCCTTCCTGATGCAGACGGGTAATTGCCATTAATGGCAGCCACGTTGCAGGTAGAGCACTAGCCTCTACTCAGACCCATAAAAAATGTGATAAGTACGGCTTTGCTTACATACAGCCTGTTGAACAAAAAGTGACTGAAGCCACGCAGACTTCTTCAAGGGTGTTGAGGAGACAAAAGGAATGACATGCATGAAGAGCTTGCAGTCTCGTGCCCAGCTCCAGTCTCAGGGTGGCTGCTTGATAGCAGGTGAGGGCAGAGAGCACAGGTGGGAGATAGAATGGTCTTTTATCTTAAAGTATGTAACACTCAGACTTTTCTAGGTAAGACTGGTCCATGGATCCACAGTCCTTGGTGAATTCTACATCTGTGCCAAGGTATGCTTAACAGAGCCAGGGGATCTAGTTCACTCATTAACTTTTCAGTTGACTGAAAGCTGGAAAAGTTCTTCCCTTTCTATCCCACCACTAGTTAACCAGCAATTTGTTGTTGTTGTTGTTGTTTTAAAAAAAAAAAAAACACTTATTCATTTCTAAGAAACTCTGCAGACAGGCAGCATTTTATCTGTCAGTGGGAGCTATTGATGCTTGGTGCACCTGAAATTCAGACTGAGAAGAATAAGCATGATTTCCAAAGCCCAATCCAAGCCTCCTCGTGGCTGAAACATCAGTTTTTGCTGTGCAGAGCGAAGCTGTTGTGTTCCTTGCAAGGAGCGTGCCGTTTCCCAGGGGAGAGTGGCATGTGGCCCCAGGCAAGGGGCTGACCATCCCGAGCAGGGCAATGATGCCCACCATACGGGTACCTGCATCATCAAAAATGTGTGATAGGTAGGCGAATGTGGTTGGACTGTGTGGGCACCTCAGCAACATGGCATTAATGGTAGAGGTTTTCAGCAAGATTCTGTTCAGTCCTAAATGAATAAGCTGAGAAATACAAAGGGCTGACTCCTCAGCCTGCTAAATAAAACGGCAAGATTTCTGCTGCCTTTAAAGTTTTTCAGTTGTGATATTTTTTCCCTCTTAAATTGTTACTAGAACATTTCTATTAATTTTATCCCTAGCCTCTATGTACAGACAATTCCCAGAGACATGCAGGTCTGGACAGTCAAAGAAAACTGATTTACAAATGTAGCTGCTTTTCTTATATTTAGTAGTTAAACTCCAATTAATATAATCAAGATATAGGAGGCCAAAAAGGTCTTGTTGGCAAGATCATCAGGATTGAAGGGTATTGGTAGTGCCTGTGGTAATAATAGTGAAAGCATATTGCTGAGAATTGCTGAAATAATGATTTATATTTAATCTGCCTGCTTTGTAACTTAATTTATTTTTATTTATAAATAATGAGATCCCCCTGAGCCTGCTGTGTTCCAAGCTGAGCAGTCCCAGGTCTCCCAGTCTCTCCTCATGGAAGAGATGCTTCAGCAACTTGGCAGCCCCTAGCTGGATTCTTCCCAGTATGCCCATGTCTCTCCTACAGTGAGGAGCCTAGCACAGGACCCAGCACTCCAGATGTAACCTCACCAGTGTTGGGTAGAGGGGAAGGATGTGCTGTCAGCACTCGTCATGGTGTAGCTCAAGCTTCCTTTCCCTAAGGCCACGTTGATGGGTCATGGTCCACGTTTGAGACATACCACGTCTCTCCATCAGGCTGCTGTGCAGTCTGAATTTGCTGACATTGCCACTAAGCATGTCCTATCCACAGTGATTCCTGGGGCCTGTGTGTCAGTCTACAGACACCCACAGCCTTATCTGATGTTCCTGAAGGGTTACAGAATAAGAAAATCTGTGTTAAACCTTCTGAGTTCCCAACAGCCTGAGAAGGTCATCAGAGCAACAGTGGGGAAAGGTGTCATACCTCCAGTCCATCACTGTGGAGGCCCATGCAAACTTTACTCAATACCATTTTTAACAATCCTGAAAGAAAATTCTGAATTTGGACATATTGTATTTCTTCTGATGGGTGACATTAGAACTACTCTGTGCTAAAAGTCCTGTAATTTGATTCTTGTCTATAAGAAAAGCAGCACCCACCTCTGTCAGTAGTGGGTTACTTCTTCTCACTGCTTGAAAACCCAATAAACTCTGGAGATGAGGTACATTGCAGAAGCAGTCAAGACATGTTACTTTAAAGGTCAAGTGTGCAAGGCGTTGGTCAGGCTTTCCTGCAGCTCTGATGGTGAGAATCCTCATTGTGAAGTTTGGGATTTCATACCACTTTATCCCTTTCAGAAAGACTCGGTGACCCTTTGGACTCATCTGGGAATGATCAAATTAGAATTAATATGAAGGACCAAATCCTCACTTCATGGTTGTGGAGGAAATCAGCTTCATTGGACACAGCTGAGTGTGCAGGACGAGATCTAATACGTTCCAAAGTGTGGCTGGCTACACTAGTTATAATCAGTATAACGTCCTCAAGTTAATACTGATCCAACTAGGAATTCAGGAGGCAACTTTAGCTGTGGATCTCACCTGGCGCAGGGAAATAAGGTGCAGAAAATCCTAGTGTATACCACAGCTGCAGAAACTTGAATGAGCCTGGCTCTCTGCAGTGTTTTCATCAATTGTACGGTGCTGCTTTTCTCTATTGGGAATATACAATGTACTCCTTCAAGAATTTCCAGAAAAACAAATATGAAATGCTTTTATGTTAACCATTTCTATAATGCAAGAAAAATTACACTTGAAGGAAAGTTAACATTCAAAGTCTGCTTTACTTGCTTTTCATTTGTGCAAGTATTCATTTTCCTCAGCATCCTATCTTTTTAATCCTTTACTTTCTACTGAAACACCTGTACCCTCACATCAGTGTATGGAAAGTGATATTAATTTCAGGCAGACTAATTCTTCACTCTGATACCTTGGTTTTATACCAGAGAAATGCCTTTGAAATCAAAGGCATGTAATTGCCTGAAAAATCAAACCTGATATCTACTTCCCCTAGATACATAAAGAATCTAACAGACTAGATCCATCCACTGATTTATGCTGCAGTCGACTTTGGTGTCAGAGGTTTAGCAACTTGTACTGGTGACTAGAATGACCCCTGAAATCAAAAGGAAGAGAAGTATTCACCTTCTCTTTTGGTAGAGTAAGAAATTCAAAGATCCAGGGACAGTCAGGCACAAGTTTATGTCTCATAAAAGAGGCGGCAACCAACTTAAAACTGCCCTTACTTTACATCAACAATGAACAACTATTGAACTATGAACAATGAACAACTTGCTGAAAGCTGTCATATTCATAATAAATACTAAGAATTTCCACATACTGTAACTACGGAAAATACAGAAAATATTTTAAAATATTTGATTTTATTAGTTAGAAGCTTCAGAGCATAGATTAACATGGCATTATAGCAGCTTTGTTGTGCATCTTGCATTTGTTAGCTATCAGCTATGAAAGTTTGTCGCCTTCCCTGTTAAACCTCTGATGCTGAACACCAGAGGAAAGGGGAGCTGGAGCAGATGCGTTGGATTTGCTTATAAAGCATGAAAAATCTGTGGGTCCTATAGAGATAAACTCATAAAACCCAGAATGACTAGGTTACACTGAAAATAAAGAATCCCTGCTTGCTTTTGCAGTCTGACATAAATGCCTCCAAAATTTGTTTCAGGGTGAGTTAAGAATGGGAAAATGGACTTTATAGATTCACATTATTTAAATATAATTCTCTAACTTCATATCTACAGTCCTTGAGGTACAATATCTCACATTTAGCAATGTGAAGAGAAATCAACGTAAGAATATCTCAAGTCAAACTCTCTCCTTTTCCCTGATTCTGTAGGTATTTGGATTTGTCCATCTGGGTGCTTATCAATGGAAGCTGCTTCCTCTCCTCTACTTCCACCGTAGTCAGATAGGGCCAAAGCTGCCCGATTTGGCACGATCCTCAGCAGATGGTATGATCTGAATGTTGTTCCAAGGGTTGGCTCTGGTGGAGATTACAATTTAACATTGCCCTCATTCTGCATTGTGATCACTGTAACACTGAGTAAAAATTCTAGAAGAAATAATTCCATTTAGATCCCTTTAACAGCCTGAATTAATGTAGTAGTAAAAACACAGTTGTGACACAAGGAACTCTCCAAGACTGTGGCTTCCAAGCTTTGTTTGAAGCATCCATGCCTGCAGACGTTAAGCATGGCAACACGCCTTGTCATGATTTATCATCCGTACCAAACTGTCCTGCAGGCTGAATGCTACGTAGGTAGATCCGGTCCAGTGAAAATCAGAAACATGTCCAGCAGGAAAACCTCTTCAACAGCAGCTCATCTCAATAAGCAATGGGTGCCCAAGCCAGCACAGTTGTGATGCCTCAGGCCTGAGTTGCTGTTGGCATTTACATAGTCAGCTCTGACGTGACTGGGACCGAGCAGAGCCCTGGCCCTGGTTCACCTCGCAGGACTCTCTCTTCTGAACTGCTTTTGCTGCATCTACACGAGGCATCGCTGCTTTGGGGGGACAGACTTTTGGGAATTGTGAGTCCAGCCCACACAGCAGAGTTTTGTGCCCAGTCAGCCTGGTGCGAGGCCAGATGGGTGCCTTACTGCCAGTGGAGTGACAATGGATTTTCCTCATTACAGTCACCACGATGCACTTGGATTTCAAATCCGGCACTGGGAAGTAATTTCGTGGGTTGTGGCAGCAATGCGGGCTGTTGGCAGAAGTGCGTTTAGTAGATGTATGGTACCTCTTTCCCCACGCAATGGCTGATCTATCCAGACTGACACTGAATGGGGCGTTTCCATCAGCAGGATTGCTGCTTGTGCGCCGAGTTAAGACCGTGCACTGCACGGCACTGTGCTAACATTGCAGAACTGCCAGTAAAGAATGTGAGACAGATATTTATGCAAAGCATTAAAACAACACTAATAGTATACCAGCAACTGATTATTATTGTGAAAAGGTGCTGTGCTTCTTGTTCCAGCTACAGTAGACAGGAGTGAGATGTGGCCGCGGCATTTGAAATTCCAGTGCTGTGCGAAGGGTTTTCCAAGGTACTGGAAATGTTTAGGGTTTTAACTGGCTTTCCTTCTGCTTTTGACATCCATTACTTCCAGTAGAACAAATACATAAAGTTCTATCTGGGCCCTGAGCCTCAACTTTTGAACTACAACAAACCCCTCATTTTGTTTGTTTTTACTGACTTTAGTAACTAGGAAATCCAGAGTGCAGTAGTATATTGTGATAAGCTTAAATAACATCCTGCATAGAGAGTATATGTTTCCAAATTCATTTTTGGTGTGATTTCAGTAATGGGATACAATGAATTTGACCTGGATGCGACAGAAAGTAAAAGAAATCTATATTAATGCTTTATAATGGCTTATAGTTAAATAAATTTTATGAAAGCATAGGGGTCTCGTTGCTACCAAGCCAGCTTTCCCCACAGCAATATTTTCAAATGATTAAGTTAGAGATCAGATAACCACCTTATGCAGTATATACCCAACAGCAATTTAAAAAATTCAATATCGACTGTATTATTCTAAAGACTCATTCCATTTTCAATGCAAAATGAGTACAAAATAAAGAGATAAACTACATATGAAATGTAAAACATGGAAAAACTTATCACTTGCAAACATAAAAGCAAAAAGGATAAAAAAAGAGAACAAAAGCAAATGGAGGCTATAAAAGAATGCAGAGAAAAAGATAAATCCTCAGTGTTGCCTTTTCCATATGTAGTCTAGCTGGGCTTTTATTAAGGTGCACACGCTTTAGTACAGGAATATAATCATCTCTGTAATGCACTTTACTACTGCAGGCTAAATTAATTTATGCCAAGCTGAAAATGTTCAGCCCCGCTGGATACAAAAGGGCAGGGTGTGTTATCCAGGCAGTGAAGCAGGCTGCGAAACAGTTGATTTCCCTTCTCATTGAACAGAGTAAGCATGCAGAAGAACTGCAGGCTGATGTGCTGGGGAGAAGGGCAATGCTGGGGGTGGAGTGGGGTCAGGGCAGGGATTCGTGTTGGCACGGCTGTGAGCCACCCAAAGCACAACACCGAGCAGACTGGTGGGTCTGGCCAGGGCCGTGCCGGAGCTCCTGTTTGTGTTAGTGGGTTGGAGGCAGGAGGAAAATCCTCGAGGCAATCGATTCAGTCAAAAAGGTTGTTGTGTGTATTCAGTAAGCCTTCACTGATCCCATCACAGAGAGGACTACACAGGCAATTGGCGCCTCCCCATCAGCCTACGGTTCCCATATGTGATTTTTTCTTGTGGTAGCATAAAAGCAAGGTGATGTTCACACACAAATGTTACCCCGTGGTCCAAGGTGCTGCCACTGAGCACTGAGGTGTGGTACTCACAGCCATTGAAAAATGGCCCCGTACCAATCTCGCACTGTGAAGACGGGAAAATGTTGGGGAGGAGGAGGAGAATTCAACTACCAGCTCTCTGCTGGTGGCCCAAGTAAACAGCTGGGTCTCTGGCTCTCATCCTTCCGTGGGACCACTAGTTCTGCCAGGACTGTGGCAGGGAGCTGCTACCCTCTCTGGATTTGGGGTCCCAGCCCAGCCCTGCCCATGGAGAGCGTGGCCCCTGCACTCCAAGAGCTGGCTCTTCCACTCCTCCAGCTATTGATGGGCAACTGGCATTCACGCCCTCATCTCTCGGACACTGGAGAGCTGGCAGATTTGCAAAGAACCTTGTGTTCCTTAATTCACCGTAGCAAACGCCTAACACCATTTTGTTCCTATCACTGTAGTTAAGGTTGTGCCAACGATTCCATTATGAACTTGCTCTCAGGAGTTATAATTACTATATTCTAACTGTAAGAGGTTGCCCTGAGCTGACATTTTGTGTAGATGGTTTTCACCCAGGCACGAATTGTTTTGGTTTTGTTCCTTTGCTAAATTGCTGCTCATGTCACAAAATCTGGCCAGTTGTATAGTTCATAAACATAACAACAGATTTTTCAGCTGGCACTCTGGGTTCACACAGCTTTTTTCTCAGGAAATATAAAGGTATTTGTGGATACCACCCCCGCCCCAAAACCAAAAAACCTTTCATAGAGAAACTGTACTGTGCTTTATCCAGTGACCTTCATTTCAAATGAAATAATTGCTGTCCCAAAGTTACCCACTTTCTAGTCACTTTTGCTCTTGATAATTTGCTATGTCAGAAATAAAGAATTATGAAACTGAGGCAGTAGAATGAACTGTTAACCCTTAAAACTGTATTCAGCAGTATCGGAAGTTTCTTGCTTGAGTAACAGATTATACGAATTCTGCCTTCCAGTCTTTCCCATGCTGATGTAGAGCATAGCCAAACTTCTGATGAAGGCTGACATATCCTCTAGAACAAACACTGAAAATAGCAGTTTATGGGACTTCACATTCTAGAGCATGTCCAACAAAACCACCCATGGTGGGCAGGTGACCAGAAGAACTCCAGAGCTGTGCCACCACCACTCCTCTCCCACCTCGATCCTGCGTGCCGCTGTGGGATGCAGGGGATGCAGACCCACACTGGCATCATCCCCACAGCTCGCTCTGGACTGCCCACTGCTCTCCCAGGCTGCCTGATAAGGTATTGGGGCTGCTCTTTCTGCAGTGAGATCAGGTTCTCCTACCTCCTGACAACCCCCCAGCATTGCGGCCCCAAAACATCAAGACGTCTGAGTGGGGATAGGTAATAAATTTAACATGTATGCACAACACCCCCTGCCCTTCGTAGTACTGTTTTTTTCTTAAATTTACATAATGCTAAACAGTATCTTGCTCACATTCCCATGGATCTTAGTGGCTTTGTTGTCGTGGATACTGGTACCTACCTTGTTTTCTTTGAGAGATCTATCAAATATGTGCATTTGGGTGTTTGCTATATTTGCCTGAATGTTATAAGCGCATTTTTTACACTAGTAAACAATATTAAGCAACTGTGTAATTTATGATGGAAGAATAAACACGCTTTAGCTCAGAATTTTAACACCCTTTTTTCACCCTTGAAATTTCAAATCCAAACACTCTGCCCAAATGCTGTTCTTGTCAAGACAGAGCATGACTTGCAAGAAACTCTCTTCTTTCTGTAAGATTTTACTATGAAGGACCCTGTCATGTGCTAACCACTCTCCAGCCCACAGATAAGGGAAGAAATCAAAAGCCTTGTTTTCAGGCATGAGCTGGTTCCTGTCAAGGTAATGTTTCAAAGAATACTCTCAAAAAAAAAAAACTTTCTGTGTGTCATAACCATGTACCTGTTTAGTGGAGACAATAAAAGCATTACAGGCTACAGATACTGTGGGGAAATTTTGGAAATTGGTCCCCACTCTCTTCCCTTCTTGAAAATCTGAATTCCCCACATGAAGATACTGTTTAATGGAAATGGAAGTTATAAATTCCAGCAATTGCAGAAAATCCAGACCCTTTTGCTTCATTAGTCCACAGTAACCTTCATGGCATCTCTGTTCTCGACAACATGAGGCAAAATATCTCATGAACATTGAGTACCAAAAATTTATATCTTTCAGTGACAAGGCTTCATTAATTTCATGAATAATGTACCAATGACGAAGACTCCCTATCCTGGGACTGAAGCTGGTAAAAAACTGGGGAGGAGATCTTAGTCTCCAGTTGCTGAGTCAGCATCTTATTGTTTGGTTAGTTAATTGATAACAACGAGTACAATTCAAGTAGCTCAGAGTAGCTAATGGGCTTGCTCCTACCGTTTACATTATTAAATTCAATTAACTTTCATTTATCAGCAGTAGAGAAAGAAATTGAAACAACAACAACGGGATGACAATATTATTAGTATAAAAGCAAAATTTGTCACAATTAAAGTACAAAATTACTGTAGAATCAACTCCCTTACCTGCAATTTGAGAAGTAAGGCATTTATCAAATAGGTATGGGATAAATATTTGGTATATGCATGCACAAACACATGCCTCTGAGAGAAACCCACATTTTCCTTAATGTGATGACTTTTATATGCTTTAGAATTGCTTTTAAGTCACACCTGAGGCCAACACTGAATGTGTTTTTCTTCCTGTTGCAAATAGCTGAAGTGAAGTTATGGCACTCCAAATGATATTTTATCACAAAGATATTTTCCCAGGAGAAACAAGTGCAGTAATTTACTGTCATCAGAAAAGGGTAACTCATATGTTACCCTCATATGTTATGTCTCCAAAAACACAGAGAAAGAAAGTGGTCAGGAAGACAGAGATGGGTGTTTTGCTCTTACCCTGGAGAGTCTTCCAGAGCTTTACTGAACCAAAGAATGTGCATCACGTGCTTGCAAGCATGTATGTGCACACATGTAAGTTTATGTGCAAATACTTGTGTGTGGGTGCGTGTCAGGGGGACTCAGTGGCTTCTGTAGGATTTCTCTGAGCCCTTCTATATTTCTGTGCCATAAACACAACCAATCCCTGTTTTGGAGTGAATAAACAATGCTGAATAATCCAGTTTCTGGCTATTTGTAGTGTGATAGGAAGTGAAAGCCTTTTCTGCAACATTGCCAGCAAAAGCCTGGGTGGCCGGCTGCCCTCTCTGCAGAAGCCCCAGGTTGGCACTGGAGGTTAAGGCTCCCAGGCCAGAACTGCAGCAGTATTACTTTGACTTCACTGGAGTAAACAAAATCCTTTCTCCTTGCTGTGACTAAGTCTACACACCTGCAAGGTAACGAGAGCAACACTTGCTGCCAAAGAACCATCCAGAAGTTAAACTCAGAACTATATCAAAGGCTGCTGTTACTGTCGGAATAAAAGGGCTTTTTAATTCATGGGCTGCTTAATTTAGAGCACACAGACAATATACGTTCAAAGTTTTGCTCTAAAAGGTGCTCTATTTAGCATATATTGAAGAGCAGCTACTGCAGCCAGGCTCATTCACAAACGGCAGCACGCTCTTACTACAGATGAGCGTTTCTGCCTATCCCAGGAATACTTTCATTTATATGCATCTGATAACTCAGTAAAGGGAAAATGGGAACGAGTTGGCAGGTGGCTTTTCTAATGAAAGGGCACATGGTAAACCATCTGTTTGCTGCTTTCTCACCCTGGAATACTAACGATGTCACACAGTATGTATATTCCTTTTCATTTCTCCCCTCACCTGTCCTTTATATAGTTCATATTCCAAAGATTAAACATAATTAAAAAATATATAGATAGGTAAGATACATTTGGGGCTGTTTATTGCATTCACAGCATGCAAGTTCTGCCGTTTATCCTAATGGCCCATGTTAAAATACAATGAGGATTACAGCATCAGACTTTATGACTTTGTAAAATATACAAATTAGAATAAGTCTTTACTCTGTAAGCAGGATGTGAAAACAAAATTAGTGCTGCTTCTTCAAGCAATTACCTCCAGGTACCGTCTCTTTCTAACCAGCAAAAAGCTGATGCCAAACTTAGCATTTCCTTTAAATTTCAACGTTCCTGCTCATCTTACAAGCAGCAATACCTACACATGAAAAACCATCAGATATCAACATTAATATTTTAAATGACTAATTGTTTAGTTATTTACATTCACTGAAAGTGAAGCTATCACACCGATACTTCATTTGTTTGCATTCCACAAGCTTACAGCTGCACGTATAGATGATGTCTTCTAAGGAGAAAAGAAAGATCCTGAGTTGCTTGCTGGATTTGCACTGCACTAGCTCCACAGCAATTAGTCCTCATGACGAAATTGTTAACACCCTCTGCTTGGAGTTTCTGAAGACTTTTTTGAACACAGGAAGGTCAAAATATAGCAAAATAATAACTTTCTTTTGCATACAGTTCTCCTGTATGTGCATATAGTGACTCCCATAGCTGAACCAAGCAAATAAGTATAACTCCTCTATTTGCATTTGTCATAGTTATGATTAATTTTAACTGCACAGTTTGAAATGTTCTTAGTGTCTGCCTTCTACTAAATATTTTAAGGATGTCAGGAGGGACAGATAAATATCTGAATCTCACACAGTGGGCTTGCAATTAGTGTATATTAATTACCAGCTGACACCTGATCACCCCTGCACTGAAAGTAAACTAGGGTTACTGCTGAAATTGGTGAAATTGCTTAGTGTTTTAGCAACATAAAAGAGATGTGAATTAGTCCACATCATTTCTGCTGTATGAAATATTTGTGAACTTCAGGTAATTACTGATCATGAGTCAGTGGGAGTCTGGTCACAGCAAGAAAGGAGGGATCTGACACAGTAAGGAATCCATGAAAAATGGAAGAAATTAAATCCTTAATTGAGAGTTAGGGCTCCTTTTGCACAAATAGTTGGTATTCATTTGCTAATCAGGTTTCTGATAGTGGGAGGAGCTCGTTGTGGGAGAGAAGGAAGATCATGAGTGTGGGATTAATGAGGAGGATCTGAACATTGGCCCTGATTATTCCAAAGGTGGTCATTGCAGTAGTGGTTCTGTAGTTAACAAAAGAAAACATGAAAAGTCTAGTGGCTGTTTGCTGCAGCAGGTATGCAATCAGTTGGATTACTGGGTTTGGGTTTGGTGTGGTTATAGCTAGCTAGAAACTCTGGGAAAAAGCCGCATTTACGAAACCAGTCATTTGTTTTTTGCTTTTGCCAGAGTATAGGAAGTTTAGTTAAAGCTTGGGGTGAACCAAGATCCATGTCTATGTTGCTCCTGTGCTGCAGGGTCAGCAATACCCAGTGCCTCAAGAACTGGTGGATGCCAGGGCAGAAGAGGCGAGCGCTGTGCTGCTCTGGCCACATTATTCTGGACACCCTGCCCTGCCAGCTGCCAGTTAGGGAGGCAGAAACTGTCTCTGTCCCTGCTGGGTAACGCTGAAAGGGTTTCTTCTCCACATGCTTCCCCATGTAGACTTCTGACACCCAGGTTATCCTGACACTGCAGAAGCACAGGGCAGGAGCGTGGTCTGGTATGGGGTGTGGGTGACCTGTATAGAGTCAGCACTCTGGCAGGGGAAAATATTCCTGCAGAGGAGGAAAGACAGCAGGCTAGGGAAGGGTTGAGGCTCGACTCCAAGCTAGAAGGTTCAAAGTACTAATTATTGCACCAGAAAATACGTGCAATAACAGCCCACTGTCCTGCCTTGCTCCTCCAGGAGCAGAGCCTGGAGGATTTAAATGAAATGGTGTCTCTGGTAAAGGTTGTGTGTCTATCCAAAACAAGGAAGAGAAACTGTTCAGAAGAGGCACTGTTGCTGTCAGTAACAAGGTGTGGATGTGTATGTGGCTGAGAGAGCCTGGCAAATCCCAGAATCTCTGTATTTTATTGGTTAAATGCATTAAGTATAGTTTGTTTGCTTGCAGTGGGTCATCATGGCACAGTGCTCTCTGGTTTCCTGGTGATGTGACTCAGTCTCAGCAGCTGGGAAGACCTTTTACTGAAATGGACTAATACAATATTTATATTGTCTGCAGCCTGGCTTCCTCTAAAACTGACTTCAGCTCTCTCCTGGGTACTATTTATCTGTTGCTGGTGATCTCTTACCAAAGGGGAAGCAAAAGAGTGAGCAGGCAGAAAGTTTAAAAAAATGATCTAGGGAAAAGAAAAACAGCCTATGATTTTCTCATTTGTGAAATAATATTTATATGTTACGCTGCAGTAATTTCTCTCCTGATGCTGCTGTTTGATCCCAGAGACATTTAGGTTTCACGGTTTAGATGCTATGCGAGCTTAATTAAAGTCAATTACGTACATGCACAAGGAGGAGGACAAGAAAGGAGAAATACAGCTCTGGTTTTGGTGTTTCAGTTCCAGTTTGACATCTCCTGGTCTCAGCAGCGGAGTGAGCCAGGGTTTCTCTCAGCCAGCGGTGCTGCCTCTGCTTTTAGAAACCTCCCTCCCCAGGTAGTGCTGGGGAAGCCAAAAGGACTCACTTCAGCAGCAGCCTGGCTGGGCAGAGGCTTTGTCCAAACAGCATCATTACAATGATCCTATCATGCTATCCTTGTGTACTGTCCCTGCTTGCCCTCCTTTCAGCAGCTTCATTTGCTGTGTCTGCCTTGCAGTGCCAATGCTGTCTTGGGTTCCTGCATGCTCCTGGTAAGATGCAGCAGCTGCGGTTACTTTCTGCTTGAGCTCAGTGGTTGGTACGCTGCTGTGCAGAAGGTCTCTCTCACAAACTTAACCTCATCTCGATGGAGATCATTGTCACTTTAGGCACTTCATTCATCACAGCTCTAATTTCTCATCCAAAGCCATAGACATTTTGTGGGAGACAGCAGCCAAGTTGTTACCTGTCTGCTGGTCCTTTTTAAATGGGATATTTTGGGGTCTGAATGCATTCCAAGGTTCAAACCTGCTTCTATTAATGGTATGTCTGAGTGAGCTTCTGAAATGGTCGCTGCAGCACTCCTCATGCAGAATGTTCACAGAATGACATAAAAATCTTGTGGCTGTGTTAGTCTATGGTGAGTTTTTGTGCGAGCACAGTGTCATGAGGAGTGGCTGCTCTTTGTCATAAACCGTTGAGAACATTTTTATATGTTTGAGAATATTTAGCATGTCACCAGAAGGGGTTTTTATGATTGGTCATTTGCTAGCCACTCCTGTGTAAGGGTCTGACCCAAAGCCCATTAAAACTAATGGAAAGACCCTGGGTGACACCAACGGATTGGCTGACTAATTTGCCCAGCACATTAACACAGTCCAAAACTGTTCAGCAAGATGGTGATGCAGTACTGCAGCCAAGAGAGAGGCTGAGCGGGTTTCTGCTGCCTGCAGCCTGGTGATTTCCCTCTTGGTGATGCCGACCACTGCAGCCAGGACAGCTGTAGGCTATCCAGACTTGGAAGCCAACGCAATGACAATTAAAGTTGATTTTCAAAGCAAAGTTCAAAAATGGGGCAGCACAGTGGATTCTGATTGGGATTCTCAGGATGCTCAAGGCTGCTCAGCGGAGCACTGAAATGAGTAAAGTGGAAATAGAAAAGAAAGATAAGTTTGAGGAAAACACTGTTTTCTAATATTGCAGATTCATTACTAAAAGGCTGGAAGGTCCAGAGAGCAGGAACAGGAATTTTGGCATACGTTTACTTGCTTTTTATGTCAGCTTGATAAAGAAAAATGATGATGAGAGAGAAAGGGCAAAATACTGATGTGAATCTCAGCAAGTCTAGGAAGAGGCACTATTGGTGGTACTTGGCTTGTGACTCATCTACCTAAACATCGGCATCTGAGGACCTTCCTCCCATCCTAAAGTGTTTGAGACATTGCAGGCAGCTGGCAGGCAAACCCATGCTACTGCAGTGCCTGGAGAGCCGGAGAGAGATCCTCAGGTGACCAAACCATTACTAAATATGGCTGTAAGGACAACTGAATCTCTTGTCATCTGAAATGTAACCACCTCCAGCCTACCCACAGCTATCCACTTCTGCTGGTGCACTGGGCTACATTTGGAGGCAATGCACGGGTGGACTGCTGCTGGATTCCCAGGAGAGCTTGTCTGAACTCTGCTGGCATCCACGATGGTTAAATTGCCAGATGAGGAGTCAGAGGAAGAAGTAACTTACAATAACCTCACCCTCTTTAATTCACTATTTTCCTTCAGTTACTCCTTGAACTCCAGCTGGCGTGAATGCACCTTAAAGACTTCTTCAGTTGAGCGTGGTGAGCATGTGAAACAATGAGAGATGGCAGAAGGAAAAGGGCAGAAGCCAGTACACATAGAATGAATTTGGATTGGTGCCTTTTCCACAGCAAGCTTCTACAGTATTTCACCTGAAGGGTAATTTTTTTTGACCTGAGGTGCTAACATTTGAGAAAAATCTTTATTTTTATTTTGGCACAAGTGGAAAGTATTTCCTCCGTCAGTGCTTGGACGCTTTTTCTTATTAAGGAACAAAAATGAGTTTCTAGAAGAGTCTGATAGGGAATCTCTTACTTTCCTCCCTGTTCTCTATCCAGTTCGACTACAGTTCACTTAGCTGGGTTGTGAAAAGCAACTATTATCCAAGGAGAGTCTGTCTGGGGGACACGCACCAGGTTGAGGTGCTGATGGGAGCAAATAAATGTCCACATATTGTTTGCTGTGCAGATGTGTTTCAAGGATTGTTTTACTGTGTGTGGCTCAACTCTAGCTGGACTTCTGAAGAGCAAGCCAAAATAGCCTTTGATTTGTGGTAACCTTGAAAGCCCACAGTCTCAAGAAGCTTGACAATGCATTTAGAAGAAGTAGCAATAACCATGAATTGATCTTAACTACCATAGTTTTTATAACCAGATCATTTCAGTATATTTTGAGCAAAAAGATGGTGTGAGAACATTGTTAGCAAACTCTTTAGTCATCTGAAACTGCCAGGCAAAAGCCGTGAATGGCAAGAATTATATTTGATAAGAATAGTATTTGGAAAGACAATGTTTTGAGGGCTTGGAAAATGTGAACATTTAGATGACGTTAGTATTACCAGTTGACTTTAAAACCTGGACAGATGATGAGCTTACATCAGCAGCGCCTTTGCACCTGGAACTTGCCGTAGCCCTGCACGATTTTCACTGGATGAGCACTGCACAGTTTTGGTATTTCTCTGGATATCTCTTTAGTAGGTCAGCAGTGAATGAGGCACTCAACATAAATAAATAAATGCTGCTTTGAGCCTGCCTTCCACTATTTATTTTCCATCCTGTTTTTATTAACCTTATTCTATAAATTTCCCTGGGCCTGTACTGGCTGGATGTGATAAAATTTTTGCTACTACTTCTGTCAGTTCATTCTTCACATTTACAGGTTGTCGTTATTTCTGCAGAGGGCTTTCTCCTCCAGTGCAATTTTGCTTTTAGTGGATCTTACATGAGCTATGCTGGGACCTCCATGTAAATGTAAAGGAACTTTCCAGAAACTCTTTGTCAGAAACCTGAAACTGCAGCTCATGCAGAGCATAGAGGCCAAATACACAAGCATGGTGTAAATAATTTGGTGCAAGTACATGGGAGCTCTTTTTTAGATAAATACAGATTTATTGTGAAATATCAAGTGTGTCTGGAGTGCCTGAGGGCTCTCACAAGTGGCTTCCATATCTGTCGTGCAGCCAAGGTCCAGAGGGGAAGAAGCTCCAGAACAGAGTGACACGTAGAAAGCCCCTTTATGACAAAGACAACACAATGTGATGCATACAATAGAAAGCAAGAGGGGTTGGCTACCCTAGGAAGGAAATAAAGAACAGGCAAAACAACAGCATTTTATGGTTCATTTTCTCTTCCTCAGTACCACAGTTCTTTTTATGTTCTGTAAACAAAACGCTATAGGCTTTTTTTTCCCCCAGAAAAATGCACCCCCCCAATAGGTAAGTGGCAGTTCAGCTTCAAAGTAACATGCTCAAATAACCTCCGACATTCACTATTTGCTATATTTGCACACGGCCAGTGCTATTAATGATAGGAGGGTGTGATCAAGCATGAAAGTAATTATTAAAATGATTTTATGAGCGATATGGTGATAGGAGATTGCCCATCTAATGCCAGAATTAGAGCCCAAGACACAGGAGAAAACGATCACTTCTTATTTATTCACGGTAACAACGTTTCTGTTTCAGTGGCACAGAGAGTGACATCCCCCCTTCTGCTCAACCCAGACACCACTTTTCCTTCTTTTAAATCTGAACTCCTTGTTTGGTTTGGCTGTTGCCTCTGCAGCAGAGTTGCACAGCCTTTGTGCGGCTAACATTCACGCCATTCCCATTGCCAAGGACTATTTGTGAATGAGTGGTGAGAGCAGTGGGTACTGGCACGGTGAATTGCTCCAGCTTCTGTAGCTGCTACAGTCCACAGCACCACTGTGCTGCAATGTGCACCTGTTTGAGTTTGCACTGTAAGAAATATCTGCATTATGTTCTGTATAGTCCTGCACACACAGTCTGTTGTTTGCTCTGAGGATGGGGAGGGGCTATATAATACCAGTTCCAAGCTGATAAACTGTCAGGTCTCATCTAGCCAAACTGTGGAAGTTAAGCCATAAACCTTAAAAACCACATGCTTGTAGCACAATTTTCCACAGTTTCTGAACTAGAGGGTAGCGTCAGATACTTCTGTAAAACATTGTATATATTTCTGTACATACACGCAGATGCCTGCTATAGATTCAAACCAGTTCAAAGGCTTTGACACTGGCCCTTCAAAGTTAGGAGTACTGAAATGCTAGGAAGATGACAAGTGGTGAGCTGGTAAGTGCTATGCAAATAAACCTGTATTTAGATTTCAGATTTGGTAGGTAATAAGTAATAGCTGGCTTGGAAACACACTGGGCTGGTTCGTTTTCCATGTGGCTGTGAGTGAAGGGTGATACTCTGCCTTGCAGAGGAGCCACAGCAGCTGTTTGTTGTGGGGATTTAACACTGAAGTGTAAGAAGTCTGTGACTGTAACTGGTACCTTATGTGGCACAACTCTGTTTACTATTCATGGCTCTGGGTGTGTTGGTGAGGAAGCAAAGCTTTATAAAGCGCCTCTGAGGGATTTCTGCAGGTGCTTCTTCCACATGTGGTCTTGAAGCAACGACTGGGATCTGAGTGCAAAGCACACCATCCAGCGAAGGGTCTGCCTCTATCACCAGCACCTACAAGGTGTTTGTATTTTCCTCAATGAGACTGTAGAACGTGATGCATGGATGTTGGTTTTACATCCCGCATCCTATTTTTGTGTAACAAAGTAAAATGCAAAAAATTAAAAATCTAGAACGTTAATAATATAGAAGTCTGGTTGCAATATCGAAATTTTCAGAAGCGGGGGTTGACTTCATGCATATCCCTCCTGCAGCGTGGATCTCTGCCCCAGAAGATGGAGAAGAGAGGAAAACCAGAGGGTCCCGGGTTCACAGAAGGGTCCCTTTGCATCGTGCCTGTCTCTGATACTGCCCGTTTTCTGCCTGACATCTCCTCTCAGTGCTCCACCTTCATAGTGGGCTAAGTGAGAATATCGTGAGCTTTGCTTTTGAATTTATCAGTGCTCAGACAGAGCTCTGAATTGCGCTAAGCTCCTTGGCCTTGTGGCATTATCATAAAATAATCTTTGTTCAGAATCCATCTGCCTCAGCAGTTCCTGCAGGATGCCGTACTTGAAGTAACTGGGGTTTTAGCGTTGTTTATAGTCACTTTCCCTTAAACTCTTGCAAATTTGTGTAATATTTTTGCTTCTGATTTGAGCTTGCCTCTCAGGTGTGGACAGAGATGGGTAGAACCTGAGGAGCGTTGACTTCAGAATTTTTTCCTCTGCTAGGTTCTGTCTGTGCTTTCAGAGGAGACCAAGGTGGACTCTGCCTGCCAGATGACCCCTGCAGCAGCAGTTGCCCTTGGGGAACCCCGAAGAATGTATCTGCCCCAGGGAGAATGGAGAAGATGCAGTGATTTCACCCTCCCTGTCCCCTCTGCCTTCACCCCAACTTGGTGCTGATGATGCCACTTGTAGGGATTGTTATGACCAAGACGTGCGGATGAGCAATGTGCAAAATCTCATTGGTAAAACCCGTGTTCTAGCAAATCATATTTGATTCATTTTATTTTTCAAAACTGGATAGAAAAAGATGTTGAGCTATGACCACAGTGAGATCTGCAGGCCCAAACACCATTTTAGAAGCCTGTGGCCTCTGGAGGAGTATGATGAGGTACGTAACTGCTGGATCAATCAAGAGCAGCGTCACAACCATACTGGTGTTATGACTCTCAGAGTACGGGCTGTGACTAGATCTAAGCTTTGCTGTGTCAAGGTTTGCTGTGCCCATCCCTGCCCCAGCACCCAGACCCCCTGCCTGAAGCAGCCGCAGGAGCATGCTAGGTGGCTGCAAACTGCAGCAGCTGCCAGGATAACCTGCTTCTGGGATAACCCACTGCTGATCTCATCGGCAGGGCAAGAAGGAATTTGCTTTAGATGAACGGGTGGATGAACAGATTATTTTCATTCAGGGATTTTATGTACAATGCTGTATGTACACTGATGTCTTTAGATGTCAGTGTGGTGCCTTTCTCTTTGCTTCCTGCCTTGCTGCTGTTTAAAGAATCCTTTCAGGAGGAGAAACAAACAAAACTTGGCAGCAATGCACAGATTTGATCATGAGGTTGTTTTGATTTTTCAGAAAAGCTTTGGAGAAGTCGGTCAAGTTTGGAGTCATTGCCTTATAAAAATCATTTTTTTCCCATTCTATGCTGTATAATTGGAAGACTAATCCAAATAATCTTTCTGGCTGGTTCTTCAGGTGGTGTGCTGGTCTGTGCTCTTCCTCAGAGATGATGTTGACTTGTTTTCTCTTTGTACGTTTTATGTTGGGTTTTATTTTATGTACTTTTTTTACTGCCCCTAAGGGAAGTGATGTGTATGAAAGGTGTATACTGGATTTGAGACATCTGGTTTGAGACTATCTAAGTAATTAATGGGGCTTTACTCTCAGGCAGCCAGGCCCATATCTATTTGATTTATAGAATTTGCATATACCAAATATGATTTCTATTTTTTTTTATTAATGCAACAGTATGGTTTATATTCTGTTGAGACCATCCACAATGACCAGGTCTCTCCTCTTGTGTTTAAGGCAAGACACTTTCTGGTCTTGCTGCCTTCTCCCAGATCAGAGGATGCTCCTACATCCCATCACTGAGCTGCACCTCCTGGGCAGTTTCCGTGTGAGCCGCCCTGGCTGTTGGTCTTGGTCAGACCCGGAGAGGTTTTCTAGGAGTGTATGGGAAGTGTCTAACAAGAAAGCTTCCTTGTGCTTTTATTTATTGTCAGTTTAAGAGTTTCCTCATCCATGCTCTCATGCAGCCTCCAAAGACGTCTGCTGCCTTCTGCTGCTGGTTCAAGGTGTGAGGGGCCAGGCTGGTGCTGGCTGTGTTTGTCTGACCTGCCCAAGCCATCCTACCAACTACAGGGCTGCTCCTGCCGCTGTGCCCTTGGGGCTTCAAGCACTACACCCCGGGGAATCTGTCCTACACCCTGTGCTCAAGGTGCTACCTGCAGTTTCACATCTAACTTTTGTCAGACCGACCATGAGGCTGGTGAGACGGTGGATTTGGTGAAACAATGACTGTTGACATTGGTTGACCTGGACAGCAGTGCGCTGTGAGGCTCTGCAAGTCCAGATGAAAACATAAAAAGGTCTGGAGCAAAATTCTGATCCTAACTGCGTTAATGCAGCTAAATGCACTCCTAATTATTCTTATTCATAATTTCTGCTGCTATATTACATCCTGTATGACTTAATCATTATTTTGAGGAATTTGCAGGCTAAAGCATACTTTGTGTCTTGATTCTTTTTATAGATTTATATGTTTATAAAACTATAGATTTTATATGATGTGTTGTCCTGCCCAGCCTTCGTGGTTTTCCACTACCATTAGTGGTCTTACCTACTCTGGTTCTTGGATTATCTAGTCAGGTAACATGTGATAAAATAAATAAGACATCTGCTGTGAGTAGACTACGGCTAACACTCCAGAAGGCTCCAGCCTTCATTTTTTTTCACATGTGTAAATTGGAGGATTAGGGGCATACAGATTTTACTTTTCTGTTTCCACATTTTGAAGGAAAAAAATCTGACAACTGCCTTTTCTGTGATGACACCAAGATATGGATTCCACCCCAGAAATCAGCTTTGCTGCTACATCTAGCACCAACATGTGCTGGCATCATGACACAGGTTTACTTTCATGCCAGAATTCCCTGGCATTCAGGGGATGCAGCCAAGGTGCAGATGCCTTTTATTTAAAATTACATAAAAAAAAATTTGAGTTGAGTTTGACATCAAATGTCATCTTTATCTCTCACTGCAATTGGGACCTTGAGGGAGTTCATTAACACACAGGAAAAGGCTGGGAAAAATCTTCGGATTGTAGTGCTGAGTGTGAAACCTGAAATCCATACTCTGTTCAGGTTAAGAAATAGAGAATGGGAAACATCAGGAGCTGGAAGGTACTTTCAACATCTACTCCTTAGCATTGCACAAAGCTGCAAGAAATATTAGTTTTGTTCTGTTAAAACTTTCAAGGTTTTGGATTTTGTTATAATTTGACTTTGGAATGAAAACTGAATCAAACCTATGAACCATATTGTGACTAGTACCTTGCCCAAGGGCTCTGAAATTCCTTTTAGAGGAGCTTTCTCTATGTCCAAACCAACATCTCACCAGACCAGCAAGGCTGGTGTCTCATTGTTAATTTTAATTTCTAAAATTAAGTTGTATGACTATTCCAGAAGTGGTTTTGATACTTCTATAAGCATCCTTTTCAGTTTTCAATTGGTCACATTTCCCAGTTTTCTTTCTTTGTAATGAGCAGAGACACATAATGCTTGCCTACAAATTTCACTACTCGTCCTATGTATCACTGAAACTCTTTGGTTTTGCTAAAGAACTTGATCTAATTGTAACTGTTTCATCACAGGTGTTCCAAGTGGTTCTGTAAAAGAGAATTGCCTGGTTTTGTTGGGTTTAGTTTGCATTTTTTTGTTACTATCCCTATATTTTGTACTTGCTTTAGTTATCGTCGGTGACATTTTGAGAGTCTACAGCATGCACTGTTGTCAGAGAGGCTTGATACCACTAGCAGAAGAGGAGGAGAACTGGGATATTAGGAAGCCCAAGGCTAGTTCTTCTGTAGAGGGAGATACACAGTCTGGTCCACGAACGTTGCTGAGAGGGAGAGCTGAACCAGCCCTCAATGGGCAGCGCACATGCACACACGCAGGTGCAGCACGAGGGGTATGTTGTACCCACTCAGCACACCCTTATTGAGACCACTCCACAGCATTTAAGAGCTGAGAAATTGTAAGCGTCTCAAATGCTGAATTTTCACAGCACAAAGTTCGCAGAGATGCTTCTGTAACTGATAAAGTGGGAAACTTCACAGTATTGAATGGTCCTCAGATTCACACTTCCACATGTGTCATAGTCTGGTGTTAATATACTTTGAGTAATAACATAAAACATGAACACGTACTGGCTGGGCAGCAAACCCTGCCAATTTCTCCCATGCTGTCCATGCTGTTTGCTTGTCTTGGGGGTTCTCACCTCGCTGAGAGTGATGGAGAGCTTTGCAACAACAGAGAGTGCAAAAGCTGCCAGTGCGCTGCCCTAGCACCAGAGAGTTTATTACCTGCAGAAAAGGCCCTTCAGCCAGACGTGTATGGTGCTTGCGTTTCATGCACCTTCCTTCCATTTGTAAAGCTTGTCTGTCATGTTGGCATTTTCCCTTTTTAAACGGGGCAAGAGAAAAATCCCAGCAGGGTTTTTTGGACTGTGAACCTTGCAGATCCATCACCCTGAGTTGGATGTGTCCTGTAATATGTTTCTGACAACTCTGGGTAAATTCTGTATGGAAAACTTTGGAAATTGGGGTTTTTTTTGAGAAAATATTTGACATCAGTGCAGCACAGCCAGGTCAAAAAGGCAACTGTAAAAATACAGTCTTCCATAACGAAATGTAACCTTACAATTCCTCTAAAAGGAAAATGTGTCTTAAATCCTTCCATTAAAAAAGAAAATACAGACAAGAAAAAGATGCAACCAAATTACACAAGAAGAATATTCTAAGTGATGGAAAAAAACATTTCTAATAGGCACAGGGAAGATCTTAATGTAAATATTATGGTTTCACCATAATTTTAATATGGAGAGGAAGCAGTAGGCATGGAAGCCCTGAAAAAATTTGAATAAAGGATGATTTTTAACCAAAAGTATCAATGCAGGTAAAGGAGCGAGAGACACACAATAATGCAGGAAAGAGGGAATGTGAGATGCAGGTAATTTCAGTAATAGCTTGAAGTTGTTTCAGATCATCCTGCAAATCCTCACAGGGAAATTGTTGCTTCATCTGCAGATAAGTTTTCCAAAAGAAGCCATTTCCCTCATGCCCAAGAGCCCACCTCACAGAGCTGTTGGTGCAGGATTGTATGCTGAACAAGGTACGCCTGCACAACAGCACAACCAGCCTTCTTTCATCAGTCCAGGGATGCTTTCAATTTCATTGATTATTGTTTTTAAATAAAATCCATAGTGAGGAGTAGGATGACACAGCACCTTGTGCAGTGAAGAATTTGCCTTCAGGAAAGACTAATCCTATACCTGCCTGTAAAGTGGGTGCTACTTCTGGTCTCAAAGAATCACAGAATCACAGAATAACCAGGTTGGAAGAGACCCACCGGATCATCGAGTCCAACCGTTCCCATCAAACACTAAACCATATCCCTCAGCACCTCATCCACCCGTGCCTTGAACACCTCCAGGGAAGGTGACTCAACCACCTCCCTGGGCAGCCTGTTCCAGTGCCCAATGACCCTTTCTGTAAAGAATTTTTTCCTAATGTCTAGCCTAAACCTCCCCTGGCGGAGCTTGAGGCCATTCCCTCTTGTCCTGTCCCCTGTCACTTGGAAGAAGAGGCCAGCACCCTCCTCTCTACAACCTCCTTTCAGGTAGTTGTAGAGAGCAATAAGGTCACCCCTCAGCCTCCTCTTCTCCAGGCTAAACAACCCCAGCTCTCTCAGCCGCTCCTCATAAGGCCTGTTCTCCAGCCCCTTCACCAGCTTTGTTGCTCTTCTCTGGACTCGCTCCAGAGCCTCAACATCCTTCTTGTGGTGAGGGGCCCAGAACTGAACACAGGATTCAAGGAGCGGTCTCACCAGTGCCGAGTACAGAGGGAGAATAACCTCCCTGGACCTGCTGGTCACGCCGTTTCTGATACAAGCCAAGATGCCATTGGCCTTCTTGGCCACCTGGGCACACTGCTGACTCATATTCAGTTGGCTGTCAACCAACACGCCCAGGTCCCTCTCCTCCAGGCAGCTTTCTAGACAGACTTCTCCCAGTCTGTAGCACTGCATAGGGTCGTTGTGCCCCAAGTGCAGGACCCGGCATTTGGTCTTGTTAAACCTCATGCCATTGGACTCTGCCCAGCGGTCCAGCCTGTTCAGATCCCTTTGCAGAGCCTCCCTACCCTCCAGCAGATCGACACTTCCACCCAGCTTAGTGTCGTCCGCAAACTTGCTAAGGGTGCACTCGATGCCTTCATCCAGATCATTGATGAAGGCATTGAACAGGGCTGGACCCAGCACTGAGCCCTGGGGAACCCCACTTGTCACTGGCCTCCAGCTGGATTTCACACCATTTCCCACCACTCTCTGGGCCCGGCCAGCCAACCAGTTTTCCACCCAGGAGAGTGTGCGCCTGTCCAGGCCAGAGGCTGACAGTTTCTCAAGCAGAACGCTGTGAGAAACTGTGTCAAAGGCTTTGCTGAAGTCCAGGAAGATACATCCACAGCCTTTCCCTCATCCAGCAGCCGAGTCATTTTGTCATAGAAGGCGATCAGGTTAGTTTGGCAAGACCTGCCTTTTGTGAACCCGTGTTGCCTGGGCCTGATCACCCGGTTCTCTTGCATGTGCTTCATGGTAGCACTCAAGATCACCTGCTCCATGACTTTCCCTGGCACTGAGGTCAGACTGACAGGCCTGTAGTTTCCTGGGTCCTCCCTGCAGCCCTTTTTGTAGATGGGCACAACATCAGCCAGCCTCCAGTTTCCGCCTGTTAGGTTTCTCTGTCCCTGGGAAGAAGCAGACCAGGTTTTCCTGCACCCTGGCATAGGCAGCAAGTGGCAGGAAGGGCTTTTTGGTGCAGTTGGAGCAAAGTCCATGAGCAGGTGCTCACCATGGCCCATCCCAATGCTTTTCCTAGTTCCATGCCCCGGTGGTGCCAGGATGGCCTGGGGACTACCCTATGGCTCTGGTGTGGCATTCGGCACCGTGACTGCAGCTCTGACCTTTTCTCATTTTCTTGTGCACGTACAACACACTCAAGTTTCTGCTGAAGATGGGTTTCTGCCTCTGCAGGAGTACATAGAAGTATTGGGTATTTTAAGTAAAGATCACCAAAAAGAAATCCAGCCAAATGTCTTTTTTTTCTTTTTTTTTCCAGAGAACAGTCAATATTTTTTTCCAACTGATAGAAAAATTGCATAATATGTTTTGAAGGAAAAAGTTCCAGAGGCAGGAATGAAATCTAAACACATGCTTTCTGCAAGCACTGCACATTTCCCTACATTTTTCTTTTTACTTTCTGTGACACACAGTTCTGTGAAAGCTTTTGGTGATGCCAGAACTTGCTGAAAACCCTGTGGAGACTCAGACAGTTTTCCTTCAGCCTGCTGAAGGCCTGGGAATAAAAGAGGGACAAATTGGATTTGTGACGTGGGAGCCTGAGTTTTTCCATGCGGGAATCAATTCTTTCTAACCAGGAGCAACATCTAGTCTGAACAACATGGGTGACATTAAAAATTTTGGTGGGTAATACACTGGGGAATGAGTATCTTAAAAAGCATGGACTAACATACCAGGACTGAAAAACTGTGAAAAGAAAAGCAGATTCAGTACTAATGAAGAATGGGATCAACTAAACTTAAAACTGACTCAAAAGTCATGAAATATTGCTGTCCTCTTTAAGATCTGACTTAAAATGAATGTATTTGAAGAATTTTTAAGTTTAATTTTTAAAGTTACCTTAAGAACAGCACACGATAAAGGAAATAATCGGAAAACACTTAGTTTCATCTGGCATTCCTGCTAAGATGCTAAGAGAGTTAGTAAATTAAGTTTCTGAACCTCATGATAGCAAATTTAGGAAATTTGTATGGAAAATTGTTGGAGTCAGCAATATAGTGAGAAATGGATGTAGAACTAATATTTACAGAGAAAAGAAGACCTGTCCCAAGTAGGGGGAAAGTGTTAGCAGGCACTGGAATGGGTTAGCCGGGGAAGTGGCTGAGTCACCATCCCTGAAGGTATTTAGAAGACAGATAGATGAGGTGCTCAGAGATATGTTTTCGTAGTGGACAGGTACAGTGGGAGTTGATGATCTCAAAGGTCTTTTCTAACCAAAGAATTCTATGATTCTATGGTTTCACCTTCAGGAGACTGGGGGCATAGAGGGAGGAGGAGATGCTTGGTACCCCAGCCCTCAGCAGTACGGCTGTGGCCGGAGCATCCTCCAGTAGAGCAGAGCTTTCAGGAGATAGCCCAACAGGCACTGGGGTTGGGGCAGTTGCTAAATCCGCTCTGCTGTGTATGACAGGGAGAGGCTGCAGCAGCTCTGGGAGCCCATTCACACTGTGGTGTCTTGGGAAAATAAATATTTATGAGGAAAAGCCACAAATTGCCAAGTTATCCTACATATTATCAGAGAACCGGAACATACTGTGGAGGGAAAAGTTATTTTCTGAAAAGACCTTTCAAGCACAATGCCTCATCCTCTGAAATGTTCATCTTCAAAAACTAAGAACGGGGAAGGGGCCTGAGAATTCATACTTCCCGGAACAAAGAACAAAGACGTTAAGCCTGTCTTCAAATGTCCCTGTTTTCTACAAAGGAATATAATTTTGCTTCTGTCATCGTTTCAAGAAATACTTTCACCACAATGATTTCTTTTCCAAAGTCAAAGAGCTGAAATCTTGCAAAAAAGAGGGGAAGAGAAAACTCTCATTTTCTGAAAAAAAACCCCAGCAACACAGGCTCTTATTTTGCTGGCAGAGGCAGAACTTCTTGAAACAAGAAGGAAGAAGGAGAAGCTGAACATGTTTCAATTAAAAAACCCCATTATTATCTCACAAAGGAAGAGATAAAAAACCAGCTTCCTCTTCGACAGAGTGAGGGATGGCCTGCAGTGAGTGAGCAAGCCGTACGCTTGTCGCAGTGGGGCCAGAGGGTGTCAGCTGCCTGGCCAGGACACTGCTGGCTGAGCAGTGGGGATGCTCTGGGCTGTTTCTCGCCCTGCCCAGGCATCCCTCTCTGCTCAGCTGAGCTCTGCTGGACTCTCCATGGATGCTGTCGTATCCCAGAGGACATGGCTGTGCATCTTGTGCGTTCCTGAAAACTGGGGAAGGGAAATAACATGAGGAGCCTAGGATGAGTTTATTTTCTTCAGACCCTTCTGAGGTCATTCCTGCAGCATTTGTGGCACTGAACCTGCTGCTGGCTGTAGCCTGACACACTGCTCAGACTGGAAATAAAATCATTTGTCTGCACTTGGAGAAGAGCTGTGACGTTTCTCATGCTGCCACGAAGAGGACATCGAGGGATGACCTCAGTGGCCCTACTACCACTGCTCTGGCCAATCCTTGTGCTTGGGTAGAGGGCAGAGGGTGTTTCTCTGCAGTACATGTCTCAGGTGTAAACAAATGTATGAACTTTCACCCTGTGGCTTTGATGCGTGGACAAAACGAGGTCTCACTGTCAGGCAGAGCCTATGTTGATCGCTCAGTTCATGTTCATGTAGCGCATCGTGCAGAATTATTGGGATAAAAGGAAGTTCAGATGAATCTCCAGAAGCCATGTAAGAAATGAATCAAATTCATACTTACTGCTCATGATAAGAGAAAGCCAATTGTAAGGAATAAGCACTGGCAGCATCATGTACTTGATGGTCATTGGAGAATCACTTCTGCGAATATCTCTTAATTTCCAGGCACATGTCGTGGGCATATAAATAAGTAATAACATTTCATCTGGAAATAGACTCTTAGGAAACAACATTTTTCTAGCTGTAACATTGTTATGCAGAAAAAACACTTTGTGGGTAACAGCCTGACAAGTAAAACACCTGGCAATGCTCACAGCTGTCTCGGACAGGCTGATAAACTCCATGGCTTTTGAACTTTACTTATTACGAATGAAAAATTGATCCCTACTGTTCTGAAACAGTGAGGTACTGCTGAACAGAATGAGCACCAGAGCGTCTAACGTGGTGACCTGCGCGACTACCGAGCTGTCAGTATTTAGACTCTTGCCATACAAGAGCCATCATGTTAATTCATCCTTTTGGACAGCTGTACTTTCAGGAATGACACCGTTACAGAGTCATACAACACCAATAAGCTGTCACTGCCACATTACTCTTAGAGTTGTCATCTCATGGAGGTGATGTGGAAGGGTGGCTATATGATTTAATAGCAGTGAACAATCCAGGGTTCAACATTCAGGATTAAACCTGGCGTTCCCCTTTAAGCTGACCTCGGTATGTTGACCGGGAGAAGCGCATAACAAAAGCCCGGAACTCAGCGCTGGAAAGTCCCTGAAAGGGCCGGACTAGCTCCTTTCGCGCGCTCAACCCTCTCGAGCCAATCCTGTAACTTTTAAGGTGCGCGGACAGTTTAATTGGACCAATTGTAAGTTGCTTGTTGGCGCATGCTCTGTTGGAAAAGTATATAAGGATTGTTGTGTTTACGAATAAACGGGAACGACCACACTCACATTGAGATTCATCGTTACTCGGGGTCCGGCTCCCACACCCACAAGGTGACACATCCGAGAGGAGGTGAAGCGTCAGCAGTCAGAGTACCCTTGTTGTCGGGGAGACGTGGGTTGGTGCTGGTGTGCAGAAGCACCTGAGAAAGCAGTAGCTCAAGAGGAACACCTTGTTTCTGCTGTTTTACCATTGAAATGTTTGGCTGTGCTGGAGAAGAGATGAGAAAACATGAAACCTGCTGACTTTTGGTTTCCTTCCTCCACAAAATGCTTCCTCCTTCACAGGCCAGCGTGCAGGGTTCTTTTTATCCTGTTGTGAGTCATGAGCCCAAATGCTACATGTGCTCTGTGGACTGCCGTGCTGGATAAAAAATGAGTAAGGGGTGGCAGCTGAGTAGCATTAGCAACAGAATCGCAGCATTGGTGACCTTCTTCTTGTTTTTCTGTGGAAGGCTGCTTGCAAAAGTGTGGGTGGAAAATGTGACTTTTAGTCTAATAAACACAATTTTAATTCCCCTTTCCCTGCTCCTTTCTAAAGTGAAATCTGGCTTTTTTACCCAAACAATACTTTAGCCAGGGTTCTGCGTATTTCCCCTAAACCAGAAATGCCAGACTTCAAAGTAATTATGAAATGTGTAGTCAGTCAGAGTGAAATGTTTATAATTTGGTCTGTGAACTTCTCAGACCTCTACAAATAAAGCAGGTGCAATACTAGCCATTGCTTGAATGAGAGGTCACCAGAAAGGGAGCAAGAAAATTGACTTGAAAACTGTGTGCTATTTGATCAAGAGTTCTCACTGCTGCATGTAGTTTCTTTAGGCACTGGGCTTCCAATAACAAAGGAAAATTTCTTCTAATCTACCTGACCAAATCTTTTGAGAAATCCCATCTGCCACCAGTCCTCAGGGTAGAGAACAGCTCCCTGATGCCCTGCTGTGTGCCCCGGCCCATGGGATGCCTCCCTGAACTCTGCCAGCCAAGGCAGGGGACCCAGCAAACACTGCGATCTGGGCTTGGGGTGGCTGGGTGGCTGTGCCGTTGGGAAGGGAAGAGGGGCATGGGGAGAGCTTGCTGCCACCTCCAGCGCCACAGAGGAAAGAGCACAGGGAGTTCACTAGTGTCAAAACATTGCCAACACGATTCTCAGGGATGGAGATGACCAGGAAGTGACAAAAACTCCTCTTGTCACTAATCCTTGTTCCTCTGGGGACGGTTTTTAGGATTTTACACCTTTGGGATTGCGATAGTGTCATTATGAACTTTATACCTGAAGTTATAAGACAAACATGTGACTGCATACAGCTAAACCTCCCTCCCTTCCTGTCTTGTATAACTGAATAGGCAGGTTAATTTTAATGCCCTTTCTGAAGAATTATTGATGATTTTTACTCAACTTTTAGAAGTGGCAATGCTCTTTAGGGTAAGAAAGGTGGAACCGGCTCTTGTCTAGACAATAAACAGGACTTTTTGTCTGCTGTCCCGGTACGTGTGTATAAATTAATCATTAGCCTGCGGTGGTGGAAATGTTCCCATTTGCTTGGCAGCAGAGGGATTCAAGCCTTGCTTCATGAATTTTTTATTGCTAGAACTTATATATCATGTAAATTAACCACTAGTGCCTGCAGCTTACAAACGAGAGTGGTGTGTGTATTTCATGGTTAGACCTTGCACCTTTGAGAGCTTGTGATCAACAGCCAGGTGAGGAAATGTAGACACTTTTTGAGATTTTAGCTGGAATCGTTTGTTCTTCCTGAAGCCTCTACAAAATTTCATTCAGCTGTAACCTTTTCAGACCATTTGCTGTATATGCCCCTGTGGGACCAGGTGTTTCTGAGTGTTGGAATGGCCAGGCAGGTGACAGGCCAGGTCTTGAGTTGGGCTGGGACATGGAGCTCAGGCAGGACCAAGGGCCCTGTCCTGGGCTGAGGTGGGCTCCTAGGACCTGGATGGGGGAGACATAGATGTAGATTTGGGTTGTTACAGCCTCCTGGAAGACATGCTAAAGCACATGGAGGTGGTTAATGGCAGCCAGCATGGCTTCACCAGGGGCAAGTCCTGTATGACCAACTTAGATGCTTCCTATGATGGAGTAACCACAGCAGTGGACATGGATAAACCAACAGATGTGATCTATCTGGACTTCTGCCTTTGATAGGTCCCCCACAACATCCTTGTCTCTAAATCAGAAAGATGAGGATTTGTTGGGTGGACAGGTCAGTGGCTAAGAAACTGGTTGGATGGTTGTATTCAGACAGTAGTGGTCAATGGCTCGAAGTCCAGATGGAGACCCATGACAAGTGGTGTCCCTCCAGGGTCCGTACTGAGACCAGTGCTGTTCAATATCTTCATTAATGATACTGACAGCGAGATTGAGTGCACCCTCAGCAAGTCTGCAGATGACACCAAGCTGAGTAGCGCAGTTGCCACACCAGAACTACGGGATGTCATCCAGAGGGACCTGGACAGATTGGAGAAATGGGCCTGCGAGAACCTCATGAGGTTCAACAAAGCCAAATGCAAGGTCCTACACCTGGGCTGGGGCAATCCCTGATTTCAATACAGGATGGGGGATGATGTGACGGAGAGCTGCCCTGCAAAGAAGGACTTGGGGGTGCTGGTTGATGAGAAGCTTGACATGAGCCAGCAGTGTGCTCTCGCAGCCCAAAAGTCCAACCATATCCTGGGCTTCATCAAAAGAAGCATGGCCAGCATGTCAAGAGAAGTGATTCTGCCCCTCTGTTCCTCTCTCGTGAGAGGCCACCTGGAGTATTGTGTCCCGTTCTGGAACCCTCAACATAAGAAGGATATGGAACTGTTGGTACGAGTCTAGAAGAGGGCTACAAAGATGATCAGAGGGCTGGAGCAGCTCCTGTGTGAGGACAGGCTGAGAGAGTTGGGCTTGTTCAGCCTCGAGAAGAGAAGGCTCTGAGGAGACCATATAGCAACCTTTCAGCACCTGAAGGGTCTTCAAGAAAGCTGGGAGGGACTGTTCACAAAGGCTTGTAGTGATAGGACTAGGGTCAATGGGTATAAACTGGAGAGAGGCAGATTTAGACTAGGCATAAAGAAGAATTTCTTCACCGTGAGAGTAGTGAGGCACTGGAAAAGGTTGCCCAGGGAAGTTGTGGCTACTCCATCCTTGGAGGTCTCAAAGGCCAGGTTGGATGGGGCCTTGGGCAGCCTGATTCAGTGGGAGGTATCCCTGCCCATGGCAGGGGAGTTGGAACTAGATGATCTTTAAGGTCCCTTGCAACCCAAAGTATTCTATGACTCTATGATTCTGTGATTCTATGATTCTATGATTCTATGATTGAAGTGGCTTACAAACTAAATGAATTAATTAAATCCAGCCAAAGGCTTCTGCAGAGGAATAGTCTGTTATCACATTACTCTCATCTCCTCACTCAGGTCCCAAGTGAAATCCTAAAACAAATGACGCTACCGCAGAATTAGCATTCTTACATCAACAAGGTCTAGATTTCATTCCAAGCTACCAGCCTGATGAGTTGTAATGTTTGATAGATAACTTTGCTCAGATCTACAGGTAAAGACTTTCTTCATGCGTATGCATAAAAGAATCCTTCTCTTTACAGCCAAGGCTGCACTGTTTGAAATCTCAGGCACTAGCAGACACAGGGATGTCAGTGATTTCCACTTAAAATTCAGTCATTCCACGGCTACAGTGAGCTCACCGCACATAGAGCAGCGAGGCCACAAAGCTAAATTGTGAGGGAGAGCTGCCACTGCTGACACACCAGCTGTCCCTCAGGGCCATCATTTCTCACCTTTCCGATTTTATTGCTCATCTCTTTTTCTTCCCATCAATGCTTCTCAAGTACTGAAGTGACAGAATGCCAAGGACAGAAATGAAGAGTATCTGATGCAGAACCAATTAGGCAAATAAACAATTACCCAGACAGTGAGAATTAAGGGAATAAGGAGATTTATTTTCTGTATAAAAAATCATTTGAGATTCCAACCGCGTTGTTGGAACTGAGGCCTCCTTAGGTACCTGTCAGAAAGGTGCCCACCTCCTGGAAGGAAAAAGCCTTGATTAATCACAAACACACATCCACAGGGATTAATGAGGAAGCTAAGCAGTAGCACTGCAGAATTACAAAAGTAAAAATAGGAAGTAAAAATTAAAATCTCTCTCTAAATTTGACTTTCTCTGAAAAAGGCATTACAATAAGGAGCAAGTCAAGGCACAGCCTGAGCTCACCACCTCTTCCACAGGGGCAGGCAGAGTTGGAGACAGCCTGCTGGCCACAGCGACTGGCCTGAGGTGGCACTGGGAAATGGCACATCCTGAGCATGCAGCTGGACCTGCCATGCATCATTTTTATATCACAAATATTTTATACCACAAATATCTTTGTTTGCCACAAGAAACAGTCCTGGACAAACTTCAGCAAGGGCAGCCTCTCCCCAGTCTTTTTTTTTGTTTTAAATCTCTGTCAACTGAAACAAGATGGGATTCATGCAAAAAGGGCAAGGTCAGCCAGTTACAACAGGCAATGGGAGCACTCAGTAAAGGGAAAGGACGATAGCCCCAGCAGGGCCAGAGCAGAGAACACAAGAAAGGCAAGCGGTAGACCTGAAGAAGGAACAAATGCTCAGATAAGGAAGCTGGAGGCTTGGGCAAGTGTCAGGTAAATGGTGCTTGGGGCAGTGCAGTGGAGAAAGGACTTGTAAGAGGCTTAGGTGAACAAAGCATTGCACTCCCACTGGCAACAGGAGAAAAGACCAAAATAGTTCATCTGGAGTTAAATCTTGCTGATTTTTTGATGCTATGTGCTCTTCCCACTTTCCCTCCCCTTCTACACCCAGTATTCAGCCTCCTCCCCTTCACAGTTTGTCACTCCCATCCATTTCGCATCAGGCAGCAGGAGATTTTCTACCTCCTGCCCCTATGGTCACGCTCTTCTCTCCATTCATCTTATGCTGATGCCCTGTCTCCCTTAGGAGCTCACCTCAGAATCACACCCAGTCTCTTTTCTTCCTTCTTCTCTACTTCTCCTCCACCTGCTGCTGTCGTCCTTCTTCACTGCTGTCCCTCCACTGTGCCCCATGTTCCTCCTGCTTTCCCACCCACCTCAGGCTCCTCTTTCAGCCTCTCAGACCCTCCTTACTCATTTTCTTAGCTCTTGCAAAACCTTCTCATCCTTTTGCTTGGCCAAAAGGAGTCCCACTGATTTTTTTGCCCCGACACTACCTTCACCACATTTCTCGCACATGAGATGTCCTAAGAGAGGAAGTTCCAGGTGGAGTTGGAGGCCCACAATCCCATCCCCTCTCCAGAACCATCCTCTCCCATTTCTCATCCTCTTCTTTTGTTTTTGAATACCGTACCATATTTCCCGGTGTCTTCCTGACTATCTTCACTCTCGTAACCACATATTTTCTCTTCTTCCTTTCTGTACTCATGTCTGGTCTCCATTTTGTCCTCACTAGTTTCCACACTCTCTTCATAACATGGTAAGATGACTAACGCTGAATCTTTGCTTGATTTCTGCTCAATACTGCTTTTACTTGGCTCACTCTGCACTTCATCTCTCCAGGAATCTACGTGCTTTTCCTCATTGTTCTCCATCTTTGTCTTGGGAGGGGATGGCTTTTTGTCCAGACCCATTGCAAAAATGCACCTATTAAAAAAAAACCAAGGAGAACTGGGAAGTATCACATTTTTCTTTCTGTGAACAATGGAAGGGCAGCAGACACAGCTGTTTAGCTCTTTATCAGAAGTAAAACCAGATATTTATCTGCCTTTGCATTGCCACTCAGATAACACGGTTACTGATAATGGCTTATTTGGAGAAGGACCCTAAAGTTCTCAAGTGCTCCACAAACATAGAGGCAGCTCCTCCTTTAAGGAGAGTAACATTATCTGCACTTAAAGGCAACAATTGAAACATAAACAGATTAAAATTGAAATTATCAAAACTGTCCATTAATCTCAAGCTACACCAAACATGATCTGTGAAGATATAATCGCGGAGAAAGGCAGAAGAGCTCATAGCTCATATAAGAGGCAGGTTTGCTCCAAATCCTGCTGTAACATCAAGTAAAGCAATAACTCAGGTTTTGTGGCCAACACTTGTTGGTTCTTTTGTTTTTAATTTCTCTAATAACTGTGGGGGGGAATGGGAGATTGAAATTGCATTCTTTTCAGTTTCTCTTCTGTTTTTCCTACCTAACAGAAATGTAAACAGCTAGAAAACAAAGCATTTGAATGGCCTTTTGAGAGTGTTCCTCTTCTATAACCTGGAGTCACAACTTGTACAGTCAGGAGGCTCATGTAAGAGGCCAGAGTTCCTACTCCTGATTCACTTTACCTGCAAATGCCAAGAGCCACCCCCCACGCACTGCAAGCATCAGGATGCTATCAAAACTGGTTTTTTATGTAAGGCTTCATTACAATTACCCTCACGTTCCAGCTGTTCACAAACTACAGTGAAATTCACAACAATCAGTCTAGAAATCCTTTCAGTTTGTGGGCATGAAATGTAAATGTGACAATGTGACAATTTCTGATAAAGGTCCTACCTTTTAATTATTTGTTCGTGGTATTTTTTTCAGGGACCTTTGAGATAGTGAAGCACTTTTCCTGTAGAGAAATGCTGGACCCAGGCAGCAAAAAACTCTCTGTGCAAGGATCACAGCATCAGCATAGAAATCACTGCAGTGTCCCCTCTTTGTGAATCAAAGCCTTAACCCAACAGGGAAAATCAACTAGGATCTTTACTGAGAATCAGAGTGGGTATTTAACATGTGGATGTGGTCCAACACGCAAAATAGGAGTCAAACATAACTGCGTCCAAATAATTGCCATTTATGGAGAGTATCTGGTTAATGGAGATGATTTTTAGTCACCAGGCAAGGTTGGCTGGACTGGCAAGAAACAGGAAAACTGAGATATCACTAAGATTAAGAGGGGAAAAAGAACAGAAACTGAGGATGACTCAGGAAGATATTAATTCCTGGAAGATTATATTCATTACGAAAATTCACTTCAAGTCTCTCTAGAAATCACAGAGAAGCTGAGATCTGGGCATTTCCTAAACTCTTTTGGTACTATATCCGTTCTGAATGCAGATACTTTTCACTACTTTGAACATACTAAGGAATTCACTTAAAGAAACCATGTTCAGTGTTAGATTGGAGTGGATAAAGCATGGTACAATAAAGCAGATTTTTTTTTCTTGGAATTGAGTCCTTATCCAGAAAACATAGTATAGCTCTATGGATGGTCTCTTCTTCCAACTGGTTGTTGCTCTTTTAAAAATTACTTACGAAAAGAACGAAAAAGTTTAAAAATCACCCATGTGTGCAGAAGTTTACTTGTCTAGCATGGCTTAACAATCTCAGGATTTTATTAAATGTAAGGTTTCTTGGCAAAATGACAGATGTTGCTCAAAGCATGGACTTTTGCCCCAAACCAAGAATCTTCTACACAGATTTGTTGTCTGAAACCTGGCTAACATTCAACACTATCTTATTCGGCAGCCAGGGGTATTACAGCAGAATCCCACCTTAGAGGCAGAGCTGTTTAAAAAGAAATTATCCTGTTCTCACAATCACAAAGAAAACCCTGAAGACTACAGTTAACTCAGCAGTACTCCTAATATTTATTCCACTATCACTTCCACCAGAAACACACAAGCATCTCATGTATACCACCCACAGCTACTCCTCCACACTGGACTGCAGAGAAAGTGCTAACTGCCTCTAGACAAGCTGACAGATCCAGTGCAAACACTGTCCACTGCTCGGCGTGCTCAACAGAGGGACTGACGAGGCAGCACAAAGAATCATAGAATCATAGAATGATCGGGTTGGAAAAGACCCACTGGATCACTGAGTCCAGCCATTGCTATCAATCACTAAACCATGCCCCTCAGCACCTCGTCTACCCGTGCCTTAAACACCACCAGGGAAGGTGACCACCAGGTGAAAAATTTTTTCCTCATGTCCAGCCTGTCTTGTACTCCCCTGTCACTTGGCAGAAGAGCCCAGCACCCTCCTCTCCACAACCTCTTCAAAGGTAGCTGACCTGGATGGCATCCTTGGATGTGGGACCCTGAGGAATAAGCTCAGTTCTGCACATTTCTTAGGGAGCTGAAAAACAGACCAGGTTCTATAGAAAAGAAAGATTAAAAGCTCCTTCTACATTGAGAAAACCAAAGTATCCACGTCTGCCTCCCAGCCTGCTATTCTTGTGATGTTTGTACTCACAGCAACAGCTCAACCTGTCCACTTGCATTCCATTGAGGAAAAAGGTGAGGCTGAATGGGAAACCATGGTGCCTTTTCGAGACGAACTGGAAAGTCTCTGTAATCACAGAAAGGAAACGGATCAAAGGAAAAGGCAATGCCTTTCTATCAGCCAGTCGCAATCGTTGTGTCTCATCTGCATCACCACCAAAGTGTCCAGCACTCTGAGGTCAGGTACATTGTTCACAGGTGTATTAATTAGCTGATAAGACTCTACTTCCTCCCCACACAGCAGCCTTGTCTCTTCGCTGTCGAGGAGTACCAAGATGGACACCCCTGCGACAAGCAAATACATCACCAATTTGGCCACTCAGTGCTTCAGCAGAACCAAAACCAGAGCCTCCTGTCTCAAAAAAATTAACTGTCACATGGTTTACGAGAGGTTAAATTACGCACAGAAAGTTTAGGATTCCTGGTGTGTGCCTGGAGCTGTTTCAGCTGCTCTGCAGAGGCACCGTTCAGCATCCAGGCCTGAAGGGCACTGAGGCTGCTACCCAGACCCGTGCTGGGGAGAGTGGGTTGTACTTCCTTCACCCACAAGTCAGAGTATCCTTCCTAACTGACCCGAGCACGTTCCAGCAGGAAGGAAGCCCCACCGTACTCCAGCAGTTTCCCTAGCAGGTGTGAATGGGTCTGGGGACAACAGGATCACACACAAAGAACACCTTCCACACAGCTGCAATGAATGCCTCTCTGTGGGCACACTGCAGTGCACCCATAACCTCAGGGCATATAGGGAAGTGCAGGGATCTCTGCACCATCTTTCCATAACAAGTGAAAACACAAATCCACACACAGTGTGTCCTGTGAGCAGGAATGAGTAGTATGGTCTGTGAAATCAGTCTTTTTCCTCTAGGCCATTTCCTCTTCCCAATTTCCCAGAACACAGTTCACCTTTCACTGATGTGATGGAATAGCAGTGGCATAAAATAAATGGGAACTGGGCTCCCGCTATGCACTTTTCCTTCTGCAGCAGTAAGCAACACACATTGATGCACTATTGCAAGTCAGAAACAAAGAACCCCTATTTAAGGACAGTTTACTGATACAACTGCTTTATTAATCACACATCTCTGTACAAAACTAGTCAAACCTACAGCATTTTGTTAAATCAGTTCTCTAAATTCATTCTTTTGTTATTTGAAAAAGTAATTGTAACATCATTTTCAGTCATGAAACAGCAGATAAGGTTTAGTCTGGAGGCACACGTCTTGACTGAGCTCAGCTGAAATCATTTCAGCATCACATCAACATTTTAGCCAATCAAGAAGATGTTACTAGAGTCAATACAAACTCTTTGACTCTTTATCCTTACCTCCTTCCAACAGCTTGCCTTTGTAGACACAAAGGTTTTATCCTCCACAATGCTGCTGACAGACTTCAATTTCATCTCTGTAGTCAGTACTGTCATAACGTAAATGCAAACCTTTTCCTAGGAAGATCATGGTAACAAATGCGTTGCTGTGTAACAAGGGCTTAGGGAATCCTCCAGAATTCTGCAGCAGAAAATACACAAAAAGTGCATTTGGCTTCCAGCTCTAATAAAAGGTGAACTCAAAGACCACATATATGTGGAATGCACTTGAGGTTTCCAGCCCTTTAAGACAGGCTTTGAGATGTTTAAATTGGGAAGAGTTTTGTAACATGCAGAAGGGCAATAAAATATTTTTAATTGAAAAGCCATTGCATTGAATTTCCCAGAATGGCAGGGACCAAGTTTGATTGTCTCTCCCAGTCCTGGGTTCCTACAATTTCCTTGCAGCAGTCAAGACTGGCTGGAGTGTAACAGAAGAAGTTTTCACACACTCACAGCATTTCCCCCATCCTGCTGAAGTTCTGGCACCAGATACAGTCAGAGGCAGGATCTTGACTAAGACAGAAGGATTGACTAAGACAGAAGGCCATAAGTAAGAGTTCCTACGCCTTTTTGTTCAAGCACCTTTTTAGCCCCAGCTGAAGAAAAACACCCAATGTTTTAGTATACAGAGAAAAGGGTGGCAGCTATGTATTTTAATAGTTATAATTTTTTTTTCTTTCAAAAATTCAGGGAATCTTTATGCAAACTAGATAGCCACATCTTTCAGCTTTAGGCAAATACACCCACAGGGAAGGTAATGTAACAATAAACAGAGAAGCAGACAGGAATAACTCACCTTTGGTAAAAGCTGCCCTCTGTCATTTGCTGCAGTGGTGGGATGGAATAATCTGCCTCTGAGCATCCTAGTTCTCACTGCTCTCACTGCATTTACGCTCTTGTCTCCCTTTTGCAGAGCGGGAGGTGGCACTGGTATCATATGATTGATGACTAGGAGTTGATACGGGGATATACCAGTTACGTATTCCACTGAATTCATAAGTGTTAACTCACTCCTCTCCCCCTGCAAAAACATGTTAACCAGGTTAAGTAGGTGACACAAAAAATAGCTACCAAGCATATTGAACTACTCATGGTTTGACTGCTCTTTACAATTAGTAACACTCATGCCTCTCGAACAATTTCCTCACTTGGTGCTTGCCATTACGTTTATGAAAACCTTTATACGCTAAACCTCTTCGGTTTAATTTGCAAAGCAACGGACAGGCGGCTTGAAAATGTGGCCCTTATAGATCTAGACAACATCATTGTTAACCACATACTACTCGTAACCATGCAGAGTTCTGCTTCCAGGCAGGCACAATACTGCACAACCCCACAGCACTGCTGCATTCTTTCAGATGGCAAGCAAATTCCAAAGCAGTCAGCCAGAATCTTCCAACAGTAACACTATTTGGCACCAATTATACAAGAAGTTGTTCAAAACGCTTCTTTGCCTTTGTAGCAGAGGTTTAGTCCTCCTTCTGAATGAATTGCAAACAGAGGACCAAGGCCCTGAAAAGCAAAACATCTCTAGAGAATAAATTCTGCAAACATTGCGTGCTCTGGATCCGAGTTCTGCATCATCTTCATGCTTTATGACTGATTTAGCTGTTTTGTCTGTTGTGAGCATTAAAGAAACAATGCAAATCACCCATAATTATAGAAGACATAGAAAGTGTCAGCAAATTCTTGGAGGGAAGATCATGACCATCATAATATGGAACAAATGCACAGCAGCACAAAGTTATTCATGCATTTCCTGCCTGTCAGTGGCCACAGATCCAACATCCTCCATTCCCATGGAACTCCTATCATACAGTCAATTACATAATGCTTTTCCTAGAAGAGAAGACAAGTCCAAATCTCACCTGAAAGTAACTGAATGCATATTAAGATCATGTTTGACTACACCAAAAAACTCTCATTCTCTGAACCCGCTAGTGTGATTTAGTAGTAGTAATGGTAAAAGAAGAAAGATGTTTTTTGCTACTTTTCAGCTGTAGATGAAGATGAAATCTTGTAAGACTGTGTGAAAATATTCCTGAGTTCTTGATCTTACCCAGATGGCTACTTCCCTCTCTACATAAAAGAAAATCTATGTAGAGGTAGAAAAATTTGCACATAGAGAGATTTTAGACTATAAAAGACAAGTCACCACATTTTTCCGGGCTGTGATGAAAAACTGGGCATTAGACCACTAAGACAATGTCTTGAAAATTAAACAGAGATCAAAAAGGAGCATTTAAATAAAAGCTGATAAATATTTGGAAGGCGTGTTGCCTGCAGTATGCAGTTCTGCGAACTGCAGTACTAAAGCACTATTATAAAACTCTCCATGAATCTGCATTATCTTCAGAACGAAATCCAGCCTCACCCCACTGGCAAACTGCTGATCAGGCTCAAGTGTGTGGTGCTTTTGTTTACAGCTTGAAGCCTTCGGCGCAGACCCTATGGCAGCAGAGATACAAACTGGCGGGAGGAGAAGAGGTTGTAGCGTATTTCCTGGAGCTGTATTTGGTCACCAAGAAGTCTAAAAAGGAAAAAGAAAACAGCTACAAAATCTCAGTGGATCATTTCCAGTGCAGAGTAGAATCTTAAAATAAAACATAGCACTGATCAATATATTTGGAAGTGATGAGTGACTCTCAGTTATCCTGGGGAAACAAAATTTCCTGGACTGCCTCCAAAGAGCCAGAGCACTTTAGGCATCTCTAACTGAGCATCCACAAACTGGAGCATCCAAAAGAATTCTTGGCCATAAATACAGTTTTTGCTACTGTCTCTTCACAGTGCAGCCTTGAAGCAAATGTAATGAACTGAAAGGAACTGTAGCAGCATGCTGTTTCGGTGGCTTCACCACGTGGACATTCAGACAGTACACCACAAAAGCACTTTTGTGCTTGAGGCCACAGGAGCTTGAGGCCACAGCCCCTTGTCCCGTCCCCTGTCACTTGGGAGGCCAGCTCCCTCCTCTCCACAACCTCTTTTCAGGTAGTTACAGAAGTCTCCCCTCAGCCTTCTCTTCTCCAAGCTAAACGACCCCAGTTCCCTCAGCTGCTCCTCGTAAGGCTTGTTCTCCAGCCCCTTCATCATCTTTGTCGCCCTTCTCTGGACACGCTCCAGAAAAAAAAAGCATCTAAATCATCTGAAACAGAAACCTAATTTTGTTAATCCACTAATTGATATAAATGTGACCATAAATCATACCACAGACAAAAGCAGATGCAAAGACAGAAAGCAGCATTTCTTATAAGCTGCCTTCTCCATATACTTACCCCCCCACTGGCTCCATGCACTAGCACGCTCTCTCCTGCTTTGGCATGCCCTCTGAGTGGAAAACAGAAAATATTGGCATGAAGATTGCAGTACACAGCCGTTACGCATCAGATTGTATAAACCAATGTCAAATCTCATCTTTCACACAGTATGATTTCCAATTCATGTTATGGCTAAACAGGTACAGTCAGCTGGAGGCAAAATAAACTATATCACTTATAAATTTACGTACTGCACAGTTATGTTGTGCACCTAGCAGCAAGTCATGGTCTGGTACTGAACTTAAAGATTTTCACCTGTTACAGAACATAAAAGTAAACCATGCTGGTTCTAACAATTTGTTCCATCAAACTAAACCAGATGTCCAGACCTAAGCTCTCACCTAGCTGACATGAAGCCTGGCTTTAACTCATTACCCTGCCCTATGGCACAGACAGGGCTGTACGTGAAGCCTCTCTGGCACAGAGGCTCAGGAAGAAGAGAAATTAGAAGAAGAAATTAGAAGAAATTAGAACTATTCCTGTTCTTCACTGGCTAAAGTAACAATTAGCACTGAGAGAGAGTTATACATTTTATTACAAGAATCTTATCGGAGAAGCCTTTCCAGGCCTGTTCTCTTGAGAAGAAATGTGTAACAGGAGAACACAGTTGCTAGCTTCTAGGTGACAATGATATGACAATGCCATCAGCATAACAAATTTAACTTAAGAGTTTTAAACATTTCCACTCATTGATCTCCTCTCCTTTTAGAGGACAATGAAAAAGCGGGCTTCAATTTTTTAAATATTCATAAGCAAAATGGATAAACTTAGATTTGACACCTTACTTTTGGAAAAGAGCACGATAAGCAGTGAAGTAGGGTATTGCAACTGCTGCTCCTTGTTTAAAGTCCAGTTTATCCGACAAAGGAAACACTTTATTAGCTGCAGCAACTGCATAATCTGCATATCCTCCAGAGATTGTACCAATGGTAAAAATCCTGTCACCTTTCTAGAAAGGAGGGAAAAAAAATAGAGACATTAATCATCTCGCTTATATTTTCTTTAATATAGTTTAAGAACCAGTTCACAGATGTTTAGCTGATTTCTAACAGCTCTCCTATTAAAACTAACCGATTATATTTGTCACAGAGAAGATTTTTATAATGCTAATACATACAATCCATGCAATACAAACCATATCATTTCATACACCTAAAGTGTCATAATTAGAACCCCGGCTCTAGAGGGTAACACACAAACCTACTGTCTCATTAATATTGACCTTAATGAACCTGAACACTAGAGAATTCCAAACACAGATTCCAAATGCAAAACCTAAAAAGTTTTCACAAACACAAAATAAACATTTCTCAATTATTTTTGCTTAAACGTGGAAAAGAGATATTCTCTTAATAAACCTTACAACACCTCAATATTGCCACTGCTCTGCAGAAGGGCCGGCTCAAGCCAAAATCCCACAGGCGATGTGGACATGCACAGCGGGCAGCACGTCACCTATGTATGCCCAGCGCCGTGGTACAACACCGGCTGTGGGGCCAAGACAGCACCCAGCCTGGCCCTTGGCCACTGGCAGAGCAATGCCAGGGCCCACAGAAGGCACAGATACACAGCTCTGAGTCTTCTGCTGCCAGCATGGTGACCTCCATAAACATCCAGCATGTGGATGGGGTGGGTCCGGTCTGCGGACACCGGGTAGTAACTGCTGCAGGGTAGTGCAATGGTTTCCCAAGCAGCTCGAGCATGCAAATGCACGAGCTTGGCCACTCGGCATTTTTGGGATGTCTGTCTGGGGCACACACACGGATTGCATCAGCTCTCACTCTGGACTGTCAGGGTGACCCCACTGTGTGCTGCCACTAGCTGGCAAAGGTGAAAAAAGCCAGCAAAGCAATAGAAACAGGATTAGCAGCAGAGCAACCCCACAAAGATGAACCCATAAACAATCGTGAATTAAAACTCAATGTATTTTCTACACCTACCTTGAATGCAGTAACATGTTCTCCAACCCCTTCAATTACACCAGCCACATCTGAGCCTGGAGTGTAGGGTAAAGTTGGTTTTCTAGCATAAGTCCCAGAACGAATATACTGATCAAAAACTACATATTCAAGATGAAAAGTTTTGGTTTGTATTCTTCATTCTGTTCTGAGTACGCCTATTATCATTCAATGCCATTATTTCTGTTCACAGAACTCATATATACCTGATTTTCTTTTGGAACAGGAATTACGACGTCTGACTGGATTTTAAGCACTTCAGGGCCACCAAATTCAAAAACTCTGACAGCTCTCATCAGATTTCTTGTGGCTGCCATAGTTATCAGAATATCTGCAGGGAAAAAAAATATGATATTGCCATCATAATTTATTTTGCATTTTCAAAATAAAGAAATCAAACAACCACCTGCCAAGCAGCAGATTAAACAGAGCTTCACTCTTTATTTAAACTGGGGGAAGGAGAGTTGGTTTGGGCTTTTTTCCCAAAACTTGCAAAACGCAGAACATTTACCCCACCACTTGCAGGGCTTTATGGGTATTAAGAGAACCACATGCAAATAATTTTCCCATAGAAATGTTTCTACAGCAGCTCCTGTGAACAGGAGCTGTCACATCTGTACAGATATACAGCACTTTGGGGGGAAAACTGCTACAACTTACTGCTACACTCTGGCAAAAAAAAAGCCTGCTACACACAGGCCAACAGGGTTGTCTAACCAAGTGACATTCCAGTCACCGCTCCTGCAGGCTGTCAAACCTCCAGGTAAAAAAGGCAAAAAAAGTCTATTAATCAGCTATCACAAACAAAGGTACCCCTAGAACATTAAAACAAGCCAGGAAAGACTGAAATGCAGACATTTAAGATTCCAGTCCTTAATTCCACAACTGCATCTGTATGTGACAGCCCTGTGCTGCAGCTCACAGCTCACAGGCACTGCTGGACACAAGGAAAGCTTATCAACACAGGGAGGTGCAACTGCTCCAACCACACTCATTCCTGATGGGCTCCAACAAACCACCATGAGCATGGTACTCCTGCTAGGAAAGTTACACTTAAAGTAGGATAAAACACTGATCATCGACTAATCAGGAACTAAGACTGAATGTAAAATTTCATGATTCTGTTGATTCTTAACGTATCCTAGCAACAGACCCGAGGTACTTGCTCAAAGGACCTCATGTGACAATAGGATCCAAGTGTGCTTAGGAAAAGTACATACTAGCTACCCTACCCAAGTAGAACATACACCTGCAACAGCCAAAAGACCATCATAAATCTTGTGAAAGACAGAAGAATAGGTTTCAGGAGGCAAGAAAGATATACCTGAGCGGTCAAGTGGAGATAAGTGCGGGTCCAGCCAAGAAAAACCGACGAGTTTGCCAAAAGAACAAGAAGTAATAAAGACAATGCGAGGAAGACTACTTACTTCATCTGAGGAAGACTACTTACTTCATCAGGACGACCACCAGAGGGGGGCTACGCAGGCGCAATAGAGACTGATGTCGCAATAAGGCGATGAAGTAACCTACCTATACATATGTATTAGATAATGAAGTAACCTGTTGAATATACAATAGATTGCGAAACTTTTAGAGAATAAAAAGCGGACGCGATGTGACGGTCTTTGGAACCAGATCTGGGTGCGTACCCCTGGTTCCCGGGGCCTCGAAATAAAGCACCACATATAACCTCCTAGTGTGGTTATGTGTTTGTCATTCTGCTAACACTCCCACCACAGGACAGTTACACACAGGTCTGTCAGGAAGCTGATCCACTCAGAGAGAAGCACTTTACTTGTGACCTAGCAAAAAATCACGGAACAGCAGAGGCACATAGGAACCTTATAGGTATCAGGAGATCCCACTGCTGGCCAGCTCCAGTTATGGAACTTCAGGGCTGCAGACAGAGGCAGGCTTTTCCCAAAGATGATTACAGCTTTCACAAGGACCTGACTTCAACATTATTTTTTTTCCTAACTCTAGTCTGTAAGAGGCCTGCGTAGTTTTGGTTGTCTGTTCAAGCCAGAAAGAGCACTGGTCACAGGGATGTACACTACTAAGATTTCCCTTAGGACGTGGCAAAAATCCACTCTGCCAAGCAATTTCTGCAGTACAGGTCACTTTTATATGTTGTGATAACAAACCAAAAAGCAGCTTCTATTCTGCTCAGAAAAAAAATGGACCCATAAGTTTTAATAAACTATTCTGCAGCCCGGTGATGAACCTAGTATGGGGCCACCTTCAGAGGACTGGAAGCAGCCCGGTACTGGCTGGAGTGGCTGCAGGCAGGCAGACATCATCCCAGTGGCTCCAAGCACCTGGGGAACCCCAGACTCATCGGCACAAACCAGTTGCGGAATGGGGCAGGGCCCAGGGCCTGAGAGTGGGGGAAGCAGGGAAAGCAGCAGCAGCACAGCCCGTACAGAGAGCTCTGCCCCTCGGGATCATAACATCATAGAATGGTCTGCTTTGGAACAGACTTTAAATACCATCCAGTTCCAACTCCCCTGCCATGGCGGGGAACTCCTTCCACCAGACCAGGCTGCTCAAGGCCCTGTCCAACGTGGCCTTGAACGCTTCCAGGGATGGGGCATCCACAGCTTCCCTGGGCAACCTGTGCCAGTGCCTCACCATCCTCATTGGGAAGAAATTTCTCCTTATGTCTAGCCTAAATCTGCCTCTCTCCAGTTTATATCCACTGCAGCTAGTCCTGTCACCACAAACTTTTGTGAACAGTCCCACTCCAGCTTTCTTGTAGCTCCTTTCAGGTACCGTAAGGTCGCTAGAAGGTCTTTTCAGAGCCTTCTCCCAGGCTGAACAACAACAACTCTCTCAGGCTGTCCTCATAGCAGAGGTGCTCCAGCCCTCTGATCATCTTTGTAGCCCTCTTCTGGACCCGTTCCAACAGCTCCATAGTCTTCTTATGTTGAGGATTCTAGAACTGGACACAATACTCCAGGTGGGGTCTCACGAGAGAGGAATAGAGGGGCAGAATCACTTCACTCGCCCTGCTGGCCACGCTTCTTTTGATGCGGCCCAGGACACGGTTGGCCTTCTGGGCTGTGAGTGCACATTGCTGGCTTATGTCGAGCTTCTCATCAACCAGCACCCCCAGGTCCTTCTCTGCAGGGCTGCTCTCAATCACGTCGTCCTCCATCCTGTATTGAAACTGGGGATAGCCCTGACCCAGGTGTAGGACCTTGGCCTTGTTGAACCTCATGAGATTGCCCCAGGCCTATTTCTCCAGCCTGTCCAGGTCCCTCTGGATTACATTCCGTTCTTCCATGAGGAGCATGGATAAATCCGTTTTAAACTACTCCTATATGAATATATTTTCGTACCTTGAGAAAACACGCTTTTTTAAAAGCAACGTTATTTATGATGAAGGACTGTTTTCTTTACACAAAATCAAAGATCATGTATCTGTAGTGCCACTTTAATTCTTTCTCTCTGTCTCCAGGATATAAACAGGTCTGAGATCCAGAAGAAAATCTGCACCTGGCTCACGGTAACACATGAAATGTGTAACAAAGACGATGTGGTAAGAGGACATTATGGTACAACTTCTGTATTTATGTAATGCAGGATTCCTAATGTCATGGAAAAAATGGCATGTAAATGGAAAGAAATGTTCAGGTGTTTTTATGACTGTTACTGAGATGAATCAGCACTCTAATTTAAAAATAAACTGTCCTCTAGTTGCTCTACTTAACAGATTCTCAAGACCTGTTTTTAGGAGAATGCTTTTAAGCTTAAGACCAAGTTCCCTGCGTAGTTGTAAATGCAGCCAATATGAAATGTGACTGATTTTGTATGGTCAGAAGTCAGATAATCCCCACGTCTCAATAGCTTCTCAAGAAGTCAGGAATAGGTGTTGCTTCTGTCACAGAACACTGACTTTCAGAAAATGATTTATGAAAATCTCGGATGAAGTGAGCCTTGGTTTTGCAAAGCCGTGGCTCTGTTCAAAATGAAAGCTGTCCTGTCCAGAAGTGAAATAAGCTCAGTTTCTGTCGAATGCTTGCTGGTCTTTGGGCAGTGATATAAGAGTCATTAGCAGGTGCCACAGGGTGAAATACAAAAAATGTATTCCTCACTGACACCACAGTGACAATTGCTGTGTCAAACCACGCATTTCACTGGTTGAAGTTCTGTATCAGGCAGCATTGAGATGATGCTTTCTGGAAAAGCAGCGTTCCAGAGACATAGGAATTACTAACTTAGCTGTTCAGAAAGACCGGCTTCCAACTTAAAATAAGAACATTTACAGAGGAGGTTCTACACAAACACATTTAAGTAGTTTTCAATTTTTGAAGGGAAGTGGAGAGTGCTACTTCAGCAGTTTTCTTTTATGCCATCATGTCTTAAAAAAAGCATATGAATCTGATTATTTTATTGAATATTTTCATTTTGCAAGAAAGATGAGAAGGGCTGGACAAGACAGCAAAGGAAAGGGTAACAGCTGACATCTCTCCAGTTAACGCAGCACATTTCTTAGTGCTGTAAATTGAGCAAGTGAAGGCAAACGGGGGGGAATGGTGCTTATGGTTAAATAATCATGAAACGAAATAAGTCATATAACTGCCTCAGAGCAACTTTTCTGAATGGAAAAATGTAGTATCAGCCCTTAGAGCCGCTCTGCAAAAAAGATAGCATAGAAGAGTAGGGAAATTGTACTGATAAGCCCTGTGGAATATCATACAGCTTTCTCCACGCTTGCAAATCCAGGAAAAACTGCCATTAGTGTCTCAGTCTTCTGGCACAGCTCAGGGGGTCTGAAGGTGATGTCTTGCATTTTACAGTTATGAAGTTCCTTCCCTCTTTTTTTTCTTTCCTTGTCTTGTGTATATATGCATCTAATTTCAACTTTGACTTTTTTACCTTTGTAGGTGTTATTCTTTAAACTAGGATTCAAATGTGATCAAGTCTGTTAGGCCACAAATTTAATCTGCTGAACCTGAGAAGAGTGTCTAAAGTTGAGGAATGTGCTTCAGAAGTAAATGTCTTTTATTTTAAAGAACAGCTTTAAGTAACTGAATAGTTGTGCTTGGGTTTCACATGGTTGCAGCAACACAGCCCTCAGTCTGTGCTGTCTGACTGAATCTATTTGTTTGCATGTAGGAAGACACAAACAGAGAAGCGTACATCTTTAAAGTCTCTCTTGCTATGAATTGCTATCAAACCTCAAGCTTAGCAAACTGAATCATGGAAATCCATGAGATTTCTGTGTATTACAAGCAATTAAAAATTAAAAGCAGCTGAACGTGATTCCTTGGAGTTCATGGGCTGCATTTTAATGCTTGTTTCACACATGGACTAGGTACTTTTTTTCTTTCTTTTTGTTTTTGTTTTTTCTTTCTTTTGTAGCCCATCTCCAGTGTTAATATAAATATTTTGGTGTTTTTTCCAGATGGCAGCACTTGAGAAAGCTACTGGTGATGTTGTGCTCAAGTTTGAATCATTTGTTCTTCATGTGCAGTGTCAAGAGATGCAGGATGCACAGCTTCTGGTAAAATTACATTGAGTAACAGTATCACAATATTGTTCTCTTATATTCCGTGCTGCAAAGGTCAAAGTGTTGGCTCCTGAGCAAGCTCTAGCACTTTAGAATAGTCCCAGATGTGCTATATGTTTAATAACCAAGGTATTAAAAGTAAGCTAATGAAGAAAACACAGCTTTAAAGTGAGTAGAGATTTTGCTTTCCATTTTAAAATCAAAATTACTCAACTGCAGCTTGGTTTGCAAGCTGAAGCAGATTGCCTGCTAAAAAGCTTTTCCAGCGAGCTCAGGTTGCTTTCATGGGCTGAAAGTGACGGTGTTTGTAGACAGCATTTTGCTGCCAGCCAGGCCATTTGGCTCCTGTGTTGCAGCTCATTGAATAGTACCTTTGCCTTCTGCTTTTCTAGCCTGACTCCAGAGAGTAATGCATGATGCGTTTGTTCCTTCGTTGATCTAGAAGAGAGCTGATTAGCTGCTTTTATAGCATTGCTGCCCTTCTAGCTGTACAAGAGTAGCATGACTGAGTGCATGGCTACCAGATAATGCAGTGCCGTGCCCAGAGAGATGGTCATGTCCCATCTGCAGTGACGGGTTTAGATTGGACAGTCAGGATTGACTGGAGCTCTCTTAAAACTGCCCACTATTTGTGACACTACATGGGTTTGATCTTAAAAACATTTTAATGTATCTATTTTCCTGTATTAATCTGGGGAGATGGTTTGGAATAAGTTTTTTGCAAAACTGAGACTGAGCTGCATTGCAACCTACTGGGAATTATTCCTTGCTGTGAAAGTGTGTGAGACTTGTTTAAGGTATCTTTTTTTTTTCCTCAGCATTCAGTGGCTGTTGATTCTGGGTTCAGGAACTCTGGTATTACAGTTGGCAGAGGAGGAAAAAATATGATGGTAAGGACTTTTCTACTGACCTGTAAGGAATATAACAGAATCCCATCATTACTTGTAGCCTCAGTTTTTTTACAAGCCAAGATCTGTGCTGTAACGTGATTGACTGCTTTCACAGGCCATGCTGTAGCACTGCAAATTCTTTCTGCCTCATTTGACAGCAAACTAAGCAATTCTGTGGGAGAGTGGTTTTTTTCCTTTAGTAAATTCCCCATAATATTCAAACAACCTTAATAAAATAAAAAACTTTATTCTAGAGAAATCCTTCTCTGTGTGTTTTTAGGCTGTCCGGAGCACTCATTGCTTAGAAGTTCCATTGAGACACAAGGGGAAATTGATGGTCTCTGAAGAATATATTGAATTGTTGGATTCCACTAGTCCTGTTCATTACATCTAAATCTGAAAGTGAAAAATGCACAGGAGAGATTGTTTAAATAAAAAAAACAAACCAAAACACAAACTAGACAGCTCTTACAAAGTCTAAAATACAATTTCAATTAATTGTTTGAGCTCCAAAGGCTATAAAGTATTTAAGGAAAAACCTGTAAGCGACATGAGTTTGCAGACTTTGTTATTAAGTGTGGTTTGAGTTTCTTTTCTCATGTTAACAGCATTTGTTATTCTAACACAGTGGCCATCTCAGCAGAATTCAGGTGGCAATACATGCTTTAAACCACTAAATGCTTTGCATAGTTTGCAAAACTGAGGATTTTTGAGGGTGATGGAGAGTTACACACAGTACAATTGTGTCCAGCTGAGGAAGAGAACAGGCAGAAGTGCCAGAGTGCGAGGGACACAGATACTGGTGAGGCACCTATGTATACGTAACCAGAGGAGTTTCTTTTTATATGTCCACTGGGAATCTCTGTAGTGGTTAAAGTTAGCAGTGACTGCTCATAGCAGCAGTCCATCTGATTGCTAATGCTGTCAGTCATTAAACATTTAACCTGATACCGTTTCTAGTTTCTGTAAGGTTAACAGGGTCTTCATGGCACTTGAGTGCCTCCACCACTTGATTGCTAACATCCAGGCATTACAGAGTGGAGTAGCAGGACACGCACAAGGACACGCCCTGGTATTTCTGATTATCCTTCCAGTGTTGGCTAGAACATCTCAATGTCAGTAACAATTTTCTTCTCTTGGCACATTTTGGTGATATTACAAAAGCATTTGTTTGTTTAGTTTTGCAGATCCTGAGCAAACCTACAAAAGTAATACTGACATAATTTGTTTCTTTCTAGATTCTACAGAAGCTTAGAGTCAGCTTTGCAAACTGCCGCTGGTGCAAATGACTTGCATTCTGAGGGGATGGAGAGGAGTCGCTCTGTGTATGTTCGTAGAAGGAAGAGGAAGACAGTTCACAAAGTGTATGCCCCTCTCCCAAGGATCAGCATGAAGAGCTAGAGCCTGAGGATGATATAGAAAACAGTCTTGATATTTTTGCTGATATCATGATCTAGACTAAAGCAAACTGAATAACAATTGTAATGCTCTTTGTAAGAGACAGAAATACTGCTCTGTTCTAAGCAGTAACACTCCTATGGATGTTTACCAGAAAAAAGGTAATTAAACAGAATTGTGCACAGGTTCAATGCCAGAGAACAAAACCTTAGAAGGTTCTGGGTGTTGTTTTTTTTAAAAGCACTGTCTTTTACTCTGTCTGCTAGTCATCACAGAAATAACTGGTTTGGTACAGCCTTTTGCTATGTCCTCAGTGGTGGCGTTTTGTGTCCATATGCTGAGTTTAGGCCTTCTGATTTTCACCGACCAGAGAAACTCTAAAAGCCTAGTTGTTATCCCTGAAGGTTTTTAATCCCTGTAGGAGCTTTGCCAGCAGTACAGATGCCCGTCTCAGAACAGGACAAAGCTACGTGTCAGCCAGCTGAAGGACAGTTGCTGGTGTGGAGATAAGAACAGAAAACTAGAAGTTGGGTCCTGCTCTGTGCCAGCTTCAGCCACTGTGTCCTGGATCCTTTCTGGCCGTTGCACTGGGCAGCAATGTTGATGTTGTTTTCCTGCACTTTGCTGTGTTTCAGGCTCCAGCCCCCTGTGTGTTGCCATCTTCTGCTTCCCTTGGCCAGTGGCCGTTAAGTGTTATTTTCCTTTGAGTCTTGTAGCCAGCTCCATACGTTGATTTTGCTCCCTTACATCTCATTCCATGTGGCTGGTGCCCAGCCTCCGTTCTAGCTGTCGGGCATAAGGTCATCCGAAGTGTACCCTAACAGGCTTTCTTCCCAGGCTGTGAAGCATCGGCACTCAACAACTGTTAAGCACAAACCAGCGCAATAATGTGCACATTCCTGTATTGCACCCCTGGAAAATTCACTACTTACTCCAGGTGTATTTTGCAGAACAATGGTGAATTTGTGAACATTTGCAGCAATGGATCCTGAGCCTGCCCTGCTTTTTATGCCCCTAGTAATACACTAACACTGCAAAACAAGGCCCTGACTGAAGGAAAATGGTTTATTTGGTGCGGTAGCTCCAAGTTCACAGAGCAGGGAGTTGTCTGTTGGGAAATGGTTAAGTGAACAAGGACATGTTCCCTTGAAGGAGCTGTATAAACCATCTCCCTGATGAGCTGGGAGCAGCTGGCTGTACAAGCTATTCTTTTTGATAACATTAAGCCTGACTCTAAGATAAGTCAGCACGTAGCCTAGAACATTGTAACCAAAACAGGACTTTTTGTCCTTGAACATAGAAACTATAGCAGGATGTTAGAAGCAAAATAGCACGTAGTAGTTAATGAATATTAACATAGGGGGCAATATGAATATGGCCAATGAACATGTATTTGCATGCTGTTACTAACCAATGAAATTATAATACGATGATGTAATCAAGTAGAAGAAAAGTATATAACCTGACTTGTTTTGAATAAAGACAACCTTGCTTTATCAATCATATTGATTTGACTGCTTGAGTCCCTCCCGCCGTGGCAAGTGGCGCCCGAACAGGGACCCGAAGACCTGACTGGACCGGGACCTGATATGGTCACCATCCTGACCGGCAGGAGCTCGGAAAAGCACCGGTAGCAGCGACCAGGGGGCAAAAGATCGACGCTGGCTGGAACAGGAAACTCGATCCGTGCCTGAAGAGACCTTATAGAAGGGGTTCGCCGTCCGACGAGGGCCAATGCAAACGTAAGGCTGCACCATTTATGTGATATAGGGCAAGTTACCGGTAACAATGGAAAAGCAAGTGGCCCTAGGTTTACTTCAATGCTTTTTAGAAAAGCGAAAGGTACAGGATATAAATCTTAAAAAGGAATTACCAGGGCTGACAATCCCTTTGATCCGGGTCCGACAGACACCGACAAGGAGCCCAATCCACCCCCTCACTGTCCCTCAGACCAACAGGCGCGAGCCAGGAGGGAGGCACAGCAGCAGGGAGAAGTTGAAATATTGCAAGCTTTGATCTGTGTGCGGCACGGCAGTCTGCGCTGGGGACTAATTAGTGACGAAGCGATGCGGGGGATGTGGGCCATTCACAGGGGAGGTTTGGGATGCAGGGGGTGCGGGACGGCAGCGGGTGCAGGGGCGGCTGCGGTGCAAAGCGTGGGGGCAGGTTCATTCCTGCACTCCAAAACTGGGAAGAAGGGAAAAAGAAAATGAAAAAGTTTAGTTTGGGATTTTGTTTTACTGCCTTTTTCTACCTCTAATGGAATTCGTAGACCTAAAATGATTTGGCAGAACATTTTTCACCCAGCTCTAATCTTGATATTTTAAGCTGCTTTTGACATGGAAACTACTGAACAAACAGCTCTGAATCGCTACATCCATAGCTGTGAGGATTGGCATCGTTGCCACACAGAGGTATTATTGCCTGTGCCTGTCATTTCAGATTTGGCTTTCTATCTTTTAAAATGCATTTTTCCAATTAATTTGTGAGTTACTTTAGTTTTCTGTGTGTTCATAATAGTAGTAATAATTCCAACAATTATTATAAAAATAGCATACGGAACTGGTAGTTACAATCAGCTATAGGAAAAATCTGAGGCATACCTGACATTAAGCTCACTGAAAAGAATGTGTCTATATGACAACCAAAGCAAAAAAGGTGGCTTTGGTTTCAGCTATTTCAGTAAGAACATATGTTCAATTTCTTGTAATTCTTAATATACCTAATTTTTCTTAAATTTTTGAGCAATTAATGTCATAGTTTTATTTTCATCCTTACTACTTATTTTTTTATTTAATTTTGTAAGACCAGCTTTTTACTTTGGAATTCTTCCAGGCCTCAGACTGTGGGTGGGAGGCTCCAAGGAGGAGACATGAATCTCCTTGGTGACCAGTCCTTTGCTGTCTCTAATTCACTCCAAGCTTCAGGAACAGAGGGGGTTTGTTTTATTTTTGTTTTCTCCCTGGCAAGGCTGCACATCAGGACCCCTTGGTGGTCAGCCTGCCCTTTGCTGTGTCTTGTGCTGCAGTTTCAAGCCCAGGAGCAGTGGTGTGAGTTTGGGAGTGGTGCTTCCAGCTGTGAGGATTGTAGCTTGCTGGGGCGCTCGGTGTGGTGTTTGCCTGAGAGGCAGTGCCATTTGGCTGGTGCCCATCGATCCCGCTGGCTGTGCCGCAGTTTGTGGTAGCTGGACTTGCCATGTCTCTTCCTCGTGTGCAGAGAAGTCAGCCACAGCACAGTCCCTCTGCCCCCCAAGAATCAACACTGTGTTACTCCACTGCTTTTCTCCTGGCAGACTCAATGAGATTTTCAGGGGACCATGATGAGGATGTCATCACCACTTAGCCCTAAATGCACCTGGATCCTTTAGCTGTTTTAGGATTCGGGCTTGGCAGAGCCCACATGGTCACTGCTGTGCCTGTGTCCAGGAGTCGCTGCCTGGGGAGCAGACCAACAGTCAGGCTACAGGTATGCCAGTCCTGTGGGTCCTGCAAAGCAGCTGGAGGCATTCCTGGTCCTGGCTTTGCTTCCTCTTCTGCTGCAAGATCTCAAAAGTTCTGCAGTCTTTGTTACCTGGTGCTGGGTTTTCCCTGTCCTAAACTCATGGTGTTGTCCTTCCTGTTCTGTGCATAGTTCCAGATGCTGAGCCATACATGGCACTGCTGCATTTCCAGGAACTCCTGCTCCTCTGATATCTTACACATCCTTTGGTCAAACTATATAATAAATTCATCTTAGAGAAATTATTGTTATCATCAGTTAATTTCTTTAGAGAGAGGGAACAAATAATTTTCTCCCGTGCCTTGTCAGCTGGCTTGGCACTGGCTTTCAACAAGGAGCGTTGGGTCCAGGGACAGTCTGAGCAGGGAAGCACATAGCTCAACAGGAACAGAATTGCACCAAAAGCAAACAAAACAGCATTACAAGTGCAACTTTCTCTGTGTTTCAGTGCTGTTAGTGCTGAGCCAATGTAGGTGCATCTGCAAAAGCTGCTGGAAGTGACGTCTGTGCTAAACCCTGCAAGTGGTGTCCCATCTGTCCTGCTCAGAGCAATGTCTGCTTCCCCTCCATGCTCTCAGCTCCCGGGCTGTGGCACTAATGCTGCAGAAAGCTCAGCTCCTTTGGCTTCTCTTGGACTGAGTCTATGAGGATGAAACTTCTCTCAGAAGAGGGCCCCGCTGCCTCCAGGTCTTGACACTGGCAGGTTTCTCCCTGCCTGTGGCTGCTGGGGTCCAATGCCTGGGAGGCAGACACCTGTCCTTGCAGGGATCCACCTCCCCTTCTGGAGCCAGGCACCTCAGGGAGGCCGAGGTTGTGTGAGTCACTATCCCTGGAGGTATTTAAAAGACGGGTGGATGAGGTGCTCAGGGACATGTTTTAGTGGCTGACAGGACTGGTTGGACTCAATGATCCTGGTGGTCTTCTCCAACCTAGTGATTCTGATTCTGTGATTCTGAGTGCTCTGCCTGCAGTGGTGGACACCTCGCCTGGATGTTTTGGTGCACTTACTTCAAACATTAGTGACCTGGCACAACTGACCATGGGCACCAGGATTTTGGAGACCAGCTCTCCCTCTATCCTTTCCCAAGACAAGGAAGACTGACTGAAAATGTCGTATGAGTTGGTGGAACGAGAAGGTGCACATTCAGCATACAAATCTCAGTAGCAGTTGACACAAAGGTGTTGAAGAAGCATTCCTGGATAGATGGGGGTTGAGCCTAGGGCCCCATGGTGGAGATGAGCCTGAGGCAGCTGGGCAGCAGGTAAGTGTTGTACTCACCTGGTGCTACGCTGGGAGACAGTGCTGAGCTCTGGACTGCTGGCATAGGACTAAAGGACTAGTGTGACTGCAAAACACAGCACATAAACTGCTTATGCTGCTGAAGACAAGGAGGGACCATGAGTTCAGAACCAAACATTTCAGGAGGGGTAAAGTGAAAAGGTATGGTGGGCTAGCCACTCCAGAAAAAAATGCCTTAGAACTTGGTTTCTGTGAAGTTAACTGTGCATTGCTTTACAGTGTGTTAGTCAGCAGTTTACTGTTCAAAAGCAGAAATTGCAGCTAATTTCTGGAGGAGAAACAAATTCTTGTGTAATACTGGCAAGGTGAAAACCCACTGTAGAGTTGTGCCAGTCTGATCCTGGATTGTACGCCTGGAGTTCCCTCCTTGTGAGGTTGCTAGAGTGAGGGCACGTTGATCCCTGGGGAATGATGACATTTGATTCACTTTAAACAAAAAGAAAAGTTAAGAGTTTTTTCAGGTGTTTTGGTTATCACTAAAGCCCTTTGCTTCTGTAGTGAAGAGTTAGCTTCAGGCTAGCACAGCCAAGATAACTGGCACAAAGGCAGAGCCCTGAGCTCTGGGGAGAAGGGGAGGTCTCAACCTCTGCCTCTCTGGTCTCGTTTTTCCTGTGTGGAGTAGTTACACTTTCCAGAGTCACAGCGCTGTGCCGCTGTCAGGGCTGTTGATTTCCTTGACATCATTTCTCCTTAAGGTTAATAGTATTTCACTTTTTTGTTTAAAACTACTAACAGCATTCTCTGTGTGCACTGGGACTTGGATATCTGAATTATAATGTCAACAGCCTCTGCTGTTTTACTTTTGTGGAATGAGCTGTAGTTACCTGAACCCAAATTACACCCTCTGCTTCTGCTTTTGCTCAGATCTTTCCTGTGCTACCTTTCTTGAAAACTTATCTGCGTGTCCTTTCCTTATTTCCTCTGGGCCCATTCCTGAAGCTACTGTGGATGTAACTGTGTGAACTGGGGATGCTCACACAACTGCTTTGTTTGTTAATTAACATCCAGTGACCTAGGCTGCAGATGGTGAAGGCGAGTGATCATAATCATCAAGCTGTTTTTCTTTTCAATATGAAGAGTTTGGGGGTAGGAATGGAGGTGCCTTTGCAAAGCAGTGGTAGAACCAGCTGGCATGCTGAGGGCACAGCAAGGTTGTTTGCCTTTTTTAGCTTGGTTTTGGAGACAGGTTTTATATCTCCATATGCCACTTTGATTGAGTTATCTTTATTGTTTGCCTCTTGGTTTTTTTAGTTTCCACCTTACTCTCTAACGGTGGAAAACACACATGCTAGAAATTTTCCATGACAGGAAGTTCAAACTCGGTACAAAGATTCCTTCTTGGGAAATAGCTGAGGAAACAGGTTTTACTGTGTGCCCTGAAGATCAACAGACCTGGATCACCATCAGTCAATGACAGAAGATAATTCCAGAGTCAGGGGGCTGAAAAACTTCATCTTTTTTTCCTAGAATAGTTAAATTCAATGGCAATGGACCATTAGATCGTATGGAAATCCTAGGGTCTCTCAATGCCTGAGCTATATAAGACCCCAGTTAGATGAAAACAGAGAGAAGGATGAGGTAAGATGCTAGGAGAACTATGCTGAAGTAAGTCTGCAATTGACAAACTTGCTTGAAGAAACTGTGCTTTCAAGATTGACTTCAGTGACTGATAAACTTAGGTGACACATTTATAAAGATGTGAATGAATATCTGGCACTTTAGACCGCCTGAAATTTCTACCCTGAATTTTTTATTGGCTGCAGCTCTAAAACAGTGGAAGCCATTTATGTAACTCTCTGAACACCCTTGATAGGAGTGGCTATATATCCTATTCCTAAACAACTCTGCATGAAAAGTGGTTTTTACTTGACTCTGCAAAGAGGCTGGAGAACTCCACAATGATACGTTGCATACCCTTGAAAATTAGCAGAAGTGGGAAAAGAAAGGTAGTGCAACAGTAAATCACAGATTCAAGGGGAGCAAGCTAGAATGGTAAATCCCAAATTATTGAATGAGGGTTCATTACTATGTGCTGTGAGTGCTGTGCGATTAAAGAATTGCGCCAGATTGCCTATGGTATGCTGGTATAATCACATTGATTTTATCACAGCTATGCCAGTGTGATGCAAAGGAGAATGTGGTCCTAGAAATGTTTATGGTTAAGTGTTAGCAACTCAGAGGAAGCAATCTAATTTTGTGCCTTCCAATGAGACAGAGCTCCTGGTGAAGTCAGCCGTTCAAAGTGGCGTGTCGCTTCCATGAATGCCTTCTGTGGATGGCAATGCTGGGGAGCAGCAGGGCTAGCGGCTCAGAGTGCCTCCTTCTGTTATGTTTCTGTTGCATCAGGTCCCTGCTCCCAACACTGACAGAGAGTTGTGCCTGACAGTACCACAGGGTTCAGTCCTTCAGCTGCGGATGAGGAGTGAACATCTGAAGTCAGTTAGTCAGGATGGCTCTTCAACAACTGGCAGCATCTGTGCAACATTCATGGCAAGCACACAGTTTTAACAGCTTAGTTCTCAGCCATACCCATGCTTCTCTGTAAGACTGCAAAGCTGAAACAAGCTGTCCAACACTTTTGCAAGCTTTTACATTAAAGTGGATGATAATAAACCCATTTTTTTTTTGAGACCTATGCATGTCAGCATGTTTTTGTAGCGACACGCCTTCATACCTCCCGTTCCACCGGTGATGGAATTTCAGCAACTGGCCTTTAGTGATACCAGAAATTTCTGGTGCCTCTAGGAAGCCCAGTGAACAGCTACAAGAAATGCAATTGTAGACACCTGTGATGAATAACAGCATTGATGTTATATGGTTAGCGAAGGCATAACTGCTCCTCTCTTGTACTAATTTCCCAGCCCTGTGCAGGCAGTGACTGTGAATGCACTCAGGCAGTGTGTCTATTAGCTCACTTCAGTTAGCATCGTAATGATCGACTCGCTAGGATAACCTATAACCATTATAAGGGATTTTCAGCCTTACTCACTGTGTATTCTTTTGCAAGGATGCACACTAGCAAACAGTTACTTTTCCAGATTGATATTGACCAGAGAAGGTGAAGCCAAAGGTGGGAGAATGGATCTCTTAAAGTCTCAAAAGCAAAGATTCATGTTTGATTATGTTTTAACGCCCTATGGACAGTTTGTTGCGATCAGTAACTTCTGTTCATCTGATATCCAAAGCCGCCTTCTTGAATCACTTTTCCTTTGTGATCTAGAGTTTGCCAGTTCTTTTTTCAAACTCAGGTTAACTCCTGCTGGCATTACATGACACTACATATTATGTTAGAAGTTTGTTTAACTCCGTACAGAAATATGTGGTGACAGATAGTTCCTCAAAGAGCTCATTGCTTTCACCGATTCTCCAGCTTGACACTTTGCTGGCTACTCAGAGACCTGTTTTTTGGCAGGGGTCGTGGATGCTACCAGAAGAGTATTTGAAGAGCATTTGAAGGTGAGAGTCAACAGTCTCCTGCTTTGCCAGCTATGTATAGTGCCAAAGTAAAGCTATCATATTAAAAGAAAATACACTCTAGACTTTTTTCATTTATTTATTGAAGCTAAAAGTGACCAGTACATTCAATGGTACAGAATGTGAGCCTAAACTCTGGTCTTGTTTTCTTCTTACAACACTCTGGGGCCCTTCTTCCTAAGGAAATTTCCTGCTGTTGTGTAGATTTCAGCTGTTTGAGCTCTGCCTCCAGATGCTCATGGAATTAAATGTTCAATATTGGCTGTCAATGGCAATGAGTGCTGCTGGTCGGAACCCCCATGCAAAGGGGAAAACATAATTTCTTCTCTCGGAGCTTGTTAAAAGGCTGCTTGGCTGACCAGAAGCAGCCACATATAACCTCCGTGACGGTAACCATAGTGGATTGAGGTTGGTGCTGTGACTGTGTGTGGGAGAATGGGGTGCAGCCCTTACTTCTCCACGGTGACTGCCAAAATGACTCTCCCAATGTGTGAATGCCACCGCTTTCCCTCTTTAAACTGGGTGCCTAAAACCCCACGGGCTGCCTTTTGGCATGACAGGATTTGGTGAATCCACTAAGAGCTCACACACACTTAAAATCCTCAGGCTGGAGACGACGCTGCTGATTGTCTGCTGAGGATAGCCTGGGAGGTCGAGCATCTCCGGGTTGAGAAAGGAGTGCAAGCTGGCTGGGTGCAGGCAGACTTCTGTCCTCAGGGAGGGTTTTGGCAGGTGCCTTTGGTGGAGTGGAAAGACCTGGGCTGGAAAGAGCCTGTGGTGAAGGGCCCTGGCAGTGTCAGGCATGGGGAGGGTAGTGAAGCATGCACGTGTGCTGCCCTGTGTGCTTTTCTTGTTCCTCTTCCCCAGGCTGTTCATCAGTGTGTGCAAGCGTGTATATCACACTGGGACATTCGACTCCCTTCACCTGCCTTTCCTGGGAAACAGTGTTCATGGTGCTGACAGTTGCATGTAGGTAAGTCGTCTTCTGGAATGCTCTGGGTGGTCCCGGTGCCAAGCTTTCTACCCAGCCCTGTGAGTGATGTGTGTTCTGGAGGTGGCACAGAGCAGTCTCTGATACCACTTGTCTGCTCTGGAGCCCTTTGCTACGCCACCCTTCTTCAGCAAGGGGAATTTTCCTTGTCTAGTTTGGATTTTACTTTTGAATGAGGTTTCCAGTCTTGGGCCTTGGGTAACCTGCCTACTCCAAGGAATTACCAGTGCTCAGACTGTGGATGTGGTTATCGCCTTCCTGTGTGGGCTCTGCCTCACCGACATGGTAATGACATTGCTGTGACTCGTTACAGGCAAGCTTCTTTAAATTATAACCCCCACTGATAAAACAGAATAATGACCTCCCTATGTCATGCCAGCCAGAGGAGTCCCACTGGGGGCTATTGAGGTCAAGGGCAGTAAATTAGCAAATGCCACGACAAATAAATGAGAGTTAAGGGAAAAAAATCTACGCACATGGCACATTCTTGCTGAGCGTAGCCCACGATGGGGATTGTGAGGCTTTTATGATGCAGTTTGGGTGGGTGATTGAAATCCTGTAGTTTTGGAGAAAGGTGGAACCTTCTCCTCCCCACCCCCCTGCCTCCCTTGATCCCTGAGCTGGATTGATGCACATGGAAGACCTTCTGATGGGCTCCTTGCTAGGCTTCTCCTTTGCGAGCCTGAAACTGTCTAGGAGCTGCGGAGCTCCAGTTCTGCACATAGAGCTGTATTCCTGCTGAGCGGCTCAGCACTGTGCTTCTGCAGCACCTGTCCATGCTGAGTGCCTGCTCTGTACAGTTGGCATGGAGGTCCCACAGGCAGCTGGGGCTGGGCAGGCCACGCAGGCAAGCTGGAAGGGGTCTGATCTGACTGATAGTTGAGAAGCACAGTCCCCAAAATGGTGATCTAGGCAGCCTGTGTGACCGCATGCCGGTGCTGAGGAAGAGGTGGTGTGCCCCGAGCTCTCCTACCTGCGTCTCCTGGGTCATACGTGGCACCACCAATGAATCATAGAATCATAGAATGGTTTGGGTTGGAAGAGACCTTAAAGATCATTCATTTCCGACGCCCATGCCATGGGCAGGGACATCCCCTGGACCAGGCTGCCCAAGAACCCATCCAGCCTGGCCTTGAACACTTCCAAGGAGAGGACATCCACAACTTTCCTGCGCAACATGTTCCAGTGCCTCACCACCCTTGTTGTGAAGAATTTCTTAAGGTCTAGTCTATATATTCCCCCCCTTCCCCTCCCCCCTCCCAATTTAAAGCCATTCCCCTCGTTCTATCACTACATGTCTCTGTAAAAAGTCCCTCCCCAACTTTCTTGTACACCCTCTTTGGTGCAGCATCCCTCTGCATAAAGAGGGACCAGAGTCATTGCAGAGGAGAGAGAATGAAAGAGGGGTCGAGAACTGGCTCTTGGGCATTCAAACATGGTGTTTGACAGTCCTGGGATCTGTTCCCAGTGTCCCATGCTACTCCTGTACATTGCCTAACACAGAACATAAAAGTTGTCTTGCTGCCAGACACGTGAAGCCAAGAGGTGGGTTTTTTTACTGAGAAGTGCCCAGAAGTTAGGGTTTGTGGTACCTGGCTGCTTGTTACCTTGGGCCAGGTCCAGTAAAGCGTGTCAGCAATACGCAGTTCGTTAAGTGAATGTCTGCGATCTGCCAGACTGCAAAAGTGTCTGTGTGCTGTGAGTCATTACACCAGAAGCACACCCTAAGCAACCAAAAGTGCATTGCACTGTGTCAGGCATAAAATTTGGACAGGAAACAGAGGGGTTTTGGCTTCAGCAGACAAATCGAACCCCTTGTGTAAAGAATTTGCAATTTCAAGAGGAAAACTTGGAAGGAGGGAAGAATGTACAAATAGTGCCAAGAAACAGACTCACTTATCTGGCACAAAATATGAAGAAATCTTTCCAGCTGATGGTGAGATACCCAAAAGCACTGCAGCGGTCACAAGTTAGCAAACTTATTTGTCTCTTTGTTCCAGGTAATATTAGTAATTTTCCAGTAGATTCTGAGGACCCTACAGTATGTTATAAAATCCCTTTTGGGTGACAAGAGCAAGAACATAAAGCAGATTCTAAGTTTGTCAGGCACATATATTCATGTTTCACTGATGAAAACCAACAGAACAGAAAGTTCTTTTGAACTTGGCTGTAGGTGTATACAATGAGCTCATGTAGATCCAGGTGCAGCCATTAAGGAAACATTTGATATTGTGAAGTTGCTTGAACTTCAAATACTGATACTTCTAGAAAGTGTGTTATTTAATATAAGTGTAAATACCAGGAAAGAAAGGGAACTGCTTTTTTTAGCTTGGGAAGTCATGTGCTTTCTCAACAATAAATACAATTAACCATTGACCTCATTTTGCACACATGAAGTGAGATGTAGTGAGGTGTAATGATGTAGAACCTGTGACATTATCCCTCTGTGCATTGCTGATAAATGAACCTATGACAACATTGCTAACCTACCGAAGGCCACGCTTGAGCTCTCTTCTGCCTACAAAACATAAATCCCCTGCTTCTGATCCTGTTCCCAAATGTTTCTTTGCAGAGCTCATCTTGGTGATTTTCCTGCCTTTGTACCTCTAAACTCAGGAAAGTGTCAAACTCATTTCATGTGCCAAGAGGTGGCTGCTGAGCAGGATGAACTTGGCCCGGGGCTGGCCAGCCCAGGGTGGCAGTGTCCTGGCAGGGACCCTCATAGCTGTGCCTGGGGAGAACCGAATGCTGCTGGGGCAGCTTCCCTGAGCTTAGCATTTTTCCTTCAGCTGTTGAATTTCAGTGTGGTGTGCTTGGTACATGCCTGGTGAGAAAAAGCTGATGGTTCGTGTTCATGAATGCGTTGAGGATCATTCTTGGCTAAGGAAGTTGTATTAATAAGTAGTAATAAGAAAGACAGGCCTCCTCCTGCACTCCAAATTAATTTGTTTCAACATTGTAAAGTAAGAATTCATATTTTTTTCACTGTTTTGTCTCCTTTTTAAAATTATTTCCAACTTCTAGTGGCCTCTAAAGTCGGTAAAGAATTTAGACAGTATGTTGCCTTCCTTTGTATTGGTGTTAAGTGGAGGCGTCAGCACAGTTTACAGTCTTGGTGGGGAGAGTAAAATGATAGATAGTTGGTCAACAAAACTTTAGACCAAACTCTTCTCTCTGCAGATATTTGTCCTTTGAAATGCTGACACCAAATCTCTTCAGATTTTAAAGGCTGCATGTTACTCTTCAGTTTCTGGTATTGAAGTCAATTTCTCACAAATATTGCCTAGAAGTCTTATATTCTTGCCTTCATTGATGTATTTAGATCCTGAAATGTATTGATCATATCTTTTAAATTCCTTTGTGCAAGACTAGAAATAAACTCCCCTAGGTCAAGTTCTGTTTATACAGTGGACTGTTCTTGCAGAATTACCTTCTTGACTTAATAGCTTCCTTTTGGATGACATTTCTGCCAGAAAGAAGACAAATTGTCGAAGGTCAGCGTGCAGATCAGCTCAGAGTGTGGGAGGAGATTGTAGCAGATCAGCTAAATTGCAGCAGGCCTGGCCAGCAGCGTTGGGCAGCATGATGCCGGCCAGCGGCAAGACACTGTGGGAGCGCAGCTCCCTCCCCACACTGTAATGTGCAGCAAGAGCCCTTTGGCTTTTGGATGCTATCAGGCTGTAATTTGTCCCGTTTAGTCTGTTCTTCAGCCTGAAGAACTTAACTGGCACGGTGACAATGAATTAGATCAGCATAGCTGATCCTTTCAGCTTAAATGTTGACAGGTTCAGTGGTCCTCCAGACTCTTTACATTAAACCTAGCAATTACCTGGCTGTACCCAAAGTAGTCACGTTCGTTTGCAGATGTTACACAGTGCAATTTTCCCTGCACCTTGCCTCCCACTGATTCCTGCAACCTTCTTTGAAACTGTTGTCTTACAAATAGTTGGGAGCCGAAACCTCGCTGCTGAATCTGCTCTCCTAATTGCACATCGGCTGTGATGCTGAATTGGTCTCCTGATGTGTAACATCAGGGAACCAGGACTAAAGGACCTCATGCCATAACCCTACTCTTGGTGAACTTGATGCTGTTCCATATATATATGTATGTTATATAGAACACATTATGTTATATAGCACACATTCTATATACGATACATATACATACATATATACGTTACCTATATAACACAGTTTGTTTTGTTTTTATATATATATAAACAAATAAATATGAGTTGATAGAGAATAGTTCTGCTGAAGTTAAGGGCTTTAAATTGTATGAAGTTTATGGTAAGAGGATAATCAGGGCTGCAAGCACCAATAGAAGTGGCACCAAAATCTGTGCATTTTGCAGATGTACTTGAAAAATGAAGCTAAAACTTGACTCCATGCTTGTCTTGTCATATACTGTGTTCATTGAGGTGGGGATCAGTGTTTTTCTGTGGCATTTCTAGCTACTGCACCTTAATTCTGTTTAAAGTATGCCTCCAAAGCCTGTGCACATAGGGGGAAAAATGCTAAAGCACAACTGCGTCATAATTAAAACAAGGGAGTTGTCTTTTCCCTTTGCAAATTCTTCTATTTATTGTATGTTCTACAAGAGAAGAAATATAAAAGTCTCCTTTTAATTTAGCTTTTTATCCTTTGAAGTTATTTTGGTTTTTTTTCACATTGGTGATGTAATTTATGTAAATAATCATCTATCTATGAAAGGAGTGTGTCTGTCAAAAGCTAAAATAAAAAACATCCGTCATTTTGAAGTGATTAACATTCTCCAGATGTTTAAATCATCAGATTTCAGGAGTTTCCCTTTGTTGTGATAATGATATAGTATCCAGAACAAGAATGTTTACTTTTTTGTATGGGTCAAACACAGATTTTTCACAATCTTATTAAAGCATGCAGTTTATTGTAATTGTATGTGCAGATGAAAGCATATGCAGTTATTATTTCCTTTAATTGTAAACTGCTGCTGGTAATTTTACTGTACTGCTGAAACAAAAGGAGTGAACTTGAAAGGACCACCACTGCCCACTTGTGTAATCAATTTATAGATGTCAAGTCTCTACAGAGATGGTTATCCTGCTCTGTTCGAGGAGTGGTGACATGCTACCACCCTGCAGCCAGCCCTCTCCCCCTCCTCTGCTTTGGGGGAGCTGCTTGGGCATACAGTAGATGTAGCTGATAATATTAAGTGACAGTTCTGAACCGTTGTAGTCAAATGTGTTTAGCTTGTTCAGCTTTAGACTTCAGGGAAGAAATCAAACATGCATTCTTCTCTAATGCGAGGGACCTCGTGGTTGATCAAGAGAGATTTATCCGTCCTGCTCCAGCCAGTTCTCTATGGTAACTAGAGCCTCAAAGCCTTGCTGGAGACTAAGGGCAGGGGGGGTTACAAGCAAGGAAAAGGGCTACACGTGGATAAAACGGGTCATTTCCTCTCCTTTCTGTTGTCATTGCAGAGCAAGACCCTTCAATTCATAAAACTAGCTAACGTACAAGAGAAATGTGCAGATCTTGTGTGTCACCACCTTGGCAAACTTTTCTCAGTGCTGACAAAATACACCTGGACAAAACTCTGAGCAGGCTGCTTGATGAAGGCAATGAGACGACATGTTTGTTTTTAAAAAACCTCTCCTGAAATAGAAATTTTGGTAGATTCCCCTCAAAAAATAATAGATAATTGTTCCAGGTAAATAACCGCCCTTTCTTCCCCAAGATTTAAATTGAGCTGAAATGTTAACCAAAAAATAGTTCAAAATCTAACATTTTTTCAGTTGATGGAGGGTGCTTGTGAAATGAATAACTACGCCCTGCAGGATCGCAGTATTAGGTAGCCAAGGCAGGGACAGTGTGTGATGCTGCCTCCCAACACCTTCCCCACAGGGCTTGTTTTAGCACGCAGCTGTCCACTTAGTGGCTCCAAGCAAGCTTTTCTTCGAAAGATGTACAAATCTGTCAGAGCGATTTCTGCCTTGACCCATCCAGGACTCGTGTTTCTCAAAGGCTGCGCTTGGATGGGTCCGCAAGGGAGAAGCTCAGCCGGGTCCCAACATCTCATGTGCATTATGGGAAACTTGCCTTTCCCCAGGCATTATAACACCCTCCTCGGTGTCCTTTACTCCATGGGAAAAAGGCAGAGAAGCGAAAGCTGTGTTTTGTGGAAGAGGAGAAACCAGGATTTCTCTCTGTTCTCGCCAGTCCCTGCCAACATACTATACATGATTAAGTCTCTAAAATGTTAGTCTGTTTTTTCATCTGGATCCTTGGATTTGATTTTGCCTCAGGCAAGGTAAAGAGAAAAGTCATCGAAACACAGTTTTCTGTGGCACGCAACCTTTACAGCGTCACAAGGTACTTGCCTAGGATGGCCAAAATAATTTATTAAGGACTTTAAGATTTATTTGTGAAGAAACCAGATTGTTCCACAGAAACCTGTGCTGCACCCAAAGGGCTGAAATGGTGAGCTAGATCAGCCGAGGAGCTGAGATGCGAAGGGAGAAAAAACACACACATGTGGTCAGAGCTCTGCGTGCTGTCCCTAGAGCAGCAGGAGAGAGTTGGTAATGAACAGACAGAGCTCATTGGTGGTTTCCTGAGCCCTCACGCATCAGGAAGTTGGGCACTTTGGGGAGTCTGACACCAGCTGGGGGCTCTGCTCTGCTGTGCGGGTCTGATTCTCCATCCCTAGGGCTTCTGGGCAGCTCAGCTGCTCTGCCAGCTTAGCAGGCACAAAGTCCTCCCTGGTAAGCATGGGCATGAGGATAAGGTCAAATCCTTCACCCTTCTCAGTGTGCTCCTATGCTCTCTAGAAACTGGTGGGCTTCAGAATATGTAATCAATTATGCAAATGTGCCTGTTACAGACTGGGTGAGCTGCTCAGATGGGCAAATGCAACCAGGCGCATTTGTCTAAGTACAAGGAGAGTGGGTGGACGGGTTTCGTTCTTAGCATTGGATCAACTGGGAATAAAACAGTTCTCACTTGGAGAGTTACGTCAGCGACATCAAGTGTAAATGATGAATTAAAGCCAAAGGCTCTCTTCTGTTTTGTCCTACCTTGGTATTTTCATACAATAGTGCTGTGCAGTGCACTCTGGACTCCTTGTGCTAATTAAGAAGGTAAATGCAATTATTTGTATTGGGGTCTGGGTGAGGGGTGGAGGAGGTGGTGGGAGCATGGGGACAGGAGCATGGGGAGAGGACGGGCTGGGCTCAGCAAGTGGGCAGGTGCTAGAGAGGAGCAACTCAGAGGCTACCAAGTCTGGGGAGGAAAAGCGGGTGTCTGGGCCACCACTCGCCGCTGCCACAGTGCCACATTTGTGCAGGACTATTCCTACCAGTCGGGGGGAAGGGGTGATGGTCCCTGTGCCCCGGGGTCCCCTCCTGCCCCTCTGCACAGCTGGGCAGCTCGCTGGCATGAGCAAGGGCAAGAGAAAGGACCTTTTTCCTTGGCTGAGCGCTCCACTTGGGTTGTATTGACTCTCTCCCGACCATTGGCCTGATGCTACTTTCAGGGTAAGAGGCGTGGTGGTGCTCTGCAAGAATGTGTTGTAAATACAGGTGTAAGAAAGGAAATCATTTCTGCCATTGTGTGTTGGCTTCACTGTGCATTCTGTATTCCCTCTGAGTCTGACTAACTTTTTTTTTTCTCCTGAATAATGCTGAAACAGACTCTTCCTCTTTCTGGAGTAACTTATTTTTGTGAGTCTTCCATTACCTCATTCATATAAGCTTGCTAATTGGGCTGAAATATGAGCCAGTTGTGTGGTTTTTTCCCCCCTTGATATACTGGACCCTCCTAAATGACAGCTTTGGAAAACAAATGATAGCTGTGAAAGTGAGTTAAAAATCTCCACTAAAATGGTCATTCTACTGCACTACAGCCTTTAGCACCCAGAAATACGAGTTCTGCTATCGTTCTTCTCCCTGGTTTTGTACACAGTAGCAAGTGCTGCCTTTCTAATGCAGCATTACATGAAATGGTGCAGTTTGACCTCTGTGCTCCCAGTGCCTGTCCCACCACTGCAGTCATGGATGTGGCAGCGCTTCAGTGCTAAACTTCTTTTAGAGATGTGCCAGTGGACAGTGGAAGTGTTACAGAGTTTCTCCCTGTGAACATACTCTGAAGCAAAATTCAGCTATTTCAGAGCAGTAGCAATTATGTAAATTTATTTTAAAGGTATACATGGCTTCCTACAGATGGGTGTATGTGTTTCTGAACCCCGAATGCCTGTGAGTGCTGCAGGTTGGCACCTCAGTGGGGCTGGAGTCGTCAGTGCTGCCTTTTCAGTGCTGTGGGCTGGAGTGAACCTTGATGGTCTCCGAGGCATTTTCCCCTTGTACCAGGACCCCCTCAGGTGTGCTGCACACCTCTACAGAAAACTTGGGAGGGGTTATAAAATAAATACGATATGCCAGCAAAACAGATGATTTCTGGTAAGAAGTGGTATAAATTCAAGCTCTTGTCTTGAATCTGGTTCCCAGACAAACAAAACTCTAAACTCCAGCACCTACACACCCATCAGTGCTTTTAATTGACTTCAGTCATTTGAGCATTTCTTCATCCTTATTTCCCATGTAACTGCAGGTTTGTTATGTGCCATGGAGTCCAGATGACATCCCAGCCAGCTTCTGCTGCTTTCTTTCAACTTCATACCTGGAATTGAAGTTCACACAATATTTTCAGCCCCCCGTCCCCCACAAAAAAAAAAAAAAAGGGAAAAAAAAGGAAAGATACAGAGTGAGGAAGTAGAGGGGCAGGAGGAGAAAAGACAAACAAAAAATACAGTTCGCTTAAAAATATCTCTGCTTGATAGAGGCTAAAAGGTGGCAGCTGTGCCAAAGTAGTGGACCCTAAATCGTTGAGGAAAAGAGAGCAGGGAAAGCTCTGATTGCTTCTGGTACAGTGGTGAATGTGCGCTCTCAGCCATAAATCAAGCAAGCTTAAAAAAAAAGACTCAATCAAGGCAATAATGGCCTCCACTTCACAATCAGACAAGTGCTCCTACTTCAGAAATCTTACCATTTAAGGCTGATTGCTAACCCTGGCCTCATTTCTAATCTAAAGGGCGAGTAATAATTTGGAAAAGGAATTATAACAACTTCCCAACCATTTGGTAAATCGTTATTATTTTAAAGGGGTGTTGGGAGGCTGTTGCTGTTTGTCAGACAGTTTGTCCCTGCTGCTGCGCTACCACTTCCACCGCACTGATTCTTGCTAATGTCAGACTAGAAGGAAAGAAATGCACAGCGAAAATATATAAGAAAGAAAAGCCCAGTGCGACATTCTGATCACAGGTCTTCAGCGAGTTACAAGTTTAGATGAAGGCACACAAAGAGAGAAGAAACGGCTCCTTTTTTGTTCCTGTACAGTGCCCACAGCCTTCTGTTGGGATGAGGGCTTGTGCGGAGCAGGGATGCTGTTTCTACTCCAGGAGCTCCTGCTGGAGTTGTCTTGGGTGGGAAGCTCTCCGCCTCAGAAAGGCCCCAAGCGCGCAGGGTGCTGCAGTGCCTGAGATGCTTCTGTGCCTGGGCTGCTGCAGTGCCTGGGTTGCTGTGGGGCCAAGGATGCTGTGGGGGTCGGGGTGCTGCGGCAGCCTCCTCGCAGGCCATCGAGGTGCTGGGGCAGCTGCCCCACTCCTGGATGGCGGTTGTGCTGCCTCGGCCCTCACGCTCAGGGGCTCCCCAGCCTAATGGGGACGAGGCTTTACTGGCCTGACACCACCTACACCGTTCCTCAGATGCAGTGCCACCAGAGATGATATTAATAATTTAACTGACAGGCTATCAGGAAGAGAAACGCACGTTATATTAGTGTAGAACCCTGGCACCTTAATTACATTTATTGCACTTGTTTTCCCCTTTCAAGCATGCAGAACTGCATGTGTAAATATTTCAATATTTATGTAAATATTTATTTAAACATCTGCTCCAGATCTGTTGTGATTTTCATGTGTTTTTTTCTAGGGAGAAAGCCCTGAATGAGAGGATTTGGGCAATGTGCATTCCTGCCATGAATTTGGGGATTGCCACACCGCAGAACATGGGATTCCATCAGCCTCTTTTCCGAACGACAAAGCATTGAAAAACAGATGCAATGTGACCCAGAGTGAAAAGAATGAGGGAGATCTGTGCCCGGCTTTCCCTAGGTTACTGGATCCTGCTGAAATCATGACAGTGTTTTGATAACAGCAGGCATTTGTGACCAAAATACCTCTTATTTTAGAGAATCGAGGACAAAACGGGATGCCATAATTTCCCGCATGACTGTGATACATTTTGTAAATAGGACTGTCAGTAGGTTTTGGAGGGGCGCAAAATTTCATTCACTGACTCAGGAGTTAAATGCAGCACCAGCTTTAATGCACATTATAAACCTTACTGCTGGTTTGCCTTGTGAAGGGATCTGCTGCCACGGTTATTTCAGTCTGTCTTTTAAACATGATTTGAAGACAGACTGATTCGAAAATTTTCAGCGACCTAGTGAAATCTGAACTGCTTATTGCTGGACAAAAAGTACGATGCTTCCATCAAAATAACAACTTGGAATGTGTTTTATTAAAGGGACTCCATCTAATATTACCCTGGAGTGCTGGGGATTTGAAAACACATGCTTGAATTTGAACTTTTGTATCTAGGTAATAGGAATGAGGGGGAAACGGTAATTTGTAATATTTGTAAAATACGCACATTTGGGGCCAAATTCTGATCCTGCGTAGAACCAGCCACAGTGTTGCTGCATATATTTTCCAAAAGCGGCACATCCCTGGGTGCTGCCTATCATTCCAAGGCGAAGATGGTGCGGGGAAAACATGCAGACCCTGCACAGGGCTCTGTAAAAATTGCTGTATTTTGCTCTCTCCTCACTGCTCCATTTCTGCACAATTTCTGCGGTGAATGTCTTTTCAGTGAGGGAAAAACGAAACCAGGTTCAGTCTCTGTGGAAAAATTCTGCCTAAAATATGCCGCCAAGGGATGGAAAATAACGGGAAAAAGTAAATTGTGTGCATAAACTCTGAGCGCATTTCACTTGTAAATATTCCTTGGGTTTTGTTAGCAATGTTATGCAAAAATATGTAAATCAGCGGATTATAAAAGAGCAGTACTGCCAGTTTAATATTGATACAGGACCGATCGGGAGGTAGAACACTACTTAGAAAGCAAAGGGATCCATTTACATCTCAGTTAGTGGAGAAACAGCGGTCAGTCCCAGAAAAAACGGGTTTTGCAGTCGAGCTGTTTGGTATTTCAGGAGTTTAAATGATTTATGCGACACGGGTGGGACAACCCCCAGGGGCTGATTTTTCTCTTTGGAAGATGGTGGTGTGAGTCCAACCGGCCCCAGAGACCACTGAGCCAGGCCGAGGCGAGGCCTGCGGCCGACGAGTCCTGACGTCGAAGTGCAGTGACAGTTGCGTTGGGGTCCTCGAGCGAGGGGGCCGTGCTCTGCCGTCTGCGTTGGGACTTCTCAGCCCTGTACCCAGAGCCGTGTTCCATCTTTGCCTCCTGCCACTGGTGCCGTGTCGCTGGGTCACTGCGGCGCGCAGGCATCCCGGGGCTGGGAAAGGGACACTGCGGCGTCCTATTCCCTCCAAGCAGACAAACCCAGGGAACGAGAGCCATTCCAGCGGAACAGCCCGAATAAAACACACGAGGGTTTGTTTAGGGGCTGTGAGTTCCAGATGCGGGGGGACCCTTGGCTTAACGTCGCGGTGTCACTGTTGGAATGATCACAGGGAGGGGGATGCGGGTGTTCCTGGCATCGGTGTCACGGGCACCGCGAGCAGGACGCTTCCCGGTTTCGGAAGCTGCCTCTGCAGTTCACGCACCGGGGCAGACGCGGTCCTGCTGAACGCGTCACGCGGGGCGCTCGGTGCGGGGTCGCTGCGGCGTCCGGAGGGCGGCGGGACGGGCACCGCAGGACGGGCTGGGGGCCACGGACGAGCCCCGGGGGGCTCCCCGCGGTGGGGAACGCGGCTGCGCTCCTACCCGAGGCGGAGGGCTCTGCCCCGGGTGATCGGGGCCGTGTGCGGGGGCCGTGTATGGGATCGGATCCGTGTGCGGGACTGTGTGCGGGTCTGTGTGCAGGCTCCGTGTGCGAGTCCGTGTGCGGGTCTGTGTGCGGGATCCTTGTATGGGATCCACGCGCGGGTCTGTGTGCGGGACCCTTGTATGGGATCGGGTCCAAGCATGGGTCCGTGTGCGGGTCTGTGTATGGGATCGGCTCCGTGTGCGGGTCTGGCTCCGTGTGCGGAGTCCGTGTATGGGATCAGGTCCGTGTGCGGGATTGGATCCACGCGTGGCTCCGTGTGCGGGGTCCGTGTGCGGGTCTGTGTGCGGGACCCTTGTATGGGATCCGTGTGCGGGACCCTTGTATGGGATCCGTGTGCGGGGTCCGTGTCTGGGATCGGCTCCGTGTGCGGACCGTGTCCGAGCTCTCCCCGCGGCGGTGGCAGCGCCGCCGGCACCTGCGACCCAGCGCCGCGCTCGCCCATCACCGCGTTTCCCGTGCCGCGTCCAAAATGCCGTAAAATCGCATTTAAACGGTATTTAGAGAACTCAGCCAGGAAATAACGCGTTTAGGGGCATGAAAGAGCGCGTCCTGCTCGACCGGGCGCAGCCCCGACGCCTCGGCTGCCACCCGCCCCCAGCTCGGGCTGTTGGGCCCCCTCTCACCCCTCGCGACTCTCGGCTGTTGGATTTTACCCTTTCTGCTGCCCTGGCCGTGCCGTGTCGAGCCTCGTCCCAGCACAGCGCTGCGATTCCTCGGCTCCGTGCCGGCGGAGGGGAAAAGCCCCGAGGAGATGCGCGTCCACCCCGCGGGGAGGTGCTGGGAGCGGCGCGGCTGCCGGCGAGGGAATGGTTAAACGACCGGCTTGTTCGCTTCTAGTGGTCGTCTTCAAAGAAATCTAATTACAGTCACTACAAAGCTTGATTACGGCGTTATTCGAGGGAAGAAATTACCTTCTTTTTGATAAAAATTCAATTGGCTTTGAGAACAGTATTTCTCTTCTCGTGGGGTCGTGCGGAATGAAAACAAAATAAGATCTATTTCTTTTCCCCGGTATAAAATTGACCAAAGTACTGCATCTGCTCAGTTACCAGAGAGAAACCTCATCCAGAAAGCAGAATAAAAGCTTATGTGTAGTTTCTGTGTGGAACAGGGTTATTGTTCTCTGTAGTTAAAAAGGGCTGAGGATGCTCTGCTCCTGACGTCTGGATGTCTGTCTGCTGCTGTCGCACCAGAGCTGGGCGGTTTAAAACAGCACTTTTTACAGGATTTGCTTTCTCTTCCTGTAAAGAAATAAAGAAAAAAAAAATCGAGGAAAGTTTAGGTATACGATTATCTATTTTTTTTTATAGACTCAAATTTCTTTTCAAGGAGAAAAAGCACAGCGCACACCACTGGTGTTGCTTCCAACCGGAAAGTTAAATGTCCTCCTTAATATCACATTGTGTAAAATCAAATTGAGAAGATATTGCAAACTAATTGTGTATTTTCAGTAATCAGAAGTATTAAAGACTTTCTAAGACTCCAGGGCACGGTATATTTAAGAGTACAAAATTGTTTTAAAAATTTGAGACTAAATTTTATACAATTGCATGTAGTTGTTAAGTGCAGGGAAATTCAAGTAAAGGATTAATAGGAGTGGTGGCTGAGAATGGATAACCCGTCCCATCCTGAGGCTTTAACTCCATTTGAAAACAGTGCTTTTTACTGCAATCTGATGCTGTTACTGTTATGTTCTTGTAAACTGATCTAAGTACTCAAGTTTCAGAGGAAGAAGTCGTTTCAAGCAAATACTTGTGCTTGTGACACCTGTGATTTGTATATAAAGCATTATCGCTGAGTGACTCCCGTGCTGAAGTGCCTGCCCGATGCTGTTTGTGAGCAGGACTCTAATGCCAGGAACAGCAACTTGAAGTGATTTTGTGGTACGGATGACAAATGTTATGGTGAGAGAAGACCATCAGTTACTGGAGGGAATGAACACAGCTGCCTCGCTAGAAACAATTGAATGCAAAGTGAATGAGACTGTACTTTTAAATGTTCCAATATTTAGCAAAAGCAATTATGAAAGTTGGGCTGTAAATACCCTTTTGTTAACTATGGCTAAGCCCACTTAGAAGTGGTAAAGATTTGCCAGTTTTAGGAATCTTATTGCTTCTCAGTAAGTTTCTTTTCTGCCATGAACCCCAGAATTACCTTTCCAAAGGCTCCGTGCAGCCTTCCTGTCTGCTGGGATCCCTGCAGTCTGCAGTTGAGTAATGCATTTAGGGCATGACAGAATTAGTTGCAGGAGCTGGAGATAAAACACAGCTTGACAAAATTAATCTCAAAAGGAACTTGTGAAAGTCGAGTAAGACTCAGGAGAAGTGTGGTTATCCCCTAGAATTAGGGCTAATAGGGGCAGTGATGCAGGGAGCAAGGTGGTGCTGGCATTTGGCACCTCCCCAGCAAGGCTGCAGGACCCCTGAAACTCCCCTTGGTATCGCCTCTGGAACATTCAGGGGAGGAAAAAAATAAGAAAAACTTTGTTATAACTGTTTGATCATTTAGGCAGTGAGGTAACAGGATTCTCTAATTATACTGAGAATCACACAACTACATATTTTTTCTTGTTGTGGGGTCGTTTTGATTTTTTGTATGAGGTCCCCAACAGTCTGCAATAATTGGAGTTAACAGGTATAAAGCAACAAGATGGCCATAGTTAGGGTCAACTTTCTGGGTTAAGACTGTCAAAAAATGTTCCTGAATTTGATATATAACTTCTAAGAGGAACGTGGGATCACATTGCACTGCAGTTGCTGGCAAACCTTATTTCTGAGAACGTAAATCCTGTACGGGCTGTTACACGCTGTCAAGGTTTGGGCATTATTGTACTGCTTGGACTAATTTTTTAAAAGAAAACAAAAGTAAAAGGAGTTTCCCAAAAATGAAGTAGTTTCACTAAATACCTTTTCCTCCGATGCACAGCCCCACAGCTCTGCCCTTGAAAGCACACTGGCATCCTGGGTTATACATAAAATTAGTATCCATGCTCCCTCTCCCACCTTGCACAGGTGCAGTCATGACCATACACAGCTGGAAGCAAAGCCTTCTGAGTTCTGAGGCAGGCTGCCTCGGACACAGCAATGGCAACTCTTTGGGCTGGGGTTGAAGTCTGATGCAGTTTCTTCCAATCTCTGCTTTTTCAGTACTAAATTTTTATCTTCCCATACGTGGGGCAAGGTGACAGCACTGTGAAGTGCACGGCAATGGCTCCCGTTCATTAATGACATCTGCAATCCCTTGCAGGATTGCCAACAGATCAGAGCCAGACCTTGCCAGCATCGCTTTGGAGGTAGAAGGTTGTTCTGGCTGCTCCAAGCAAACCCTCTGCAATCCACACACACCCCGATAACGTGTGGCAGAGCCACATCCCCAGGCCTTGAGAGGCTGCTGACTCCAGCTGCTGTGGGGACCCTCGGCTGCTCCCACCCGTGGTCCTGCTGTTGCACAGGCTGTGGGATCCCAGGTTCACTTGTCCCTGTGGTGGCAGATTCTCTCTGCCCATTCCAAGCCCACCAGGACTCAGCACTTGCTGCAAGCCTCCCAGCAAGCAGCTCCTCAGCATTAGAAATGGTCTCCCCCTGGTTCAGTCAGAATTAAACAAGGATTAGTCCACCCAGATACGAAGGCTTCTTGCAATATTTCAAGATCTTATGTACACATTCACCTCACAAGCTGATTTTCTTTCATCTTCAAAAACTTATCACTAGTGCCTCACCCCCTCCACAGGAGGAAAATTGTAGCGACTACTTTTTCTGTTGTTTGTCCAATTTGTGCTTGCAGCCAGCAGCCAAGGGCAGCATCAGCCTCCAAGTACCTCACTTGACACAACCACAATCTTCTTGCATGGATGGAACCGCGTTGTCTTGATCACCTTGCCACACTTCTGCTGAGATCCTTCGAGCCACCAGAAACAGAGTGAAAGCACGTGCACCGAACTGCTCAGGCTGTACATTAGAAACACCACAAGCAACACAAAAGGCTCAAGTTTATTTTTTCTGGCATGCATGCTGCTGGAAACACAGCCCAACAGGTCTTCCAGAATCTATTTAAAACCCCAACTACTTTTCCCTTTAGCTGCCACTTTGTATGTAATTTTTTTTTTTAACAGTGGAATTAAAACATCCCCAAGACACAAGTTTACGTAATGGAAACAATGACAACTCCCTGCTCTGTGAACTTGGAGCTACCGCACCAAATAAACCATTTTCCTTCAGTCAGGGCCTTGTTTTGCAGTGTTAGTGTATTACTAGGGGCATAAAAAGCAGGGCAGGCTCAGGATCCATTGCTGCAAATGTTCACAAATTCACCATTGTTCTGCAAAATACACCTGGAGTAAGGAGTGAATTTTCCAGGGGTGCAATACAGGAATGTGCACATTATTGCGCTGGTTTGTGTTTAACAGTTGTTGAGTGCCGATGCTTCACAGCCTGGGAAGAAAGCCTGTTAGGGTACACTTCGGATGACCTTATGCCCGACAGCTAGAACGGGGGCTGAGCACCAGCCACATGGAATGAGATGTAAGGGAGCAAAATCAATGTATGGAGCTGGCTACAAGACTCAAAGGAAAATAACACTTAACGGCCACTGGCCAAGGGAAGCAGAAGATGGCAACACACAGGGGGCTGGAGCCTGAAACACAGCAAAGTGCAGGAAAACAACATCAACACTGCTGCCCAGTGCAATGGCCAGAAAGGATCCAGGACACAGTGGCTGAAGCTGGCACAGAGCAGGACCCAACTTCTAGTTTTCTGTTCTTATCTCCACACCAGAAACTGTCCTTCAGCTGGCTGACACGTAGCTTTGTCCTGTTCTGAGACGGGCATCTGTACTGCTGGCAAAGCTCCTGGATTAAAAACCTTCAGCGATAACAACTAGGCTTTTAGAGTTTCTCTGGTCGGTGAAAATCAGAAGGCCTAAACTCAGCATATGGACACAAAACGCCGCCACTGAGGACATAGCAAAAGGCTGTACCAAACCAGTTATTTCTGTGATAACTAGCAGACAGAGTAAAAGACAGTGCTTTTAAAAAAAACAACACCCAAAACCTTCTAAGGTTTTGTTCTCTGGCATTGAACCTGTGCACAATTCTGTTTAATTACCTTTTTTCTGGTAAACATCCATGGGAGTGTTACTGCTTAGAACAGAGCAGTATTTCTGTCTCTTACAAAGAGCATTACAATTGTTATTCAGTTTGCTTTAGTCTAGATCATGATATCAGCAAAAATATCAAGACTGTTTTCTATATCATCCTCAGGCTCCAGCTCTTCATGCTGATCCTTGGGAGAGGGGCATACTCTTTGTCTGTGAACTGTCTTCCTCTTCCTTCTACGAACATACACAGAGCGACTCCTCTCCATCCCCTCAGAATGCAAGTCATTTGCACCAGCGGCAGTTTGCAAAGCTGACTCTAAGCTTCTGTAGAATCTAGAAAGAAACAAATTATGTCAGTATTACTTTTGTAGGTTTGCTCAGAATCTGCAAAACTGAACAAACAAATGCTTTTGTAATATCACCAAAATGTGCCAAGAGAAGAAAATTGCTACTGACATTGAGATGTTCTAGCCAACACTGGAAGGATAATCAGAAATACCAGGGCGTGTCCTTGTGCGTGTCCTGCTACTCCACTCTGTAATGCCTGGATGTTAGCAATCAAGTGGTGGAGGCACTCAAGTGCCATGAAGACCCTGTTAACCTTACAGAAACTAGAAACGGTATCAGGTTAAATGTCTAATGACTGACAGCATTAGCAATCAGATGGACTGCTGCTATGAGCAGTCACTGCTAACTTTAACCACTACAGAGATTCCCAGTGGACATATAAAAAGAAACTCCTCTGGTTACGTATACATAGGTGCCTCACCAGTATCTGTGTCCCTCGCACTCTGGCACTTCTGCCTGTTCTCTTCCTCAGCTGGACACAATTGTACTGTGTGTAACTCTCCACCACCCTCAAAAATCCTCAGTTTTGCAAACTATGCAAAGCATTTAGTGGTTTAAAGCATGTATTGCCACCTGAATTCTGCTGAGATGGCCACTGTGTTAGAATAACAAATGCTGTTAACATGAGAAAAGAAACTCAAACCACACTTAATAACAAAGTCTGCAAACTCATGTCGCTTACAGGTTTTTCCTTAAATACTTTATAGCCTTTGGAGCTCCTACAATTAATTGAAATTGTATTTTAGACTTTGTAAGAGCTGTCTAGTTTGTGTTTTGGTTTGTTTTTTTTATTTAAACAATCTCTCCTGTGCATTTTTCACTTTCAGATTTAGATGTAATGAACAGGACTAGTGGAATCCAACAAACCTGCCAATCCTCCTTATGTTTTCTTCCATTTTCTGATTAGCTACATGTATCAGAAATTCAATATATTCTTCAGAGACCATCAGTTTCCCCTTGTGTCTCAATGGAACTTCTAAGCAATGAGTGCTCCGGACAGCCTAAAAACACACAGAGAAGGATTTCTCTAGAATAAAGTTTTTTATTTTATTAAGGTTGTTTGAATATTATGGGGAATTTACTAAAGGAAAAAAACCACTCTCCCACAGAATTGGTTAGTTTGCTGTTAAATGAGGCAGAAAGAATTTGCAGTGCTACAGCATGGCCTGTGAAAGCAGTCAATCACGTTACAGCACAGATCTTGGCTTGTAAAAAAACTGAGGCTACAAGTAATGATGGGATTCTGTTATATTCCTTACAGGTCAGTAGAAAAGTCCTTACCATCATAATTTTTCCTCCTCTGCCAACTGTAATACCAGAGTTCCTGAACCCAGAATCAACAGCCACTGAATGCTGAGGAAAAAAAAAGATACCTTAAACAAGTCTCACACACTTTCACAGCAAGGAATAATTCCCAGTAGGTTGCAATGCAGCTCAGTCTCAGTTTTGCAAAAAACTTATTCCAAACCATCTCCCCAGATTAATACAGGAAAATAGATACATTAAAATGTTTTTAAGATCAAACCCATGTAGTGTCACAAATAGTGGGCAGTTTTAAGAGAGCTCCAGTCAATCCTGACTGTCCAATCTAAACCCGTCACTGCAGATGGGACATGACCATCTCTCTGGGCACGGCACTGCATTATCTGGTAGCCATGCACTCAGTCATGCTACTCTTGTACAGCTAGAAGGGCAGCAATGCTATAAAAGCAGCTAATCAGCTCTCTTCTAGATCAATGAAGGAACAAACGCATCATGCATTACTCTCTGGAGTCAGGCTAGAAAAGCAGAAGGCAAAGGTACTATTCAATGAGCTGCAACACAGGAGCCAAATGGCCTGGCTGGCAGCAAAATGCTGTCTACAAACACCGTCACTTTCAGCCCATGAAAGCAACCTGAGCTCGCTGGAAAAGCTTTTTAGCAGGCAATCTGCTTCAGCTTGCAAACCAAGCTGCAGTTGAGTAATTTTGATTTTAAAATGGAAAGCAAAATCTCTACTCACTTTAAAGCTGTGTTTTCTTCATTAGCTTACTTTTAATACCTTGGTTATTAAACATATAGCACATCTGGGACTATTCTAAAGTGCTAGAGCTTGCTCAGGAGCCAACACTTTGACCTTTGCAGCACGGAATATAAGAGAACAATATTGTGATACTGTTACTCAATGTAATTTTACCAGAAGCTGTGCATCCTGCATCTCTTGACACTGCACGTGAAGAACAAATGGTTCAAACTTGAGCACAACATCACCAGTAGCTTTCTCAAGTGCTGCCATCTGGAAAAAACACCAAAATATTTATATTAACACTGGAGATGGGCTACAAAAGAAAGAAAAAACAAAAACAAAAAGAAAGAAAAAAAGTACCTAGTCCATGTGTGAAACAAGCATTAAAATGCAGCCCATGAACTCCAAGGAATCACGTTCAGCTGCTTTTAATTTTTCATTGCTTGTAATACACAGAAATCTCATGGATTTCCATGATTCAGTTTGCTAAGCTTGAGGTTTGATAGCAATTCATAGCAAGAGAGACTTTAAAGATGTACGCTTCTCTGTTTGTGTCTTCCTACATGCAAACAAATAGATTCAGTCAGACAGCACAGACTGAGGGCTGTGTTGCTGCAACCATGTGAAACCTGAGCACAACTATTCAGTTACTTAAAGCTGTTCTTTAAAATAAAAGACATTTACTTCTGAAGCACATTCCTCAACTTTAGAAACTCTTCTCAGGTTCAGCAGATTAAATTTGTGGCCTAACAGACTTGATCACGTTTGAATCCTAGTTTAAAGAATAACACCTACAAAGGTAAAAAAGTCAAAGTTGAAATTAGATGCATAAATACACAAGACAAGGGAAAACAAAAAAAGGGAAGTAACTTCATAACTGTAAAATGCAAGACATCACCTTCAGACCCCCTGAGCTGTGCCAGAAGACTGAGACACTAATGGCAATTTTTCCTGGATTTGCAAGCGTGGAGAAAGCTGTATGATATTCCACAGGGCTTATCAGTACAATTTCCCTACTTTTCTATGCTATCTTTTTTGCAGAGCGGCTCTAAGGGCTGATACTACATTTTTCCATTCAGAAAAGTTGCTCTGAGGCAGTTATATGACTTATTTCATTTCATGGTTATTTAACCAGAAGCACCATCCCCCACCGTTTGCCTTCACTTGCTCAATTTACAGCACTAAGAAATGTGCTGCGTTAACTGGAGAGATGTCAGCTGTTACCCTTTCCTTTGCTGTCTTGTCCAGCCCTTCTCATCTTTCTTGCAAAATGAAAATATTCAATAAAATAATCAGATTCATATGCTTTTTTTAAGACATGATGGCATAAAAGAAAACTGCTGAAGTAGCACTCTCCACTTTCCTTCAAAAATTGAAAACTACTTAAATGTGTTTGTGTAGAATCTCCTCTGTAAATGTTCTTATTTTAAGTTGGAAGCCGGTCTTTCTGAACAGCTAAGTTAGTAATTCCTATTTTCTCTGGAGCGCTGCTTTTCCAGAAAGCATCATCTCAATGCTGCCTGATACAGAACTTCAACCAGTGAAATGCGTGGTTTGATACAGCAATTGTCACTGTGGTGTCAGTGAGGAATACATTTTTTGTATTTCACCCTGTGGCACCTGCTAATGACTCTTATATCACTGCCCAAAGACCAGCAAGCATTCGACAGAAACTGAGCTTATTTCACTTCTGGACAGGACAGCTTTCATTTTGAACAGAGCCACGGCTTTGCAAAACCAAGGCTCACTTCATCCGAGATTTTCATAAATCATTTTCTGAAAGTCAGTGTTCTGTGACAGAAGCAACACCTATTCCTGACTTCTTGAGAAGCTATTGAGACGTGGGGATTATGTGACTTCTGACCATACAAAATCAGTCACATTTCATATTGGCTGCATTTACAACTACGCAGGGAACTTGGTCTTAAGCTTAAAAGCATTCTCCTAAAAACAGCTCTTGAGAATCTGTTAAGTAGAGCAACTAGAGGACAGTTTATTTTTAAATTAGAGTGCTGATTCATCTCAGTAACAGTCATAAAAACACCTGAACATTTCTTTCCATTTACATGCCATTTTTATCATGACATTAGGAATCCTGCATTACATAAATACAGAAGTTGTACCATAATGTCCTCTTACCACATCGTCTTTGTTACACATTTCATGTGTTACCGTGAGCCAGGTGCAGTTTTTCTTCTGGATCTCAGACCTGTTTATATCCTGGAGATAGAGAGAAAGAATTAAAGTGGCACTACAGATACATGATCTTTGATTTTGTGTAAAGAAAACAGTCCTTCATCATAAATAACGTTGCTTTTAAAAAAGCGTGTTTTCTCAAGGTACAAAAATATATTCATATAGGAGTAGTTTAAAACGGCTTTATCCATGCTCCTCATGGAAGAACGGAATGTAATCCAGAGGGACCTGGACAGGCTGGAGAAATAGGCCTGGGGAAACCTCATCAGGTTCAACAAGGCCAAGGTCCTACACCTCGGTCAGGGCTATCCCCAGTTTCAATACAGGATGGAGGACGACGTGATTGAGAGCAGCCCTGCAGAGAAGGACCTGGGGGTGCTGGTTGATGAGAAGCTCGACATAAGCCAGCAATGTGCACTCACAGCCCAGAAGGCCAACCGTGTCCTGGGCCGCATCAAAAGAAGCGTGGCCAGCAGGGCGAGTGAAGTGATTCTGCCCCTCTATTCCTCTCTCGTGAGACCCCACCTGGAGTATTGTGTCCAGTTCTAGAATCCTCAACATAAGAAGACTATGGAGCTGTTGGAATGGGTCCAGAAGAGGGCTACAAAGATGATCAGAGGGCTGGAGCACCTCTGCTATGAGGACAGGCTGAGAGAGTTGTTGTTGTTCAGCCTGGGAGAAGGCTCTGAAAAGACCTTCTAGCGACCTTACGGTACCTGAAAGGAGCTACAAGAAAGCTGGAGTGGGACTGTTCACAAAAGTTTGTGGTGACAGGACTAGCTGCAGTGGATATAAACTGGAGAGAGGCAGATTTAGGCTAGACATAAGGAGAAATTTCTTCCCAATGAGGATGGTGAGGCACTGGCACAGGTTGCCCAGGGAAGCTGTGGATGCCCCATCCCTGGAAGCGTTCAAGGCCACGTTGGACAGGGCCTTGAGCAGCCTGGTCTGGTGGAAGGTGTCCCCCCCCATGGCAGGGGAGTTGGAACTGGATGGTATTTAAAGTCTGTTCCAAAGCAGACCATTCTATGATGTTATGATCCCGAGGGGCAGAGCTCTCTGTACGGGCTGTGCTGCTGCTGCTTTCCCTGCTTCCCCCACTCTCAGGCCCTGGGCCCTGCCCCATTCCGCAACTGGTTTGTGCCGATGAGTCTGGGGTTCCCCAGGTGCTTGGAGCCACTGGGATGATGTCTGCCTGCCTGCAGCCACTCCAGCCAGTACCGGGCTGCTTCCAGTCCTCTGAAGGTGGCCCCATACTAGGTTCATTACCAGGCTGCAGAATAGTTTATTAAAACTTATGGGTCCATTTTTTTTCTGAGGAGAATAGAAGCTGCTTTTTGGTTTGTTATCACAACATATAAAAGTGACCTGTACTGCAGAAATTGCTTGGCAGAGTGGATTTTTGCCACGTCCTAAGGGAAATCTTAGTAGTGTACATCCCTGTGACCAGTGCTCTTTCTGGCTTGAACAGACAACCAAAACTATGCAGGCTTCTTACAGACTAGAGTTAGGAAAAAATAATGTTGAAGTCAGGTCCTTGTGAAAGCTGTAATCAGCTTTGGGAAAAGCCTGCCTCTGTCTGCAGCCCTGAAGTTCCATAACTGGAGTTGGCCAGCAGTGGGATCTCCTGATACCTATAAGGTTCCTATGTGCCTCTGCTGTTCCGTGATTTTTTGCTAGGTCACAAGTAAAGTGCTTCTCTCTGAGTGGATCAGCTTCCTGACAGACCTGTGTGTAACTGTCCTGTGGTGGGAGTACCGTGCTCATGGTAGTTTGTTGGAGCCCATCAGGAATGAGTGTGGTTGGAGCAGTTGCACCTCCCTGTGTTGATAAGCTTTCCTTGTGTCCAGCAGTGCCTGTGAGCTGTGAGCTGCAGCACAGGGCTGTCACATACAGATGCAGTTGTGGAATTAAGGACTGGAATCTTAAATGTCTGCATTTCAGTCTTTCCTGGCTTGTTTTAATGTTCTAGGGGTACCTTTGTTTGTGATAGCTGATTAATAGACTTTTTTTGCCTTTTTTACCTGGAGGTTTGACAGCCTGCAGGAGCGGTGACTGGAATGTCACTTGGTTAGACAACCCTGTTGGCCTGTGTGTAGCAGGCTTTTTTTTTGCCAGAGTGTAGCAGTAAATTGTAGCAGTTTTCCCCCCAAAGTGCTGTATATCTGTACAGATGTGACAGCTCCTGTTCACAGGAGCTGCTGTAGAAACATTTCTATGGGAAAATTATTTGCATGTGGTTCTCTTAATACCCATAAAGCCCTGCAAGTGGTGGGGTAAATGTTCTGCGTTTTGCAAGTTTTGGGAAAAAAGCCCAAACCAACTCTCCTTCCCCCAGTTTAAATAAAGAGTGAAGCTCTGTTTAATCTGTTGCTTGGCAGGTGGTTGTTTGCTTTCTTTATTTTGAAAATGCAAAATAAATTATGATGGCAATATCATATTTTTTTTTCCCTGCAGATATTCTGATAACTATGGCAGCCACAAGAAATCTGATGAGAGCTGTCAGAGTTTTTGAATTTGGTGGCCCTGAAGTGCTTAAAATCCAGTCAGACGTCGTAATGCCTGTTCCAAAAGAAAATCAGGTATATATGAGTTCTGTGAACAGAAATAATGGCATTGAATGATAATAGGCGTACTCAGAACAAAATAAAGAATGCAAACCAAAACTTTTCATCTTGAATATGTAGTTTTTGATCAGTATATTCGTTCTGGGACTTACACTAGAAAACCAACTTTACCCTACACTCCAGGCTCAGATGTGGCTGGTGTAATTGAAGGGGTTGGAGAACATGTTACTGCATTCAAGGCAGGTGTAGAAAATACATTCATTTTTAATTCATGATTGTTTATGGGATCATCTTTGTGTGGTTGCTCTGCTGCTAATCCTGTTTCTATTGCTTTGCTGGCTTTTTTCACCTTTGCCAGCTAGTGGCAGCACACAGTGGGGTCACCCTGACAGTCCAGAGTGAGAGCTGATGCAATGCGTGTGTGTGCCCCAGACAGACATCCCAAAAATGCCGAGTGGCCAAGCTCGTGCATTTGCATGCTCGAGCTGCTTGGGAAACCATTGCACTACCCTGCAGCAGTTACTACCCGGTGTCCGCAGACCGGACCCACCCCATCCACATGCTGGATGTTTATGGAGGTCACCATGCTGGCAGCAGAAGACTCAGAGCTCTGTACCTGTGCCTTCTGTGGGCCCTGGCATTGCTCTGCCAGTGGCCAAGGGCCAGGCTGGGTGCTGTCTTGGCCCCACAGCTGGTGTTGTGCCACGGCGCTGGGCATACATAGGTGACGTGCTGCCCGCTGTGCATGTCCACATCGCCTGTGGGATTTTGGCTTGAGCCGGCCCTTCTGCAGAACAGTGGCAATATTGAGGTGTTGTAAGGTTTATTAAGAGAATATCTCTTTTCCACGTTTAAGCAAAAATAATTGAGAAATGTTTATTTTGTGTTTCTGAAAACTTTTTAGGTTTTGCATTTGGAATCTATGTTTGGAATTCTCTTTGTCGGATTAACTGGACTTTAAACAAGGAGCAGCAGTTGCAATACCCTACTTCACTGCTTATCGTGCTCTTTTCCAAAAGTAAGTGTCAAATCTAAGTTTATCCATTTTGCTTATGAATATTTAAAATATTGAAGCCCACATTTTCATTGTCCTCTAAAAGGAGAGGAGATCAATGAGTGGAAATGTTTAAAACTCTTAAGTTAAATTTGTTATGCTGATGGCATTGTCATATCATTGTCACCTAGAAGCTAGCAACTGTGTTCTCCTGTTACACATTTCTTCTCAAGAGAACAGGCCTGGAAAGGCTTCTCCGATAAGATTCTCGTAATAAAATGTATAACTCTCTCTCAGTGCTAATTGTTACTTTAGCCAGTGAAGAACAGGAATAGTTCTAATTTCTTCTAATTTCTTCTTCTAATTTCTCTTCTTCCTGAGCCTCTGTGCCAGAGAGGCTTCATGTACAGCCCTGTCTGTGCCATAGGGCAGGGTAATGAGTTAAAGCCAGGCTTCATGTCAGCTAGGTGAGAGCTCAGGTCTGGACATCTGGTTTAGTTTGATGGAACAAATTGTTAGAACCAGCATGGTTTACTTTTATGTTCTGTAACAGGTGAAAATCTTTAAGTTCAGTACCAGACCATGACTTGCTGCTAGGTGCACAACATAACTGTGCAGTACGTAAATTTATAAGTGATATAGTTTATTTTGCCTCCAGCTGACTGTACCTGTTTAGCCATAACATGAATTGGAAATCATACTGTGTGAAAGATGAGATTTGACATTGGTTTATACAATCTGATGCGTAACGGCTGTGTACTGCAATCTTCATGCCAATATTTTCTGTTTTCCACTCAGAGGGCATGCCAAAGCAGGAGAGAGCGTGCTAGTGCATGGAGCCAGTGGGGGGGTAAGTATATGGAGAAGGCAGCTTATAAGAAATGCTGCTTTCTGTCTTTGCATCTGCTTTTGTCTGTGGTATGATTTATGGTCACATTTATATCAATTAGTGGATTAACAAAATTAGGTTTCTGTTTCAGATGATTTAGATGCTTTTTTTTTCTGGAGCGTGTCCAGAGAAGGGCAACAAAGATGATGAAGGGGCTGGAGAACAAGCCTTACGAGGAGCAGCTGAGGGAACTGGGGTCGTTTAGCTTGGAGAAGAGAAGGCTGAGGGGAGACCTCTGTAACTACCTGAAAAGAGGTTGTGGAGAGGAGGGAGCTGGCCTCCCAAGTGACAGGGGACGGGACAAGGGGCTGTGGCCTCAAGCTCCTGTGGCCTCAAGCACAAAAGTGCTTTTGTGGTGTAGTGTCTGAATGTCCATGTGGTGAAGCCACCGAAACAGCATGCTGCTACAGTTCCTTTCAGTTCATTACATTTGCTTCAAGGCTGCACTGTGAGGAGACAGTAGCAAAAACTATATTTATGGCCAAGAATTCTTTTGGATGCTCCAGTTTGTGGATACTCAGTTAGCGATGCCTAAAGTGGTCTGGCTCTTTGGAGGCAGTCCAGGAAATTTTGTTTCCCCAGGATACCTGAGAGTCACTCATCACTTCCAAATATATTGATCAGTGCTATTTTTTATTTTAAGAGTCTACTCTGCACTGGAAGTGATCCACTGAGATTTTGTAGCTGTTTTCTTTTTCCTTTTTAGACTTCTTGGCGACCAAATACAGCTCCAGGAAATACGCTACAACCTCTTCGCCTCCCGCCAGTTTGTATCTCTGCTGCCATAGGGTCTGCGCCGAAGGCTTCAAGCTGTAAACAAAAGCACCACACACTTGAGCCTGATCAGCAGTTTGCCAGTGGGGTGAGGCTGGATTTCATTCTGGAGGTAATGCAGATTCATGGAGAGTTTTATAATAGTGCTTTAGTACTGCAGTTCGCAGAACTGCATACTGCAGGCAACACGCCTTCCAAATATTTATCAGCTTTTATTTAAATGCTCCTTTTTGATCTCTGTTTAATTTTCAAGACATTGTCTTAGTGGTCTAATGCCCAGTTTTTCATCACAGCCCGGAAAAATGTGGTGACTTGTCTTTTATAGTCTAAAATCTCTCTATGTGCAAATTTTTCTACCTCTACATAGGTTTTCCTCTATGTAGAGAGGGAAGCAGCCATCTGGGTAAGATCAAGAACTCAGGAACATTTTCACACAGTCTTACAAGATTTCATCTTCATCTACAGCTGAAAAGTAGCAAAAACCATCTTTCTTTTTTTACCATTACTACTACTAAATCACACTAGCGGGTTCAGAGAATGAGAGCTTTTTGGTGTAGCCAAACATGATCTTAATATGCATTCAGTTACTTTCAGGTGAGATTTGGACTTGTCTTCTCTTCTAGGAAAAGCATTATGTAATTGACTGTATGATAGGAGTTCCACGGGAATGGAGGATGTTGGATCTGTGACCACTGACAGGCAGGAAATGCATGAATAACTTTGTGCTGCTGTGCATTTGTTCCATATTATGATGGTCATGATCTTCCCTCCAAGAATTTGCTGACGCTTTCTATGTCTTCTGTAATTATGGGTGATTTGCATTGTTTCTTTAATGCTCACAACAGACAAAACAGCTAAATCAGTCATAAAGCATGAAGATGATGCAGAACTCGGATCCAGAGCACGCAATGTTTGCAGAATTTATTCTCTAGAGATGTTTTGCTTTTCAGGGCCTTGGTCCTCTGTTTGCAATTCATTCAGAAGGAGGACTAAACCTCTGCTACAAAGGCAAAGAAGTGTTTTGAACAACTTCTTGTATAATTGGTGCCAAATAGTGTTACTGTTGGAAGATTCTGGCTGACTGCTTTGGAATTTGCTTGCCATCGGAAAGAATGCAGCAGTGCTGTGGGGTTGTGCAGTATTGTGCCTGCCTGGAAGCAGAACTCTGCATGGTTACGAGTAGTATGTGGTTAACAATGATGTTGTCTAGATCTATAAGGGCCACATTTTCAAGCAGCCTGTCCGTTGCTTTGCAAATTAAACCGAAGAGGTTTAGCGTATAAATGTTTTCATAAACGTAATGGCAAGCACCAAGTGAGGAAATTGTTCGAGAGGCATGCGTGTTACTAATTGTAAAGAGCAGTCAAACCATGAGTAGTTCAATATGCTTGGTAGCTATTTTTTGTGTCACCTACTTAACCTGGTTAACATGTTTTTGCAGGGGGAGAGGAGTGAGTTAACACTTATGAATTCAGTGGAATACGTAACTGGTATATCCCCGTATCAACTCCCAGTCATCAACACTCATATGATACCAGTACCGCCTCCCCCTCTGCAAAAGGGAGACAAGAGTTTAAATGCAGTGAGAGCAGTGAGAACTAGGATGCTCAGAGGCAGATTATTCCATCCCACCACTGCAGCAAATGACAGAGGGCAGCTTTTACCAAAGGTGAGTTATTCCTGTCTGCTTCTCTGTTTATTGTTACGTTACCTTCCCTGTGGGTGTATTTGCCTAAAGCTGAAAGATGTGGCTATCTAGTTTGCATAAAGATTCCCTGAATTTTTGAAAGAAAAAAAATTATAACTATTAAAATACATAGCTGCCACCCTTTTCTCTGTATACTAAAACATTGGGTGTTTTTCTTCAGCTGGGGCTAAAAAGGTGCTTGAACAAAAAGGCGTAGGAACTCTTACTTATGGCCTTCTGTCTTAGTCAATCCTTCTGTCTTAGTCAAGATCCTGCCTCTGACTGTATCTGGTGCCAGAACTTCAGCAGGATGGGGGAAATGCTGTGAGTGTGTGAAAACTTCTTCTGTTACACTCCAGCCAGTCTTGACTGCTGCAAGGAAATTGTAGGAACCCAGGACTGGGAGAGACAATCAAACTTGGTCCCTGCCATTCTGGGAAATTCAATGCAATGGCTTTTCAATTAAAAATATTTTATTGCCCTTCTGCATGTTACAAAACTCTTTCCAATTTAAACATCTCAAAGCCTGTCTTAAAGGGCTGGAAACCTCAAGTGCATTCCACATATATGTGGTCTTTGAGTTCACCTTTTATTAGAGCTGGAAGCCAAATGCACTTTTTGTGTATTTTCTGCTGCAGAATTCTGGAGGATTCCCTAAGCCCTTGTTACACAGCAACGCATTTGTTACCATGATCTTCCTAGGAAAAGGTTTGCATTTACGTTATGACAGTACTGACTACAGAGATGAAATTGAAGTCTGTCAGCAGCATTGTGGAGGATAAAACCTTTGTGTCTACAAAGGCAAGCTGTTGGAAGGAGGTAAGGATAAAGAGTCAAAGAGTTTGTATTGACTCTAGTAACATCTTCTTGATTGGCTAAAATGTTGATGTGATACTGAAATGATTTCAGCTGAGCTCAGTCAAGACGTGTGCCTCCAGACTAAACCTTATCTGCTGTTTCATGACTGAAAATGATGTTACAATTACTTTTTCAAATAACAAAAGAATGAATTTAGACAACTGATTTAACAAAATGCTGTAGGTTTGACTAGTTTTGTACAGAGATGTGTGATTAATAAAGCAGTTGTATCAGTAAACTGTCCTTAAATAGGGGTTCTTTGTTTCTGACTTGCAATAGTGCATCAATGTGTGTTGCTTACTGCTGCAGAGGAAAAGTGCATAGCGGGAGCCCAGTTCCCATTTATTTTATGCCACTGCTATTCCATCACATCAGTGAAAGGTGAACTGTGTTCTGGGAAATTGGGAAGAGGAAATGGCCTAGAGGAAAAAGACTGATTTCACAGACCATACTACTCATTTCTGCTCACAGGACACACTGTGTGTGGATTTGTGTTTTCACTTGTTATGGAAAGATGGTGCAGAGATCCCTGCACTTCCCTATATACCCTGAGGTTATGGGTGCACTGCAGTGTGCCCACAGAGAGGCATTCATTGCAGCTGTCTGGAAGGTGTTCTTTGTGTGTGATCCTGTTGTCCCCAGACCCATTCACACCTGCTAGGGAAACTGCTGGAGTACGGTGGGGCTTCCTTCCTGCTGGAACGTGCTCGGGTCAGTTAGGAAGGATACTCTGACTTGTGGGTGAAGGAAGTACAACCCACTCTCCCCAGCACGGGTCTGGGTAGCAGCCTCAGTGCCCTTCAGGCCTGGATGCTGAACGGTGCCTCTGCAGAGCAGCTGAAACAGCTCCAGGCACACACCAGGAATCCTAAACTTTCTGTGCGTAATTTAACCTCTCGTAAACCATGTGACAGTTAATTTTTTTGAGACAGGAGGCTCTGGTTTTGGTTCTGCTGAAGCACTGAGTGGCCAAATTGGTGATGTATTTGCTTGTCGCAGGGGTGTCCATCTTGGTACTCCTCGACAGCGAAGAGACAAGGCTGCTGTGTGGGGAGGAAGTAGAGTCTTATCAGCTAATTAATACACCTGTGAACCATGTACCTGACCTCAGAGTGCTGGACACTTTGGTGGTGATGCAGATGAGACACAACGATTGTGACTGGCTGATAGAAAGGCATTGCCTTTTCCTTTGATCCGTTTCCTTTCTGTGATTACAGAGACTTTCCAGTTCGTCTCGAAAAGGCACCATGGTTTCCCATTCAGCCTCACCTTTTTCCTCAATGGAATGCAAGTGGACAGGTTGAGCTGTTGCTGTGAGTACAAACATCACAAGAATAGCAGGCTGGGAGGCAGACGTGGATACTTTGGTTTTCTCAATGTGGAAGGAGCTTTTAATCTTTCTTTTCTATAGAACCTGGTCTGTTTTTCAGCTCCCTAAGAAATGTGCAGAACTGAGCTTATTCCTCAGGGTCCCACATCCAAGGATGCCATCCAGGTCAGCTACCTTTGAAGAGGTTGTGGAGAGGAGGGTGCTGGGCTCTTCTGCCAAGTGACAGGGGAGTACAAGACAGGCTGGACATTAGGAAAAAATTTTTCACAGAAAGGGTCATTGGGCACTGGAACAGGCTGCCCAGGGAGGTGGTTGAGTCACCTTCCCTGGTGGTGTTTAAGGCACGGGTAGACGAGGTGCTGAGGGGCATGGTTTAGTGATTGATAGCAATGGCTGGACTCAGTGATCCAGTGGGTCTTTTCCAACCCGATCATTCTATGATTCTATGATTCTTTGTGCTGCCTCGTCAGTCTCTCTGTTGAGCACGCCGAGCAGTGGACAGTGTTTGCACTGGATCTGTCAGCTTGTCTAGAGGCAGTTAGCACTTTCTCTGCAGTCCAGTGTGGAGGAGTAGCTGTGGGTGGTATACATGAGATGCTTGTGTGTTTCTGGTGGAAGTGATAGTGGAATAAATATTAGGAGTACTGCTGAGTTAACTGTAGTCTTCAGGGTTTTCTTTGTGATTGTGAGAACAGGATAATTTCTTTTTAAACAGCTCTGCCTCTAAGGTGGGATTCTGCTGTAATACCCCTGGCTGCTGAATAAGATAGTGTTGAATGTTAGCCAGGTTTCAGACAACAAATCTGTGTAGAAGATTCTTGGTTTGGGGCAAAAGTCCATGCTTTGAGCAACATCTGTCATTTTGCCAAGAAACCTTACATTTAATAAAATCCTGAGATTGTTAAGCCATGCTAGACAAGTAAACTTCTGCACACATGGGTGATTTTTAAACTTTTTCGTTCTTTTCGTAAGTAATTTTTAAAAGAGCAACAACCAGTTGGAAGAAGAGACCATCCATAGAGCTATACTATGTTTTCTGGATAAGGACTCAATTCCAAGAAAAAAAAATCTGCTTTATTGTACCATGCTTTATCCACTCCAATCTAACACTGAACATGGTTTCTTTAAGTGAATTCCTTAGTATGTTCAAAGTAGTGAAAAGTATCTGCATTCAGAACGGATATAGTACCAAAAGAGTTTAGGAAATGCCCAGATCTCAGCTTCTCTGTGATTTCTAGAGAGACTTGAAGTGAATTTTCGTAATGAATATAATCTTCCAGGAATTAATATCTTCCTGAGTCATCCTCAGTTTCTGTTCTTTTTCCCCTCTTAATCTTAGTGATATCTCAGTTTTCCTGTTTCTTGCCAGTCCAGCCAACCTTGCCTGGTGACTAAAAATCATCTCCATTAACCAGATACTCTCCATAAATGGCAATTATTTGGACGCAGTTATGTTTGACTCCTATTTTGCGTGTTGGACCACATCCACATGTTAAATACCCACTCTGATTCTCAGTAAAGATCCTAGTTGATTTTCCCTGTTGGGTTAAGGCTTTGATTCACAAAGAGGGGACACTGCAGTGATTTCTATGCTGATGCTGTGATCCTTGCACAGAGAGTTTTTTGCTGCCTGGGTCCAGCATTTCTCTACAGGAAAAGTGCTTCACTATCTCAAAGGTCCCTGAAAAAAATACCACGAACAAATAATTAAAAGGTAGGACCTTTATCAGAAATTGTCACATTGTCACATTTACATTTCATGCCCACAAACTGAAAGGATTTCTAGACTGATTGTTGTGAATTTCACTGTAGTTTGTGAACAGCTGGAACGTGAGGGTAATTGTAATGAAGCCTTACATAAAAAACCAGTTTTGATAGCATCCTGATGCTTGCAGTGCGTGGGGGGTGGCTCTTGGCATTTGCAGGTAAAGTGAATCAGGAGTAGGAACTCTGGCCTCTTACATGAGCCTCCTGACTGTACAAGTTGTGACTCCAGGTTATAGAAGAGGAACACTCTCAAAAGGCCATTCAAATGCTTTGTTTTCTAGCTGTTTACATTTCTGTTAGGTAGGAAAAACAGAAGAGAAACTGAAAAGAATGCAATTTCAATCTCCCATTCCCCCCCACAGTTATTAGAGAAATTAAAAACAAAAGAACCAACAAGTGTTGGCCACAAAACCTGAGTTATTGCTTTACTTGATGTTACAGCAGGATTTGGAGCAAACCTGCCTCTTATATGAGCTATGAGCTCTTCTGCCTTTCTCTGCGATTATATCTTCACAGATCATGTTTGGTGTAGCTTGAGATTAATGGACAGTTTTGATAATTTCAATTTTAATCTGTTTATGTTTCAATTGTTGCCTTTAAGTGCAGATAATGTTACTCTCCTTAAAGGAGGAGCTGCCTCTATGTTTGTGGAGCACTTGAGAACTTTAGGGTCCTTCTCCAAATAAGCCATTATCAGTAACCGTGTTATCTGAGTGGCAATGCAAAGGCAGATAAATATCTGGTTTTACTTCTGATAAAGAGCTAAACAGCTGTGTCTGCTGCCCTTCCATTGTTCACAGAAAGAAAAATGTGATACTTCCCAGTTCTCCTTGGTTTTTTTTTAATAGGTGCATTTTGGCAATGGGTCTGGACAAAAAGCCATCCCCTCCCAAGACAAAGATGGAGAACAATGAGGAAAAGCACGTAGATTCCTGGAGAGATGAAGTGCAGAGTGAGCCAAGTAAAAGCAGTATTGAGCAGAAATCAAGCAAAGATTCAGCGTTAGTCATCTTACCATGTTATGAAGAGAGTGTGGAAACTAGTGAGGACAAAATGGAGACCAGACATGAGTACAGAAAGGAAGAAGAGAAAATATGTGGTTATGAGAGTGAAGATAGTCAGGAAGACACCGGGAAATATGGTACGGTATTCAAAAACAAAAGAAGAGGATGAGAAATGGGAGAGGATGGTTCTGGAGAGGGGATGGGATTGTGGGCCTCCAACTCCACCTGGAACTTCCTCTCTTAGGACATCTCATGTGCGAGAAATGTGGTGATGGTAGTGTCGGGGCAAAAAAATCAGTGGGACTCCTTTTGGCCAAGCAAAAGGATGAGAAGGTTTTGCAAGAGCTAAGAAAATGAGTAAGGAGGGTCTGAGAGGCTGAAAGAGGAGCCTGAGGTGGGTGGGAAAGCAGGAGGAACATGGGGCACAGTGGAGGGACAGCAGTGAAGAAGGACGACAGCAGCAGGTGGAGGAGAAGTAGAGAAGAAGGAAGAAAAGAGACTGGGTGTGATTCTGAGGTGAGCTCCTAAGGGAGACAGGGCATCAGCATAAGATGAATGGAGAGAAGAGCGTGACCATAGGGGCAGGAGGTAGAAAATCTCCTGCTGCCTGATGCGAAATGGATGGGAGTGACAAACTGTGAAGGGGAGGAGGCTGAATACTGGGTGTAGAAGGGGAGGGAAAGTGGGAAGAGCACATAGCATCAAAAAATCAGCAAGATTTAACTCCAGATGAACTATTTTGGTCTTTTCTCCTGTTGCCAGTGGGAGTGCAATGCTTTGTTCATCTAAGCCTCTTACAAGTCCTTTCTCCACTGCACTGCCCCAAGCACCATTTACCTGACACTTGCCCAAGCCTCCAGCTTCCTTATCTGAGCATTTGTTCCTTCTTCAGGTCTACCGCTTGCCTTTCTTGTGTTCTCTGCTCTGGCCCTGCTGGGGCTATCATCCTTTCCCTTTACTGAGTGCTCCCATTGCCTGTTGTAACTGGCTGACCTTGCCCTTTTTGCCTGAATCCCATCTTGTTTCAGTTGACAGAGATTTAAAACAAAAAAAAAGACTGGGGAGAGGCTGCCCTTGCTGAAGTTTGTCCAGGACTGTTTCTTGTGGCAAACAAAGATATTTGTGGTATAAAATATTTGTGATATAAAAATGATGCATGGCAGGTCCAGCTGCATGCTCAGGATGTGCCATTTCCCAGTGCCACCTCAGGCCAGTTGCTGTGGCCAGCAGGCTGCCTCCAACTCTGCCTGCCCCTGTGGAAGAGGTGGTGAGCTCAGGCTGTGCCTTGACTTGCTCCTTATTGTAATGCCTTTTTCAGAGAAAGTCAAATTTAGAGAGAGATTTTAATTTTTACTTCCTATTTTTACTTTCGTAATTCTGCAGTGCTACTGCTTAGCTTCCTCATTAATCCCTGTGGATATGTGTTTGTGATTAATCAAGGCTTTTTCCTTCCAGGAGGTGGGCACCTTTCTGACAGGTACCTAAGGAGGCCTCAGTTCCAACAACGCGGTTGGAATCTCAAATGATTTTTTATACAGAAAATAAATCTCCTTATTCCCTTAATTCTCACTGTCTGGGTAACTGTTTATTTGCCTAATTGGTTCTGCATCAGATACTCTTCATTTCTGTCCTTGGCATTCTGTCACTTCAGTACTTGAGAAGCATTGATGGGAAGAAAAAGAGATGAGCAATAAAATCGGAAAGGTGAGAAATGATGGCCCTGAGGGACAGCTGGTGTGTCAGCAGTGGCAGCTCTCCCTCACAATTTAGCTTTGTGGCCTCGCTGCTCTATGTGCGGTGAGCTCACTGTAGCCGTGGAATGACTGAATTTTAAGTGGAAATCACTGACATCCCTGTGTCTGCTAGTGCCTGAGATTTCAAACAGTGCAGCCTTGGCTGGAAAGAGAAAGATTCTTTTATGCGTATGCATGAAGAAAGTCTTTACCTGTAGATCTGAGCAAAGTTATCTATCAAACATTACAACTCATCAGGCTGGTAGCTTGGAATGAAATCTAGACCTTATTGATGTAAGAATGCTAATTCTGCGGTAGCGTCATTTGTTTTAGGATTTCACTTGGGACCTGAATGAGGAGATTAGAGTAATGTGATAACAGACTATTCCTCTGCAGAAGCCTTTGGCTGGATTTAATTAATTCATTTAGTTTGTAAGCCACTTCAATCATAGAATCATAGAATCATAGAATCATAGAATCATAGAATCATAGAATCATAGAATCACAGAATCATAGAGTCATAGAATACTTTGGGTTGCAAGGGACCTTAAAGATCATCTAGTTCCAACTCCCCTGCCATGGGCAGGGATACCTCCCACTGAATCAGGCTGCCCAAGGCCCCATCCAACCTGGCCTTTGAGACCTCCAAGGATGGAGTAGCCACAACTTCCCTGGGCAACCTTTTCCAGTGCCTCACTACTCTCACGGTGAAGAAATTCTTCTTTATGCCTAGTCTAAATCTGCCTCTCTCCAGTTTATACCCATTGGCCCTAGTCCTATCACTACAAGCCTTTGTGAACAGTCCCTCCCAGCTTTCTTGAAGACCCTTCAGGTGCTGAAAGGTTGCTATATGGTCTCCTCAGAGCCTTCTCTTCTCGAGGCTGAACAAGCCCAACTCTCTCAGCCTGTCCTCACACAGGAGCTGCTCCAGCCCTCTGATCATCTTTGTAGCCCTCTTCTAGACTCGTACCAACAGTTCCATATCCTTCTTATGTTGAGGGTTCCAGAACCGGACACAATACTCCAGGTGGCCTCTCACGAGAGAGGAACAGAGGGGCAGAATCACTTCTCTTGACATGCTGGCCATGCTTCTTTTGATGAAGCCCAGGATATGGTTGGACTTTTGGGCTGCGAGAGCACACTGCTGGCTCATGTCAAGCTTCTCATCAACCAGCACCCCCAAGTCCTTCTTTGCAGGGCAGCTCTCCGTCACATCATCCCCCATCCTGTATTGAAATCAGGGATTGCCCCAGCCCAGGTGTAGGACCTTGCATTTGGCTTTGTTGAACCTCATGAGGTTCTCGCAGGCCCATTTCTCCAATCTGTCCAGGTCCCTCTGGATGACATCCCGTAGTTCTGGTGTGGCAACTGCGCTACTCAGCTTGGTGTCATCTGCAGACTTGCTGAGGGCGCACTCAATCTCGCTGTCAGTATCATTAATGAAGATATTGAACAGCACTGGTCCCAGTACGGACCCTGGAGGGACACCACTTGTCATGGGTCTCCATCTGGACTTCGAGCCATTGACCACTACTGTCTGAATACAACCATCCAACCAGTTTCTTAGCCACTGACCTGTCCACCCAACAAATCCTCATCTTTCTGATTTAGAGACAAGGATGTTGTGGGGGACCTATCAAAGGCAGAAGTCCAGATAGATCACATCTGTTGGTTTATCCATGTCCACTGCTGTGGTTACTCCATCATAGGAAGCATCTAAGTTGGTCATACAGGACTTGCCCCTGGTGAAGCCATGCTGGCTGCCATTAACCACCTCCATGTGCTTTAGCATGTCTTCCAGGAGGCTGTAACAACCCAAATCTACATCTATGTCTCCCCCATCCAGGTCCTAGGAGCCCACCTCAGCCCAGGACAGGGCCCTTGGTCCTGCCTGAGCTCCATGTCCCAGCCCAACTCAAGACCTGGCCTGTCACCTGCCTGGCCATTCCAACACTCAGAAACACCTGGTCCCACAGGGGCATATACAGCAAATGGTCTGAAAAGGTTACAGCTGAATGAAATTTTGTAGAGGCTTCAGGAAGAACAAACGATTCCAGCTAAAATCTCAAAAAGTGTCTACATTTCCTCACCTGGCTGTTGATCACAAGCTCTCAAAGGTGCAAGGTCTAACCATGAAATACACACACCACTCTCGTTTGTAAGCTGCAGGCACTAGTGGTTAATTTACATGATATATAAGTTCTAGCAATAAAAAATTCATGAAGCAAGGCTTGAATCCCTCTGCTGCCAAGCAAATGGGAACATTTCCACCACCGCAGGCTAATGATTAATTTATACACACGTACCGGGACAGCAGACAAAAAGTCCTGTTTATTGTCTAGACAAGAGCCGGTTCCACCTTTCTTACCCTAAAGAGCATTGCCACTTCTAAAAGTTGAGTAAAAATCATCAATAATTCTTCAGAAAGGGCATTAAAATTAACCTGCCTATTCAGTTATACAAGACAGGAAGGGAGGGAGGTTTAGCTGTATGCAGTCGCATGTTTGTCTTATAACTTCAGGTATAAAGTTCATAATGACACTATCGCAATCCCAAAGGTGTAAAATCCTAAAAACCGTCCCCAGAGGAACAAGGATTAGTGACAAGAGGAGTTTTTGTCACTTCCTGGTCATCTCCATCCCTGAGAATTGTGTTGGCAATGTTTTGACACTAGTGAACTCCCTGTGCTCTTTCCTCTGTGGCGCTGGAGGTGGCAGCAAGCTCTCCCCATGCCCCTCTTCCCTTCCCAACGGCACAGCCACCCAGCCACCCCAAGCCCAGATCGCAGTGTTTGCTGGGTCCCCTGCCTTGGCTGGCAGAGTTCAGGGAGGCATCCCATGGGCCGGGGCACACAGCAGGGCATCAGGGAGCTGTTCTCTACCCTGAGGACTGGTGGCAGATGGGATTTCTCAAAAGATTTGGTCAGGTAGATTAGAAGAAATTTTCCTTTGTTATTGGAAGCCCAGTGCCTAAAGAAACTACATGCAGCAGTGATCAAATAGCACACAGTTTTCAAGTCAATTTTCTTGCTCCCTTTCTGGTGACCTCTCATTCAAGCAATGGCTAGTATTGCACCTGCTTTATTTGTAGAGGTCTGAGAAGTTCACAGACCAAATTATAAACATTTCACTCTGACTGACTACACATTTCATAATTACTTTGAAGTCTGGCATTTCTGGTTTAGGGGAAATACGCAGAACCCTGGCTAAAGTATTGTTTGGGTAAAAAAGCCAGATTTCACTTTAGAAAGGAGCAGGGAAAGGGGAATTAAAATTGTGTTTATTAGACTAAAAGTCACATTTTCCACCCACAATTTTGCAAGCAGCCTTCCACAGAAAAACAAGAAGAAGGTCACCAATGCTGCGATTCTGTTGCTAATGCTACTCAGCTGCCACCCCTTACTCATTTTTTATCCAGCACGGCAGTCCACAGAGCACATGTAGCATTTGGGCTCATGACTCACAACAGGATAAAAAGAACCCTGCACGCTGGCCTGTGAAGGAGGAAGCATTTTGTGGAGGAAGGAAACCAAAAGTCAGCAGGTTTCATGTTTTCTCATCTCTTCTCCAGCACAGCCAAACATTTCAATGGTAAAACAGCAGAAACAAGGTGTTCCTCTTGAGCTACTGCTTTCTCAGGTGCTTCTGCACACCAGCACCAACCCACGTCTCCCCGACAACAAGGGTACTCTGACTGCTGACGCTTCACCTCCTCTCGGATGTGTCACCTTGTGGGTGTGGGAGCCGGACCCCGAGTAACGATGAATCTCAATGTGAGTGTGGTCGTTCTCGTTTATTCGTAAACACAACAATCCTTATATACTTTTCCAACAGAGCATGCGCCAACAAGCAACTTACAATTGGTCCAATTAAACTGTCCGCGCACCTTAAAAGTTACAGGATTGGCTCGAGAGGGTTGAGCGCGCGAAAGGAGCTAGTCCGGCCCTTTCAGGGACTTTCCAGCGCTGAGTTCCGGGCTTTTGTTATGCGCTTCTCCCGGTCAACATACCGAGGTCAGCTTAAAGGGGAACGCCAGGTTTAATCCTGAATGTTGAACCCTGGATTGTTCACTGCTATTAAATCATGTAGCCACCCTTCCACAACTCCCCCTTTTTGTTTTTGAACAAGCCAGGCTTCATCATTACGTGCAACAGCATTTTTCTTACACATAATATTACACAGCTAAAAAGTGCTATCCCTAAAACAACCATTATCAACAACATTAGTCCAACTACTACAAGTACACAAAACATCAAGATAACAAACTTCTGATCTCTTCATTTATTCACTCGCATTGTCTTCTTGTGTTGGCAATTGGTCGCGTGCCATAGATGATTCTCGATAGGGTCGAATGCTTCTAGCTCGTATCCATTTAGGACCACCCTCTGTGGAAACACACATATATCCTCGACCATTGAATATAACAGCAACAGGTCCTTTCCATACCCCAGTTATCGGATCCCTATATAGCCCTCGAAAGCGAGGAATAGTTGTTTTCTCACTTAACTTTATACTCTGATGATGTATTACTACTGATGGCTCTTCTCTGTTACCCATTAAACACAAGTAGTTCAAAGTAAATAATGCCTTACTTAACCTCATTTGCACATCCATGTCTTCCCCTTTCTGCTTTTGCAAATAATCTTTTAAAACTTGATGCGTTTGCTCTACCAAAGCCTGTCCAGTAGGGGAATGCGGAATCCCTGTAAGGTGTCGAACTCCCCATTTAGACGAGAAGATCCTCATCTTTTGACTACTATAGGCAGGCCCATTATCCGTTTTTATGTTCTCAGGCACCCCCATTACCGCAAAACAAGATAACAAATGTTTACAAACGTGTTGTGCCTTTTCCCCAGGCAATGCACTTGCCCAGACAAATTTCGAGAAGGTATCAATTGTTACATGAACACATTTCAACCTTCCAAATTCCGCAATATGTGTGACATCTGTTTGCCAAAGTTCTAAGGATTTTAAACCTTTAGGGTTAACTCCTATCCCTATTCCCGGGCCGTGATTTCCACATTGTGGGCAAGCCTGTACAATACTGCGGGCTTCATTTTCTGTTAAATCATATTGTCGTCTTAAACCTTTGGCATTCTGGTGAAAGTGCTCATGGCTCTGCCTTGCTTGACGAAACTTATCCATAGGCGGCATATGTTGAGCTGGACTAACCAAACTATCAGCTATTTGATTTCCTTCTCCCAGCCCCACGTCAAGTTGGTGACTACGAACATGAATAATACAACAAGGCTCAATACGTTGTTGAAGTGTTGATTGCAACTGCATAAATAATGTCCCTAGTCTGGGATTGTTTGTTTCTCTTATAAGAGCATCTTCTAACCTGGGCACTACTCCTGCCACATATAGTGAATCTGTAACAACATTGAGAGGAACGTTCAACCAATTTAACAAGGCCCAGGCTACAGCAGTTAATTCCAAAGTTTGGAGAGAATCTTGAGATTGTCCCTCTATAATGTGTTTGTGCCATGCGTTGCCATTGTGCCATACACAGACAGCATGATGCAACCGTTTTCCGGCATCAGTATAGACAGTAAGACCGTCTGTCAGTGGCTGTGTGCTGACCTTCGTTTTTTCCAACCACTGATTTCAGCACAATATTTGCCATCTTTTCCCTTGTGGATGCTGTGAATGTATTTTCCCTACAAATCCTAATAGGGCTTCCTGAATTGGCGTTACATTTCGTAACCACCACTCCAGGTCTACAGCATTAACTGGGATGCTAATATCTGCAGGCTCTTGTCCAGTGAGCTCAATGATTCGAGATCTACCTTTTCGTACCAATTCTGCTACAGCATCAGGTCGGGTTTGGATGCTTGTTTTTGGCTGCACTCTTAGAAATACCCATTCCAAGATGATAAATTCATCAAACCCGTCTTTGTCAGTGGCATTACTATCCAGTAAGGTAGAGACTGTCTCCCCCTTTTTGTTTTGCCACTGACAAATGACGGCATACGGTGATTCTAAACCATTACACACTATAAGTGAAATAGGTATATCTACGATTCGCCGAGATGACCAAGAAGTTTGCAATTTGCAAACAATTTTTTGCAACAGGCTATGGTGTTCTGCAGTAAGTTCAATCTCATGAGCTGGGTCCGCATTGCGTAATAACGCAGTCAGCGGGGCAATTTCAGTGTTTGAAATCCCGACACAGTTACATACCCATTGAATGTCACCTAGCAATGTCTGTACATCTTTTACTGTTTTTACACAAGTTTTGAGCTCTATCTTTTGAGGCCGAATTTGAGCATCAGTGATATGCCAACCCAAATATTTCCAGGGGCTTGATCTTTGTACCTTGTCAGGTGCAATAACAAGCCCTCTTGCTGCTAACATGTCTATTAAGGTTTTTAACGCCATGTCGCCAAAGGGGGACTCTTGACAACAAAGTATATCATCCATATAGTGATAGATAATTGTCTTTGACCATTGTTGGCGAATGGGTCGCAAGGCCCATGCAACGTACAATTGACACAAGGTGGGTGAGTTTTTCATTCCCTGTGGTAAAACCACCCATTCATACCGCTCTGCAGGTTCGGACTTATTTATGGCGGGAACTGTAAAAGCAAATCTTGGTGTGTCCTGTGAATGTAGCGGAATTGTGAAGAAACAGTCCTTTAAGTCTACTATTAGAATATGCCATCCAGCTGGCAACATATTAGGTGAGGGCAGACCAGGTTGCAACGCCCCCATAAGTAACATCTGATCATTGACCTTGCGAAGATCATGTAGCAGCCGCCATTTTTCCTTATTCTTTTTTGGTATTACAAAAATAGGTGTATTCCATGGGCTAATGGATGGCTTTATATGTCCTGCTGCTAGCTGTTCAGCAACCAATTGTCTAGCTATTTGCAGTCGCTCCTTAGTCATGGGCCACTGGTCAACCCACACCGGCTCATCCGTTTTCCAAGTCAGCGGCGGGTTGGGCAACTGCTCCCCAGCGGCCAATACTAAAAAGGGCGTGTTGTCAAAACTGCTCCAATTTGACTCAATACATCCCTTCCTATAAGAGCCTCTAAAGTCCCTGGTAATGCCATCACGTATACTTTAAGGACAGCTATTTGGCCCTCAGGGAATTCGAATTGAACAGGATCTCGACTGACCATAGGGACAGAATGTCCCCCCACACCAGCTATAGATGACGAAGGCTGTTCTACTGGCCAGTGTTGAGGCCATTTTCTTAGACTGATTATTGTCACATCTGCACCGGTATCTAGCATGGCCTGAATTTGCTGATCTTCATTCTGACATGACAGTTTAACTGGTACTATAGGTCGTTGACGCATTTTGGTAGTAAAACAGACAGCAGGTCCTGTAGATCCAAAACCCTGATCACCTCTATAGGCCTGTGAAGGGCGCGGCGATGGTAAAATACCTTCAGTGGCGACAATCTGCGCAATTTTACTACGCTTTGGTATAAAAATAGGTGGATGCAATGTATATGCCATTACCTGTATATTACCTGTAAAATCGGCATCAATCAGTCCAGGTAAGACAATTATTCCCTTCATGCTAGCAGACGATCGACCCAGTAAGAAACCCCCGATTTTACTGTCCCGATGATAAAGTGGGCCATGAGCCGTGGTAGGAATCTTTTGTACAGTAGAGTCTATAAGAGTGATATCTACTGCGGTCTCCACGTCGACTCCCAAGCTCCCTCGGGTTGCTGGCTGGTGTTGCTGTAGAAAACATGGTTCCTGGGCTGATAGGTCTGTAGAGGATTCATTTGTGTCCGCATGCGGCCTCTGCGCGCGCTCAGTTCTCCGTTTCCCACACAGGCCTTTGTCGCATGGGATGGCCTCTGGCAGTTGTCACACCAAAGTGTTGCTCGACAGTTCTTTTTCAGGTGCCCTTCGTTCCCACACCGGTAACATTTCCCACGAAAAGGCTGAGCAGAAGATGATGTCGCGTCCCGATATTTCTGCTTTCTTGCTACTGCGGCAGTTGGTTGAGTAACCATCCTCTGCTACCAGATGTGGGTGTGGGAGCCGGACCCCGAGTAACGATGAATCTCAATGTGAGTATGGTCGTTCTCGTTTATTCGTAAACACAACAATCCTTATATACTTTTCCAACAGAGCATGCGCCAACAAGCAACTTACAATTGGTCCAATTAAACTGTCCGCGCACCTTAAAAGTTACAGGATTGGCTCGAGAGGGTTGAGCGCGCGAAAGGAGCTAGTCCGGCCCTTTCAGGGACTTTCCAGCGCTGAGTTCCGGGCTTTTGTTATGCGCTTCTCCCGGTCAACATACCGAGGTCAGCTTAAAGGGGAACGCCAGGTTTAATCCTGAATGTTGAACCCTGGATTGTTCACCGCTATTAAATCATATAGCCACCCTTCCACATCACCTCCATGAGATGACAACTCTAAGAGTAATGTGGCAGTGACAGCTTATTGGTGTTGTATGACTCTGTAACGGTGTCATTCCTGAAAGTACAGCTGTCCAAAAGGATGAATTAACATGATGGCTCTTGTATGGCAAGAGTCTAAATACTGACAGCTCGGTAGTCGCGCAGGTCACCACGTTAGACGCTCTGGTGCTCATTCTGTTCAGCAGTACCTCACTGTTTCAGAACAGTAGGGATCAATTTTTCATTCGTAATAAGTAAAGTTCAAAAGCCATGGAGTTTATCAGCCTGTCCGAGACAGCTGTGAGCATTGCCAGGTGTTTTACTTGTCAGGCTGTTACCCACAAAGTGTTTTTTCTGCATAACAATGTTACAGCTAGAAAAATGTTGTTTCCTAAGAGTCTATTTCCAGATGAAATGTTATTACTTATTTATATGCCCACGACATGTGCCTGGAAATTAAGAGGTATTCGCAGAAGTGATTCTCCAATGACCATCAAGTACATGATGCTGCCAGTGCTTATTCCTTACATTTGGCTTTCTCTTATCATGAGCAGTAAGTATGAATTTGATTCATTTCTTACATGGCTTCTGGTGATTCATCTGAACTTCCTTTTATCCCAATAATTCTGCACGATGCGCTACATGAACATGAACTGAGCGATCAACATAGGCTCTGCCTGACAGTGAGACCTCGTTTTGTCCACGCATCAAAGCCACAGGGTAAAAGTTCATACATTTGTTTACACCTGAGACATGTACTGCAGAGAAACACCCTCTGCCCTCTACCCAAGCACAAGGATTGGCCAGAGCAGTGGTAGTAGGGCCACTGAGGTCATCCCTCGATGTCCTCTTCGTGGCAGCATGAGAAACGTCACAGCTCTTCTCCAAGTGCAGACAAATGATTTTATTTCCAGTCTGAGCAGTGTGTCAGGCTACAGCCAGCAGCAGGTTCAGTGCCACAAATGCTGCAGGAATGACCTCAGAAGGGTCTGAAGAAAATAAACTCATCCTAGGCTCCTCATGTTATTTCCCTTCCCCAGTTTTCAGGAACGCACAAGATGCACAGCCATGTCCTCTGGGATACGACAGCATCCATGGAGAGTCCAGCAGAGCTCAGCTGAGCAGAGAGGGATGCCTGGGCAGGGCGAGAAACAGCCCAGAGCATCCCCACTGCTCAGCCAGCAGTGTCCTGGCCAGGCAGCTGACACCCTCTGGCCCCACTGCGACAAGCGTACGGCTTGCTCACTCACTGCAGGCCATCCCTCACTCTGTCGAAGAGGAAGCTGGTTTTTTATCTCTTCCTTTGTGAGATAATAATGGGGTTTTTTAATTGAAACATGTTCAGCTTCTCCTTCTTCCTTCTTGTTTCAAAAAGTTCTGCCTCTGCCAGCAAAATAAGAGCCTGTGTTGCTGGGGTTTTTTTTCAGAAAATGAGAGTTTTCTCTTCCCCTCTTTTTTGCAAGATTTCAGCTCTTTGACTTTGGAAAAGAAATCATTGTGGTGAAAGTATTTCTTGAAACGATGACAGAAGCAAAATTATATTCCTTTGTAGAAAACAGGGACATTTGAAGACAGGCTTAACGTCTTTGTTCTTTGTTCCGGGAAGTATGAATTCTCAGGCTCCTGGACCATTAATCCTTCCCCATTCTTAGTTTTTGAAGATGAACATTTCAGAGGATGAGGCATTGTGCTTGAAAGGTCTTTTCAGAAAATAACTTTTCCCTCCACAGTATGTTCCAGTTCTCTGATAATATGTAGGATAACTTGGCAATTTGTGGCTTTTCCTCATAAATATTTATTTTCCCAAGACATCACAGTGTGAATGGGCTCCCAGAGCTGCTGCAGCCTCTCCCTGTCATACACAGCAGAGCGGATTTAGCAACTGCCCCAACCCCAGTGCCTGTTGGGCTATCTCCTGAAAGCTCTGCTCTACTGGAGGATGCTCTGGCCACAGCCGTACTGCTGAGGGCTGGGGTAACGAGCATCTCCTCCTCCCTCTATGCCCCCAGTCTCCTGAAGGTGAAACCATAGAATCATAGAATTCTTTGGTTAGAAAAGACCTTTGAGATCATCAACTCCCACTGTACCTGTCCACTACTAAAACATATCTCTGAGCACCTCATCTATCTGTCTTCTAAATACCTTCAGGGATGGTGACTCAGCCACTTCCCCGGCTAACCCATTCCAGTGCCTGCTAACACTTTCCCCCTACTTGGGACAGGTCTTCTTTTCTCTGTAAATATTAGTTCTACATCCATTTCTCACTATATTGCTGACTCCAACAATTTTCCATACAAATTTCCTAAATTTGCTATCATGAGGTTCAGAAACTTAATTTACTAACTCTCTTAGCATCTTAGCAGGAATGCCAGATGAAACTAAGTGTTTTCCGATTATTTCCTTTATCGTGTGCTGTTCTTAAGGTAACTTTAAAAATTAAACTTAAAAATTCTTCAAATACATTCATTTTAAGTCAGATCTTAAAGAGGACAGCAATATTTCATGACTTTTGAGTCAGTTTTAAGTTTAGTTGATCCCATTCTTCATTAGCACTGAATCTGCTTTTCTTTTCACAGTTTTTCAGTCCTGGTATGTTAGTCCATGCTTTTTAAGATACTCATTCCCCAGTGTATTACCCACCAAAATTTTTAATGTCACCCATGTTGTTCAGACTAGATGTTGCTCCTGGTTAGAAAGAATTGATTCCCGCATGGAAAAACTCAGGCTCCCACGTCACAAATCCAATTTGTCCCTCTTTTATTCCCAGGCCTTCAGCAGGCTGAAGGAAAACTATCTGAGTCTCCACAGGGTTTTCAGCAAGTTCTGGCATCACCAAAAGCTTTCACAGAACTGTGTGTCACAGAAAGTAAAAAGAAAAATGTAGGGAAATGTGCAGTGTTTGCAGAAAGCATGTGTTTAGACTTCATTCCTGCCTCTGGAACTTTTTCCTTTAAAACATATTATGCAATTTTTCTATCAGTTGGAAAAAAATATTGACTGTTCTCTGGAAAAAAAAAGAAAAAAAAGACATTTGGCTGGATTTCTTTTTGGTGATCTTTACTTAAAATACCCAATACTTCTATGTACTCCTGCAGAGGCAGAAACCCATCTTCAGCAGAAACTTGAGTGTGTTGTACGTGCACAAGAAAATGAGAAAAGGTCAGAGCTGCAGTCACGGTGCCGAATGCCACACCAGAGCCATAGGGTAGTCCCCAGGCCATCCTGGCACCACCGGGGCATGGAACTAGGAAAAGCATTGGGATGGGCCATGGTGAGCACCTGCTCATGGACTTTGCTCCAACTGCACCAAAAAGCCCTTCCTGCCACTTGCTGCCTATGCCAGGGTGCAGGAAAACCTGGTCTGCTTCTTCCCAGGGACAGAGAAACCTAACAGGGGGAAACTGGAGGCTGGCTGATGTTGTGCCCATCTACAAAAAGGGCTGCAGAGAGGACCCAGGAAACTACAGGCCTGTCAGTCTGACCTCAGTGCCAGGGAAAGTCATGGAGCAGGTGATCTTGAGTGCTACCATGAAGCACATGCAAGAGAACCGGGTGATCAGGCCCAGTCAACGTGGGTTCACAAAAGGCAGGTCTTGCCAAACTAACCTGATCGCCTTCTATGACAAAGTGACTCGGCTGCTGGATGAGGGAAAGGCTGTGGATGTATCTTCCTGGACTTCAGCAAAGCCTTTGACACAGTTTCTCACAGCGTTCTGCTTGAGAAACTGTCAGCCTCTGGCCTGGACAGGCGCACACTCTCCTGGGTGGAAAACTGGTTGGCTGGCCGGGCCCAGAGAGTGGTGGGAAATGGTGTGAAATCCAGCTGGAGGCCAGTGACAAGTGGGGTTCCCCAGGGCTCGGTGCTGGGTCCAGCCCTGTTCAATGCCTTCATCAATGATCTGGATGAAGGCTTCGAGTGCACCCTTAGCAAGTTTGCGGACGACACTAAGCTGGGTGGAAGTGTCGATCTGCTGGAGGGTAGGGAGGCTCTGCAAAGGGATCTGAACAGGCTGGACCGCTGGGCAGAGTCCAATGGCATGAGGTTTAACAAGACCAAATGCCGGGTCCTGCACTTGGGGCACAACAACCCTATGCAGTGCTACAGACTGGGAGAAGTCTGTCTAGAAAGCTGCCTGGAGGAGAGGGACCTGGGTGTGTTGGTTGACAGCCGACTGAACATGAGCCAGCAGTGTGCCCAGGTGGCCAAGAAGGCCAATGGCATCTTGGCTTGTATCAGAAACGGCGTGACCAGCAGGTCCAGGGAGGTTATTCTCCCTCTGTACTCGGCACTGGTGAGACCGCTCCTTGAATCCTGTGTTCAGTTCTGGGCCCCTCACCACAAGAAGGATGTTGAGGCTCTGGAGCGAGTCCAGAGAAGAGCAACAAAGCTGGTGAAAGGGCTGGAGAACAGGCCTTATGAGGAGCGGCTGAGAGAGCTGGGGTTGTTTAGCCTGGAGAAGAGGAGGCTGAGGGGTGACCTTATTGCTCTCTACAACTACCTGAAAGGAGGTTGTAGAGAGGAGGGTGCTGGCCTCTTCTTCCAAGTGACAGGGGACAGGACAAGAGGGAATGGCCTCAAGCTCCGCCAGGGGAGGTTTAGGCTAGAAGGTTTAGGTTTAGGAGGTTTAGGTTAGGAAAAAATTCTTTACAGAAAGGGTCATTGGGCACTGGAACAGGCTGCCCAGGGAGGTGGTTGAGTCACCTTCCCTGGAGGTGTTCAAGGCACGGGTGGATGAGGTGCTGAGGGATATGGTTTAGTGTTTGATGGGAACGGTTGGACTCGATGATCCGGTGGGTCTCTTCCAACCTGGTTATTCTGTGATTCTGTGATTCTGTGAGACCAGAAGTAGCACCCACTTTACAGGCAGGTATAGGATTAGTCTTTCCTGAAGGCAAATTCTTCACTGCACAAGGTGCTGTGTCATCCTACTCCTCACTATGGATTTTATTTAAAAACAATAATCAATGAAATTGAAAGCATCCCTGGACTGACGAAAGAAGGCTGGTTGTGCTGTTGTGCAGGCGTACCTTGTTCAGCATACAATCCTGCACCAACAGCTCTGCGAGGTGGGCTCTTGGGCATGAGGGAAATGGCTTCTTTTGGAAAACTTATCTGCAGAAGAAGCAACAATTTCCCTGTGAGGATTTGCAGGATGATCTGAAACAACTTCAAGCTATTACTGAACTTACCTGCATCTCACATTCCCTCTTTCCTGCATTATTGTGTGTCTCTCGTTCCTTTACCTGCATTGATACTTTTGGTTAAAAATCATCCTTTATTCAAATTTTTTCAGGGCTTCCATGCCTACTGCTTCCTCTCCATATTAAAATTATGGTGAAACCATAATATTTACATTAAGATCTTCCCTGTGCCTATTAGAAACTTTTTTTGTTCCATCACTTAGAATATTCTTCTTGTGTAATTTGGTTGCATCTTTTTCTTGTCTGTATTTTCTTTTTTAATGGAAGGATTTAAGACACATTTTCCTTTTAGAGGAATTGTAAGGTTACATTTCGTTATGGAAGACTGTATTTTTACAGTTGCCTTTTTGACCTGGCTGTGCTGCACTGATGTCAAATATTTTCTCAAAAAAACCCCCAATTTCCAAAGTTTTCCATACAGAATTTACCCAGAGTTGTCAGAAACATATTACAGGACACATCCAACTCAGGGTGATGGATCTGCAAGGTTCACAGTCCAAAAAACCCTGCTGGGATTTTTCTCTTGCCCCATTTAAAAAGGGAAAATGCCAACATCACAGACAAGCTTTACAAATGGAAGGAAGGTGCATGAAACGCAAGCACCATACACGTCTGGCTGAAGGGCCTTTTCTGCAGGTAATAAACTCTCTGGTGCTAGGGCAGCGCACTGGCAGCTTTTGCACTCTCTGTTGTTGCAAAGCTCTCCATCACTGTCAGCGAGGTGAGAACCCCCAAGACAAGCAAACAGCATGGACAGCATGGGAGAAATTGGCAGGGTTTGCTGCCCAGCCAGTACGTGTTCATGTTTTATGTTATTACTCAAAGTATATTAACGCCAGACTATGACACATGTGGAAGTGTGAATCTGAGGACCATTCAATACTGTGAAGTTTCCCACTTTATCAGTTACAGAAGCATCTCTGCGAACTTTGTGCTGTGAAAATTCAGCATTTGAGACGCTTACAATTTCTCAGCTCTTAAATGCTGTGGAGTGGTCTCAATAAGGGTGTGCTGAGTGGGTACAACATACCCCTCGTGCTGCACCTGCGTGTGTGCATGTGCGCTGCCCATTGAGGGCTGGTTCAGCTCTCCCTGTCAGCAACGTTCGTGGACCAGACTGTGTATCTCCCTCTACAGAAGAACTAGCCTTGGGCTTCCTAATATCCCAGTTCTCCTCCTCTTCTGCTAGTGGTATCAAGCCTCTCTGACAACAGTGCATGCTGTAGACTCTCAAAATGTCACCGACGATAACTAAAGCAAGTACAAAATATAGGGATAGTAACAAAAACATGCAAACTAAACCCAACAAAACCAGGCAATTCTCTTTTACAGAACCACTTGGAACACCTGTGATGAAACAGTTACAATTAGATCAAGTTCTTTAGCAAAACCAAAGAGTTTCAGTGATACATAGGACGAGTAGTGAAATTTGTAGGCAAGCATTATGTGTCTCTGCTCATTACAAAGAAAGAAAACTGGGAAATGTGACCAATTGAAAACTGAAAAGGATGCTTATAGAAGTATCAAAACCACTTCTGGAATAGTCATACAACTTAATTTTAGAAATTAAAATTAACAATGAGACACCAGCCTTGCTGGTCTGGTGAGATGTTGGTTTGGACATAGAGAAAGCTCCTCTAAAAGGAATTTCAGAGCCCTTGGGCAAGGTACTAGTCACAATATGGTTCATAGGTTTGATTCAGTTTTCATTCCAAAGTCAAATTATAACAAAAAACCTTGAAAGTTTTAACAGAACAAAACTAATATTTCTTGCAGCTTTGTGCAATGCTAAGGAGTAGATGTTGAAAGTACCTTCCAGCTCCTGAAGTTTCCCATTCTCTATTTCTTAACCTGAACAGAGTATGGATTTCAGGTTTCACACTCAGCACTACAATCCGAAGATTTTTCCCAGCCTTTTCCTGTGTGTTAATGAACTCCCTCAAGGTCCCAGTTGCAGTGAGAGATAAAGATGACATTTGATGTCAAACTCAACTCAAATTTTTTTTTATGTAATTTTAAATAAAAGGCATCTGCACCTTGGCTGCGTCCCCTGAATGCCAGGGAATTCTGGCATGAAAGTAAACCTGTGTCATGATGCCAGCACATGTTGGTGCTAGATGTAGCAGCAAAGCTGATTTCTGGGGTGGAATCCATATCTTGGTGTCATCACAGAAAAGGCAGTTGTCAGATTTTTTTCCTTCAAAATGTGGAAACAGAAAAGTAAAATCTGTATGCCCCTAATCCTCCAATTTACACATGTGAAAAAAAATGAAGGCTGGAGCCTTCTGGAGTGTTAGCCGTAGTCTACTCACAGCAGATGTCTTATTTATTTTATCACATGTTACCTGACTAGATAATCCAAGAACCAGAGTAGGTAAGACCACTAATGGTAGTGGAAAACCACGAAGGCTGGGCAGGACAACACATCATATAAAATCTATAGTTTTATAAACACATAAATCTATAAAAAGAATCAAGACACAAAGTATGCTTTAGCCTGCAAATTACTCAAAATAATGATTAAGTCATACAGGATGTAATATAGCAGCAGAAATTATTAATAAGAATAATTAGGAGTGCATTTAGCTGCATTAACGCAGTTAAGATCAGAATTTTGCTCCAGACCTTTTTCTGTTTTCATCTGGACTTGCAGAGCCTCACAGCGCACTGCTGTCCAGGTCAACCAACGTCAACAGTCATTGTTTCACCAAATCCACCGTCTCACCAGCCTCATGGTCGGTCTGACAAAAGTTAGATGTGAAACTGCAGGTAGCACCTTGAGCACAGGGTGTAGGACAGATTCCCCAGGGTGTAGTGCTTGAAGCCCCAAGGGCACAGCGGCAGGAGCAGCCCTGTCGTTGGTAGGATGGCTTGGGCAGGTCAGACAAACACAGCCAGCACCAGCCTGGCCCCTCACACCTTGAACCAGCAGCAGAAGGCAGCAGACATCTTTGGAGGCTGCATGAGAGCATGGATGAGGAAACTCTTAAACTGACAATAAATAAAAGCACAAGGAAGCTTTCTTGTTAGACACTTCCCATACACTCCTAGAAAACCTCTCCGGGTCTGACCAAGACCAACAGCCAGGGCGGCTCACGTGGAAACTGCCCAGGAGGTGCAGCTCAATGATGGGATGTAGGAGCATCCTCTGATCTGGGAGAAGGCAGCAAGACCAGAAAATGTCTTGCCCTAAACACAAGAGGAGAGACCTGGTCATTGTGGATGGTCTCAACAGAATATAAACCATACTGTTGCATTAATAAAAAAAAATAGAAATCGTATTTGGTATATGCAAATTCTATAAATCAAATAGATATGGGCCTGGCTGCCTGAGAGTAAAGCCCCATTAATTACTTAGATAGTCTCAAACCAGATGTCTCAAATCCAGTATACACCTTTCATACACATCACTTCCCTTAGGGGCAGTAAAAAAAGTACATAAAATAAAACCCAACATAAAACGTACAAAGAGAAAACAAGTCAACATCATCTCTGAGGAAGAGCACAGACCAGCACACCACCTGAAGAACCAGCCAGAAAGATTATTTGGATTAGTCTTCCAATTATACAGCATAGAATGGGAAAAAAATGATTTTTATAAGGCAATGACTCCAAACTTGACTGACTTCTCCAAAGCTTTTCTGAAAAATCAAAACAACCTCATGATCAAATCTGTGCATTGCTGCCAAGTTTTGTTTGTTTCTCCTCCTGAAAGGATTCTTTAAACAGCAGCAAGGCAGGAAGCAAAGAGAAAGGCACCACACTGACATCTAAAGACATCAGTGTACATACAGCATTGTACGTAAAATCCCTGAATGAAAATAATCTGTTCATCCACCCGTTCATCTAAAGCAAATTCCTTCTTGCTCTGCCGATGAGAGCAGCAGTGGGTTATCCCAGAAGCAGGTTATCCTGGCAGCTGCTGCAGTTTGCAGCCACCTAGCATGCTCCTGCGGCTGCTTCAGGCAGGGGGTCTGGGTGCTGGGGCAGGGATGGGCACAGCAAACCTTGACACAGCAAAGCTTAGATCTAGTCACAGCCCGTACTCTGAGAGTCATAACACCAGTATGGTTGTGACGCTGCTCTTGATTGATCCAGCAGTTACGTACCTCATCATACTCCTCCAGAGGCCACAGGCTTCTAAAATGGTGTTTGGGCCTGCAGATCTCATTGTGGTCATAGCTCAACATCTTTTTCTATCCAGTTTTGAAAAATAAAATGAATCAAATATGATTTGCTAGAACACGGGTTTTACCAATGAGATTTTGCACATTGCTCATCCGCACGTCTTGGTCATAACAATCCCTACAAGTGGCATCATCAGCACCAAGTTGGGGTGAAGGCAGAGGGGACAGGGAGGGTGAAATCACTGCATCTTCTCCATTCTCCCTGGGGCAGATACATTCTTCAGGGTTCCCCAAGGGCAACTGCTGCTGCAGGGGTCACTGAGCTCCCCAAGGCAGAGAGCAATAATGAAGTTGCAGGAGTACAGGCTTGCACTCAAAATTTTGACACAGAAAGGGCTTCATCTGGCAGGCAGAGTCCACCTTGGTCTCCTCTGAAAGCACAGACAGAACCTAGCAGAGGAAAAAATTCTGAAGTCAACGCTCCTCAGGTTCTACCCATCTCTGTCCACACCTGAGAGGCAAGCTCAAATCAGAAGCAAAAATATTACACAAATTTGCAAGAGTTTAAGGGAAAGTGACTATAAACAACGCTAAAACCCCAGTTACTTCAAGTACGGCATCCTGCAGGAACTGCTGAGGCAGATGGATTCTGAACAAAGATTATTTTATGATAATGCCACAAGGCCAAGGAGCTTAGCGCAATTCAGAGCTCTGTCTGAGCACTGATAAATTCAAAAGCAAAGCTCACGATATTCTCACTTAGCCCACTATGAAGGTGGAGCACTGAGAGGAGATGTCAGGGAGAAAACGGGCAGTATCAGAGACAGGCACGATGCAAAGGGACCCTTCTGTGAACCCGGGACCCTCTGGGTTTCCTCTCTTCTCCATCTTCTGGGGCAGAGATCCACGCTGCAGGAGGGATATGCATGAAGTTAACCCCCGCTTCTGAAAATTTCGATATTGCAACCAGACTTCTATATTATTAACGTTCTAGATTTTTAATTTTTTGCATTTTACTTTGTTACACAAAAATAGGATGCGGGATGTAAAACCAACGTCCATGCATCACGTTCTACAGTCTCATTGAGGAAAATACAAACACCTGGTAGGTGCTGGTGATAGAGGCAGACCCTTCGCTGGATGGTGTGCTTTGCACTCAGGTCCCAGTCGTTGCTTCAAGACCACATGTGGAAGAAGCACCTGCAGAAATCTCTCAGAGGCACTTTGTAAAGCTTTGCTTCCTCACCAACACACCCAGAGCCATGAATAGTAAACAGAGTTGTGCCACATAAGGTACCAGTTACAGTCACAGACTTCTTACACTTCAGTGTTAAATCCCCACAACAAACAGCTGCTGTGGCTCCTCTGCAAGGCAGAGTATCACCCTTCACTCACAGCCACATGGAAAACGAACCAGCCCAGTGTGTTTCCAAGCCAGCTATTACTTATTACCTACCAAATCTGAAATCTAAATACAGGTTTATTTGCGTAGCACTTACCAGCTCACCACTTGTCATCTTCCTAGCATTTCAGTACTCCTAACTTTGAAGGGCCAGTGTCAAAGCCTTTGAACTGGTTTGAATCTATAGCAGGCATCTGCGTGTATGTACAGAAATATATACAATGTTTTACAGAAGTATCTGATGCTATCCTCTAGTTCAGAAACTGTGGAAAATTGTGCTACAAGCATGTGGTTTTTAAGGTTTATGGCTTAACTTCCACAGTTTGGCTAGATGAGACCTGACAGTTTATCAGCTTGGAACTGGTATTATATAGCCCCTCCCCATCCTCAGAGCAAACAACAGACTGTGTGTGCAGGACTATACAGAACATAATGCAGATATTTCTTACAGTGCAAACTCAAACAGGTGCACATTGCAGCACAGTGGTGCTGTGGACTGTAGCAGCTACAGAAGCTGGAGCAATTCACCGTGCCAGTACCCACTGCTCTCACCACTCATTCACAAATAGTCCTTGGCAATGGGAATGGCGTGAATGTTAGCCGCACAAAGGCTGTGCAACTCTGCTGCAGAGGCAACAGCCAAACCAAACAAGGAGTTCAGATTTAAAAGAAGGAAAAGTGGTGTCTGGGTTGAGCAGAAGGGGGGATGTCACTCTCTGTGCCACTGAAACAGAAACGTTGTTACCGTGAATAAATAAGAAGTGATCGTTTTCTCCTGTGTCTTGGGCTCTAATTCTGGCATTAGATGGGCAATCTCCTATCACCATATCGCTCATAAAATCATTTTAATAATTACTTTCATGCTTGATCACACCCTCCTATCATTAATAGCACTGGCCGTGTGCAAATATAGCAAATAGTGAATGTCGGAGGTTATTTGAGCATGTTACTTTGAAGCTGAACTGCCACTTACCTATTGGGGGCGTGCATTTTTCTGGGGGAAAAAAAAGCCTATAGCGTTTTGTTTACAGAACATAAAAAGAACTGTGGTACTGAGGAAGAGAAAATGAACCATAAAATGCTGTTGTTTTGCCTGTTCTTTATTTCCTTCCTAGGGTAGCCAACCCCTCTTGCTTTCTATTGTATGCATCACACTGCGTTGTCTTTGTCATAAAGGGGCTTTCTACGTGTCACTCTGTTCTGGAGCTTCTTCCCCTCTGGACCTTGGCTGCACGACAGATATGGAAGCCACTTGTGAGAGCCCTCAGGCACTCCAGACACACTTGATATTTCACAATAAGTCTGTATTTATCTAAAAAAGAGCTCCCATGTACTTGCACCAAATTATTTACACCATGCTTGTGTATTTGGCCTCTATGCTCTGCATGAGCTGCAGTTTCAGGTTTCTGACAAAGAGTTTCTGGAAAGTTCCTTTACATTTACATGGAGGTCCCAGCATAGCTCACGTAAGATCCACTAAAAGCAAAATTGCACTGGAGGAGAAAGCCCTCTGCAGAAATAACGACAACCTGTAAATGTGAAGAATGAACTGACAGAAGTAGTAGCAAAAATTTTATCACATCCAGCCAGTACAGGCCCAGGGAAATTTATAGAATAAGGTTAATAAAAACAGGATGGAAAATAAATAGTGGAAGGCAGGCTCAAAGCAGCATTTATTTATTTATGTTGAGTGCCTCATTCACTGCTGACCTACTAAAGAGATATCCAGAGAAATACCAAAACTGTGCAGTGCTCATCCAGTGAAAATCGTGCAGGGCTACGGCAAGTTCCAGGTGCAAAGGCGCTGCTGGTGTAAGCTCATCATCTGTCCAGGTTTTAAAGTCAACTGGTAATACTAACGTCATCTAAATGTTCACATTTTCCAAGCCCTCAAAACATTGTCTTTCCAAATACTATTCTTATCAAATATAATTCTTGCCATTCACGGCTTTTGCCTGGCAGTTTCAGATGACTAAAGAGTTTGCTAACAATGTTCTCACACCATCTTTTTGCTCAAAATATACTGAAATGATCTGGTTATAAAAACTATGGTAGTTAAGATCAATTCATGGTTATTGCTACTTCTTCTAAATGCATTGTCAAGCTTCTTGAGACTGTGGGCTTTCAAGGTTACCACAAATCAAAGGCTATTTTGGCTTGCTCTTCAGAAGTCCAGCTAGAGTTGAGCCACACACAGTAAAACAATCCTTGAAACACATCTGCACAGCAAACAATATGTGGACATTTATTTGCTCCCATCAGCACCTCAACTTGGTGCGTGTCCCCCAGACAGACTCTCCTTGGATAATAGTTGCTTTTCACAACCCAGCTAAGTGAACTGTAGTCGAACTGGATAGAGAACAGGGAGGAAAGTAAGAGATTCCCTATCAGACTCTTCTAGAAACTCATTTTTGTTCCTTAATAAGAAAAAGCGTCCAAGCACTGACGGAGGAAATACTTTCCACTTGTGCCAAAATAAAAATAAAGATTTTTCTCAAATGTTAGCACCTCAGGTCAAAAAAAATTACCCTTCAGGTGAAATACTGTAGAAGCTTGCTGTGGAAAAGGCACCAATCCAAATTCATTCTATGTGTACTGGCTTCTGCCCTTTTCCTTCTGCCATCTCTCATTGTTTCACATGCTCACCACGCTCAACTGAAGAAGTCTTTAAGGTGCATTCACGCCAGCTGGAGTTCAAGGAGTAACTGAAGGAAAATAGTGAATTAAAGAGGGTGAGGTTATTGTAAGTTACTTCTTCCTCTGACTCCTCATCTGGCAATTTAACCATCGTGGATGCCAGCAGAGTTCAGACAAGCTCTCCTGGGAATCCAGCAGCAGTCCACCCGTGCATTGCCTCCAAATGTAGCCCAGTGCACCAGCAGAAGTGGATAGCTGTGGGTAGGCTGGAGGTGGTTACATTTCAGATGACAAGAGATTCAGTTGTCCTTACAGCCATATTTAGTAATGGTTTGGTCACCTGAGGATCTCTCTCCGGCTCTCCAGGCACTGCAGTAGCATGGGTTTGCCTGCCAGCTGCCTGCAATGTCTCAAACACTTTAGGATGGGAGGAAGGTCCTCAGATGCCGATGTTTAGGTAGATGAGTCACAAGCCAAGTACCACCAATAGTGCCTCTTCCTAGACTTGCTGAGATTCACATCAGTATTTTGCCCTTTCTCTCTCATCATGATAAAGCTGTCAGAGTACTGCCCATAGCGTTGCTTTAGGAAACCAGTTTTCAGGACAAGGAACTAAGAAACCATTTATACAGCAAATTTTAAAATGCAGCAGCATCTTCTGCCATGAAAGAATCCCTTATGTTCATTTTCAGTCTCATAACATGATCAATAGTGAAACAATTTTTTCGGCTCCAGCTCTCACGTACGTGTTAACTTGCAATTATGCTCACAGGGTGTAGGCGCAGAGTACAGCATTGATAAAAACTGAAATACCTTTCTAACCCTACTAAAATATTTGCCAACTTCCTGCTTGTTTCCTCTTCTTAAACTTGCTGACATATACACTTCATCTTTAAAATTATGCAACAAAAAAATCTGTACAATTTGTTAACCAAAAACCTGTACAAGGTAGTGAAAAATTTTTCTTTATCAAGCTGACATAAAAAGCAAGTAAACGTACGCCAAAATTCCTGTTCCTGCTCTCTGGACCTTCCAGCCTTTTAGTAATGAATCTGCAATATTAGAAAACAGTGTTTTCCTCAAACTTATCTTTCTTTTCTGTTTCCACTTTACTCATTTCAGTGCTCCGCTGAGCAGCCTTGAGCATCCTGAGAATCCCAATCAGAATCCACTGTGCTGCCCCATTTTTGAACTTTGCTTTGAAAATCAACTTTAATTGTCATTGCGTTGGCTTCCAAGTCTGGATAGCCTACAGCTGTCCTGGCTGCAGTGGTCGGCATCACCAAGAGAGAAATCACCAGGCTGCAGGCAGCAGAAACCCGCTCAGCCTCTCTCTTGGCTGCAGTACTGCATCACCATCTTGCTGAACAGTTTTGGACTGTGTTAATGTGCTGGGCAAATTAGTCAGCCAATCCGTTGGTGTCACCCAGGGTCTTTCCATTAGTTTTAATGGGCTTTGGGTCAGACCCTTACACAGGAGTGGCTAGCAAATGACCAATCATAAAAACCCCTTCTGGTGACATGCTAAATATTGTCAAACATATAAAAATGTTCTCAACGGTTTATGACAAAGAGCAGCCACTCCTCATGACACTGTGCTCGCACAAAAACTCACCATAGGCTAACACAGCCACAAGATTTTTATGTCATTCTGTGAACATTCTGCATGAGGAGTGCTGCAGCGACCATTTCAGAAGCTCACTCAGACATACCATTAATAGAAGCAGGTTTGAACCTTGGAATGCATTCAGACCCCAAAATATCCCATTTAAAAAGGACCAGCAGACAGGTAACAACTTGGCTGCTGTCTCCCACAAAATGTCTATGGCTTTGGATGAGAAATTAGAGCTGTGATGAATGAAGTGCCTAAAGTGACAATGATCTCCATCGAGATGAGGTTAAGTTTGTGAGAGAGACCTTCTGCACAGCAGCGTACCAACCACTGAGCTCAAGCAGAAAGTAACCGCAGCTGCTGCATCTTAACAGGAGCATGCAGGAACCCAAGACAGCATTGGCACTGCAAGGCAGACACAGCAAATGAAGCTCCTGAAAGGAGGGCAAGCAGGGACAGTACACAAGGATAGCATGATAGGATCATTGTAATGATGCTGTTTGGACAAAGCCTCTGCCCAGACAGGCTGCTGCTGAAGTGAGTCCTTTTGGCTTCCCCAGCACTACCTGGGGAGGGAGGTTTCTAAAAGCAGAGGCAGCACCGCTGGCTGAGAGAAACCCTGGCTCTCTCCACTGCTGAGACCAGGAGATGTCAAACTGGAACTGAAACACCAAAACCAGAGCTGTATTTCTCCTTTCTTGTCCTCCTCCTTGTGCATGTATGTAATTGACTTTAATAAAGCTCGCATAGCATCTAAACCGTGAAACCTAAATGTCTCTGGGATCAAACAGCAGCATCAGGAGAGAAATTACTGCAGCGTAACATATAAATATTATTTCACAAATGAGAAAATCATAGGCTGTTTTTCTTTTCCCTAGATCATTTTTTTAAACTTTCTGCCTGCTCACTCTTTTGCTTCCCCTTTGGTAAGAGATCACCAGCAACAGATAAATAGTACCCAGGAGAGAGTTGAAGTCAGTTTTAGAGGAAGCCAGGCTGCAGACAATATAAATATTGTATTAGTCCATTTCAGTAAAAGGTCTTCCCAGCTGCTGAGACTGAGTCACATCACCAGGAAACCAGAGAGCACTGTGCCATGATGACCCACTGCAAGCAAACAAACTATACTTAATGCATTTAACCAATAAAATACAGAGATTCTGGGATTTGCCAGGCTCTCTCAGCCACATACACATCCACACCTTGTTACTGACAGCAACAGTGCCTCTTCTGAACAGTTTCTCTTCCTTGTTTTGGATAGACACACAACCTTTACCAGAGACACCATTTCATTTAAATCCTCCAGGCTCTGCTCCTGGAGGAGCAAGGCAGGACAGTGGGCTGTTATTGCACGTATTTTCTGGTGCAATAATTAGTACTTTGAACCTTCTAGCTTGGAGTCGAGCCTCAACCCTTCCCTAGCCTGCTGTCTTTCCTCCTCTGCAGGAATATTTTCCCCTGCCAGAGTGCTGACTCTATACAGGTCACCCACACCCCATACCAGACCACGCTCCTGCCCTGTGCTTCTGCAGTGTCAAGATAACCTGGGTGTCAGAAGTCTACATGGGGAAGCATGAGGAGAAGAAACCCTTTCAGCGTTACCCAGCAGGGACAGAGACAGTTTCTGCCTGCCTAACTGGCAGCTGGCAGGGCAGGGTGTCCAGAATAATGTGGCCAGAGCAGCACAGCGCTCGCCTCTTCTGCCCTGGCATCCACCAGTTCTTGAGGGACTGGGTATTGCTGACCCTGCAGCACAGGAGCAACATAGACATGGATCTTGGTTCACCCCAAGCTTTAACTAAACTTCCTATACTCTGGCAAAAGCAAAACACAAATGACTGGTTTCATAAATGCGGCTTTTTCCCAGAGTTTCTAGCTAGCTATAACCACACCAAACCCAAACCCAGTAATCCAACTGATTGCATACCTGCTGCAGCAAACAGCCACTAGACTTTTCATGTTTTCTTTTGTTAACTACAGAACCACTACTGCAATCACCACCTTTGGAATAATCAGGGCCAATGTTCAGATCCTCCTCATTAATCCCACACTCATGATCTTCCTTCTCTCCCACAATGAGCTCCTCCCACTATCAGAAACCTGATTAGCAAATGAATACCAACTATTTGTGCAAAAGGAGCCCTAACTCTCAATTAAGGATTTAATTTCTTCCATTTTTCATGGATTCCTTGCTGTGTCAGATCCCTCCTTTCTTGCTGTGACCAGACTCCCACTGACTCATGATCAGTAATTACCTGAAGTTCACAAATATTTCATACAGCAGAAATGATGTGGACTAATTCACATCTCTTTTACGTTGCTAAAACACTAAGCAATTTCACCAATTTCAGCAGTAACCCTAGTTTACTTTCAGTGCAGGGGTGATCAGATGTCAGCTGGTAATTAATATACACTAATTGCAAGCCCACTGTGTGAGATTCAGATATTTATCTGTCCCTCCTGACATCCTTAAAATATTTAGTAGAAGGCAGACACTAAGAACATTTCAAACTGTGCAGTTAAAATTAATCATAACTATGACAAATGCAAATAGAGGAGTTATACTTATTTGCTTGGTTCAGCTATGGGAGTCACTATATGCACATACAGGAGAACTGTATGCAAAAGAAAGTTATTATTTTGCTATATTTTGACCTTCCTCTGTTCAAAAAAGTCTTCAGAAACTCCAAGCAGAGGGTGTTAACAATTTCGTCATGAGGACTAATTGCTGTGGAGCTAGTGCAGTGCAAATCCAGCAAGCAACTCAGGATCTTTCTTTTCTCCTTAGAAGACATCATCTATACGTGCAGCTGTAAGCTTGTGGAATGCAAACAAATGAAGTATCGGTGTGATAGCTTCACTTTCAGTGAATGTAAATAACTAAACAATTAGTCATTTAAAATATTAATGTTGATATCTGATGGTTTTTCATGTGTAGGTATTGCTGCTTGTAAGATGAGCAGGAATGTTGAAATTTAAAGGAAATGCGAAGTTTGGCATCAGCTTTTTGCTGGTTAGAAAGAGACAGTACCTGGAGGTAATTGCTTGAAGAAGTAGCACTAATTTTGTTTTCACATCCTGCTTACAGAGTAAAGACTTATTCTAATTTGTATATTTTACAAACTCATAAAGTCTGATGCTGTAATCCTCATTGTATTTTAACATGGGCCATTAGGATAAACGGCAGAACTTGCATGCTGTGAATGCAATAAACAGCCCCAAATGTATCTTACCTATCTATATATTTTTTAATTATGTTTAATCTTTGGAATATGAACTATATAAAGGACAGGTGAGGGGAGAAATGAAAAGGAATATACATACTGTGTGACATCGTTAGTATTCCAGGGTGAGAAAGCAGCAAACAGATAGTTTACCATGTGCCCTTTCATTAGAAAGGCCACCTGCCAACTCGTTCCCATTTTCCCTTTACTGAGTTATCAGATGCATATAAATGAAAGTATTCCTGGGATAGGCAGAAACGCTCATCTGTAGTAAGAGCGCGCTGCCGTTTGTGAATGAGCCTGGCTGCAGTAGCTGCTCTTCAATATATGCTAAATAGAGCACCTTTTAGAGCAAAACTTTGAACGTATATTGTCTGTGTGCTCTAAATTAAGCAGCCCATGAATTAAAAAAGCCCTTTTATTCCGACAGTAACAGCAGCCTTTGATATAGTTCTGAGTTTAACTTCTGGATGGTTCTTTGGCAGCAAGTGTTGCTCTCGTTACCTTGCAGGTGTGTAGACTTAGTCACAGCAAGGAGAAAGGATTTTGTTTACTCCAGTGAAGTCAAAGTAATACTGCTGCAGTTCTGGCCTGGGAGCCTTAACCTCCAGTGCCAACCTGGGGCTTCTGCAGAGAGGGCAGCCGGCCACCCAGGCTTTTGCTGGCAATGTTGCAGAAAAGGCTTTCACTTCCTATCACACTACAAATAGCCAGAAACTGGATTATTCAGCATTGTTTATTCACTCCAAAACAGGGATTGGTTGTGTTTATGGCACAGAAATATAGAAGGGCTCAGAGAAATCCTACAGAAGCCACTGAGTCCCCCTGACACGCACCCACACACAAGTATTTGCACATAAACTTACATGTGTGCACATACATGCTTGCAAACACGTGATGCACATTCTTTGGTTCAGTAAAGCTCTGGAAGACTCTCCAGGGTAAGAGCAAAACACCCATCTCTGTCTTCCTGACCACTTTCTTTCTCTGTGTTTTCGGAGACATAACATATGAGGGTAACATATGAGTTACCCTTTTCTGATGACAGTAAATTACTGCACTTGTTTCTCCTGGGAAAATATCTTTGTGATAAAATATCATTTGGAGTGCCATAACTTCACTTCAGCTATTTGCAACAGGAAGAAAAACACATTCAGTGTTGGCCTCAGGTGTGACTTAAAAGCAATTCTAAAGCATATAAAAGTCATCACATTAAGGAAAATGTGGGTTTCTCTCAGAGGCGTGTGTTTGTGCATGCATATACCAAATATTTATCCCATACCTATTTGATAAATGCCTTACTTCTCGAATTGCAGGTAAGGGAGTTGATTCTACAGTAATTTTGTACTTTAATTGTGACAAATTTTGCTTTTATACTAATAATATTGTCATCCCGTTGTTGTTGTTTCAATTTCTTTCTCTACTGCTGATAAATGAAAGTTAATTGAATTTAATAATGTAAACGGTAGGAGCAAGCCCATTAGCTACTCTGAGCTACTTGAATTGTACTCGTTGTTATCAATTAACTAACCAAACAATAAGATGCTGACTCAGTAACTGGAGACTAAGATCTCCTCCCCAGTTTTTTACCAGCTTCAGTCCCAGGATAGGGAGTCTTCGTCATTGGTACATTATTCATGAAATTAATGAAGCCTTGTCACTGAAAGATATAAATTTTTGGTACTCAATGTTCATGAGATATTTTGCCTCATGTTGTCGAGAACAGAGATGCCATGAAGGTTACTGTGGACTAATGAAGCAAAAGGGTCTGGATTTTCTGCAATTGCTGGAATTTATAACTTCCATTTCCATTAAACAGTATCTTCATGTGGGGAATTCAGATTTTCAAGAAGGGAAGAGAGTGGGGACCAATTTCCAAAATTTCCCCACGATATCTGTAGCCTGTAATGCTTTTATTGTATCCACTAAACAGGTACATGCTTATGACACACAGAAAGGTTTTTTTTTTGAGAGTATTCTTTGAAACATTACCTTGAAAGGAACCAGCTCATGCCTGAAAACAAGGCTTTTGATTTCTTCCCTTATCTGTGGGCTGGAGAGTGGTTAGCACATGACAGGGTCCTTCATAGTAAAATCTTACAGAAAGAAGAGAGTTTCTTGCAAGTCATGCTCTGTCTTGACAAGAACAGCATTTGGGCAGAGTGTTTGGATTTGAAATTTCAAGGGTGAAAAAAGGGTGTTAAAATTCTGAGCTAAAGCGTGTTTATTCTTCCAGCATAAATTACACAGTTGCTTAATATTGTTTACTAGTGTAAAAAATGCGCTTCTAACATTCAGGCAAATATAGCAAACACCCAAATGCACATATTTGATAGATCTCTCAAAGAAAACAAGGTAGGTACCAGTATCCACGACAACAAAGCCACTAAGATCCATGGGAATGTGAGCAAGATACTGTTTAGCATTATGTAAATTTAAGAAAAAAACAGTACTACGAAGGGCAGGGGGTGTTGTGCATACATGTTAAATTTATTACCTATCCCCACTCAGACGTCTTGATGTTTTGGGGCCGCAATGCTGGGGGGTTGTCAGGAGGTAGGAGAACCTGATCTCACTGCAGAAAGAGCAGCCCCAATACCTTATCAGGCAGCCTGGGAGAGCAGTGGGCAGTCCAGAGCGAGCTGTGGGGATGATGCCAGTGTGGGTCTGCATCCCCTGCATCCCACAGCGGCACGCAGGATCGAGGTGGGAGAGGAGTGGTGGTGGCACAGCTCTGGAGTTCTTCTGGTCACCTGCCCACCATGGGTGGTTTTGTTGGACGTGCTCTAGAATGTGAAGTCCCATAAACTGCTATTTTCAGTGTTTGTTCTAGAGGATATGTCAGCCTTCATCAAAAGTTTGGCTATGCTCTACATCAGCATGGGAAAGACTGGAAGGCAGAATTCGTATAATCTGTTACTCAAGCAAGAAACTTCCGATACTGCTGAATACAGTTTTAAGGGTTAACAGTTCATTCTACTGCCTCAGTTTCATAATTCTTTATTTCTGACATAGCAAATTATCAAGAGCAAAAGTGACTAGAAAGTGGGTAACTTTGGGACAGCAATTATTTCATTTGAAATGAGGGTCACTGGATAATGCACAGTACAGTTTCTCTATGAAAGGTTTTTTGGTTTTGGGGCAGGGGTGGTATCCACAAATACCTTTATATTTCCTGAGAAAAAAGCTGTGTGAACCCAGAGTGCCAGTTGAAAAATCTGTTGTTATGTTTATGAACTATACAACTGGCCAGATTTTGTGACATGAGCAGCAATTTAGCAAAGGAACAAAACCGAAACAATTTGTGCCTGGGTGAAAACCATCTACACAAAATGTCAGCTCAGGGCAACTTCTTACAGATAGAATATAGTAATTATAACTCCTGAGAGCAAGTTCATAATGGAATCGTTGGCACAACCTTAACTACAGTGATAGGAACAAAATGGTGTTAGGCGTTTGCTACGGTGAATTAAGGAACACAAGGTTCTTTGCAAATCTGCCAGCTCTCCAGTGTCCGAGAGATGAGGGCGTGAATGCCAGTTGCCCATCAATAGCTGGAGGAGTGGAAGAGCCAGCTCTTGGAGTGCAGGGGCCACGCTCTCCATGGGCAGGGCTGGGCTGGGACCCCAAATCCAGAGAGGGTAGCAGCTCCCTGCCACAGTCCTGGCAGAACTAGTGGTCCCACGGAAGGATGAGAGCCAGAGACACAGCTGTTTACTTGGGCCACCAGCAGAGAGCTGGTAGTTGAATTCTCCTCCTCCTCCCCAACATTTTCCCGTCTTCACAGTGCGAGATTGGTACGGGGCCATTTTTCAATGGCTGTGAGTACCACACCTCAGTGCTCAGTGGCAGCACCTTGGACCACGGGGTAACATTTGTGTGTGAACATCACCTTGCTTTTATGCTACCACAAGAAAAAATCACATATGGGAACCGTAGGCTGATGGGGAGGCGCCAATTACCTGTGTAGTCCTCTCTGTGATGGGATCAGTGAAGGCTTACTGAATACACACAACAACCTTTTTGACTGAATCGATTGCCTCGAGGATTTTCCTCCTGCCTCCAACCCACTAACACAAACAGGAGCTCCGGCACGGCCCTGGCCAGACCCACCAGTCTGCTCGGTGTTGTGCTTTGGGTGGCTCACAGCCGTGCCAACATGAATCCCTGCCCTGACCCCACTCCACCCCCAGCATTGCCCTTCTCCCCAGCACATCAGCCTGCAGTTAAATAAATAAAATTTATTTAACTATAACCCATTATAAAGCATTAATATAGGTTTCATTTACTTTCTGTCGCATTCAGGTCAAATTCATTGTATCCCATTACTGAAATCACACCAAAAATGAATTTGTAAACATATACTCTCTATGCAGGATGTTATTTAAGCTTATCACAATATACTACTGCACTCTGGATTTCCTAGTTACTAAAGTCAGTAAAAACAAACAAAATGAGGGGTTTGTTGTAGTTCAAAAGTTGAGGCTCAGGGCCCAGATAGAACTTTATGTATTTGTTCTACTGGAAGTAATGGATGTCAAAAGCAGAAGGAAAGCCAGTTAAAACCCTAAACATTTCCAGTACCTTGGAAAACTCTTCGCACAGCACTGGAATTTCAAATGCCGCAGCCACATCTCACTCCTGTCTACTGTAGCTGGAACAAGAAGCACAGCACCTTTTCACAATAATAATCAGTTGCTGGTATACTATTAGTGTTGTTTTAATGCTTTGCATAAATATCTGTCTCACATTCTTTACTGGCAGTTCTGCAATGTTAGCACAGTGCCGTGCAGTGCACGGTCTTAACTCGGCACACAAGCAGCAATCCTGCTGATGGAAACGCCCCATTCAGTGTCAGTCTGGATAGATCAGCCATTGCGTGGGGAAAGAGGTACCATACATCTACTAAACGCACTTCTGCCAACAGCCCGCATTGCTGCCACAACCCACAAAATTACTTCCCAGTGCCGGATTTGAAATCCAAGTGCATCGTGGTGACTGTAATGAGGAAAATCCAGAGTCACTCCACTGGCAGTAAGGCACCCATCTGGCCCCGCACCAGGCTGACTGGGCACAAAACTCTGCTGTGTGGGCTGGACTCACAATTCCCAAAAGTCTGTCCCCCCAAAGCAGCGATGCCTCGTGTAGATGCAGCAAAAGCAGTTCAGAAGAGAGAGTCCTGCGAGGTGAACCAGGGCCAGGGCTCTGCTCGGTCCCAGTCACGTCAGAGCTGACTATGTAAATGCCAACAGCAACTCAGGCCTGAGGCATCACAACTGTGCTGGCTTGGGCACCCACTGCTTGTTGAGATGAGCTGCTGTTGAAGAGGTTTTCCTGCTGGACATGTTTCTGATTTTCACTGGACCGGATCTACCTACGTAGCATTCAGCCTGCAGGACAGTTTGGTACGGATGATAAATCATGACAAGGCGTGTTGCCCTTGCTTAACGTCTGCAGGCATGGATGCTTCAAACAAAGCTTGGAAGCTGCAGTCTTGGAGAGTTCCTTGTGTCACAACTGTGTTTTTACTACTACATTAATTCAGGCTGCTAAAGGGATCTAAATGGAATTATTTCTTCTAGAATTTTTACTCAGTGTTACAGTGATCACAATGCAGAATGAGGGCAATGTTAAATTGTAATCTCCACCAGAGCCAACCCTTGGAACAACATTCAGATCATACCATCTGCTGAGGATCGTGCCAAATCGGGCAGCTTTGGCCCTATCTGACTACGGTGGAAGTAGAGGAGAGGAAGCAGCTTCCATTGATAAGCACCCAGATGGACAAATCCAAATACCTACAGAATCAGGGAAAAGGAGAGAGTTTGACTTGAGATATTCTTACGTTGATTTCTCTTCACATTGCTAAATGTGAGATATTGTACCTCAAGGACTGTAGATATGAAGTTAGAGAATTATATTTAAATAATGTGAATCTATAAAGTCCATTTTCCCATTCTTAACTCACCCTGAAACAAATTTTGGAGGCATTTATGTCAGACTGCAAAAGCAAGCAGGGATTCTTTATTTTCAGTGTAACCTAGTCATTCTGGTTTTTATGAGTTTATCTCTATAGGGCCCACAGATTTTTCATGCTTTATAAGCAAATCCAACGCATCTGCTCCAGCTCCCCTTTCCTCTGGTGTTCAGCATCAGAGGTTTAACAGGGAAGGCGACAAACTTTCATAGCTGATAGCTAACAAATGCAAGATGCACAACAAAGCTGCTATAATGCCATGTTAATCTATGCTCTGAAGCTTCTAACTAATAAAATCAAATATTTTAAAATATTTTCTGTATTTTCCGTAGTTACAGTATGTGGAAATTCTTAGTATTTATTATGAATATGACAGCTTTCAGCAAGTTGTTCATTGTTCATAGTTCAATAGTTGTTCATTGTTGATGTAAAGTAAGGGCAGTTTTAAGTTGGTTGCCGCCTCTTTTATGAGACATAAACTTGTGCCTGACTGTCCCTGGATCTTTGAATTTCTTACTCTACCAAAAGAGAAGGTGAATACTTCTCTTCCTTTTGATTTCAGGGGTCATTCTAGTCACCAGTACAAGTTGCTAAACCTCTGACACCAAAGTCGACTGCAGCATAAATCAGTGGATGGATCTAGTCTGTTAGATTCTTTATGTATCTAGGGGAAGTAGATATCAGGTTTGATTTTTCAGGCAATTACATGCCTTTGATTTCAAAGGCATTTCTCTGGTATAAAACCAAGGTATCAGAGTGAAGAATTAGTCTGCCTGAAATTAATATCACTTTCCATACACTGATGTGAGGGTACAGGTGTTTCAGTAGAAAGTAAAGGATTAAAAAGATAGGATGCTGAGGAAAATGAATACTTGCACAAATGAAAAGCAAGTAAAGCAGACTTTGAATGTTAACTTTCCTTCAAGTGTAATTTTTCTTGCATTATAGAAATGGTTAACATAAAAGCATTTCATATTTGTTTTTCTGGAAATTCTTGAAGGAGTACATTGTATATTCCCAATAGAGAAAAGCAGCACCGTACAATTGATGAAAACACTGCAGAGAGCCAGGCTCATTCAAGTTTCTGCAGCTGTGGTATACACTAGGATTTTCTGCACCTTATTTCCCTGCGCCAGGTGAGATCCACAGCTAAAGTTGCCTCCTGAATTCCTAGTTGGATCAGTATTAACTTGAGGACGTTATACTGATTATAACTAGTGTAGCCAGCCACACTTTGGAACGTATTAGATCTTGTCCTGCACACTCAGCTGTGTCCAATGAAGCTGATTTCCTCCACAACCATGAAGTGAGGATTTGGTCCTTCATATTAATTCTAATTTGATCATTCCCAGATGAGTCCAAAGGGTCACCGAGTCTTTCTGAAAGGGATAAAGTGGTATGAAATCCCAAACTTCACAATGAGGATTCTCACCATCAGAGCTGCAGGAAAGCCTGACCAATGCCTTGCACACTTGACCTTTAAAGTAACATGTCTTGACTGCTTCTGCAATGTACCTCATCTCCAGAGTTTATTGGGTTTTCAAGCAGTGAGAAGAAGTAACCCACTACTGACAGAGGTGGGTGCTGCTTTTCTTATAGACAAGAATCAAATTACAGGACATTTAGCACAGAGTAGTTCTAATGTCACCCATCAGAAGAAATACAATATGTCCAAATTCAGAATTTTCTTTCAGGATTGTTAAAAATGGTATTGAGTAAAGTTTGCATGGGCCTCCACAGTGATGGACTGGAGGTATGACACCTTTCCCCACTGTTGCTCTGATGACCTTCTCAGGCTGTTGGGAACTCAGAAGGTTTAACACAGATTTTCTTATTCTGTAACCCTTCAGGAACATCAGATAAGGCTGTGGGTGTCTGTAGACTGACACACAGGCCCCAGGAATCACTGTGGATAGGACATGCTTAGTGGCAATGTCAGCAAATTCAGACTGCACAGCAGCCTGATGGAGAGACGTGGTATGTCTCAAACGTGGACCATGACCCATCAACGTGGCCTTAGGGAAAGGAAGCTTGAGCTACACCATGACGAGTGCTGACAGCACATCCTTCCCCTCTACCCAACACTGGTGAGGTTACATCTGGAGTGCTGGGTCCTGTGCTAGGCTCCTCACTGTAGGAGAGACATGGGCATACTGGGAAGAATCCAGCTAGGGGCTGCCAAGTTGCTGAAGCATCTCTTCCATGAGGAGAGACTGGGAGACCTGGGACTGCTCAGCTTGGAACACAGCAGGCTCAGGGGGATCTCTTTATTTATAAATAAAAATAAATTAAGTTACAAAGCAGGCAGATTAAATATAAATCATTATTTCAGCAATTCTCAGCAATATGCTTTCACTATTATTACCACAGGCACTACCAATACCCTTAAATCCTGATGATCTTGCCAACAAGACCTTTTTGGCCTCCTATATCTTGATTATATTAATTGGAGTTTAACTACTAAATAGAAGAAAAGCAGCTACATTTGTAAATCAGTTTTCTTTGACTGTCCAGACCTGCATGTCTCTGGGAATTGTCTGTACATAGAGGCTAGGGATAAAATTAATAGAAATGTTCTAGTAACAATTTAAGAGGGAAAAAATATCACAACTGAAAAACTTTAAAGGCAGCAGAAATCTTGCCGTTTTATTTAGCAGGCTGAGGAGTCAGCCCTTTGTATTTCTCAGCTTATTCATTTAGGACTGAACAGAATCTTGCTGAAAACCTCTACCATTAATGCCATGTTGCTGAGGTGCCCACACAGTCCAACCACATTCGCCTACCTATCACACATTTTTGATGATGCAGGTACCCGTATGGTGGGCATCATTGCCCTGCTTGGGATGGTCAGCCCCTTCCCTGGGGCCACATGCCACTCTCCCCTGGGAAACGGCACGCTCCTTGCAAGGAACACAACAGCTTCGCTCTGCACAGCAAAAACTGATGTTTCAGCCACGAGGAGGCTTGGATTGGGCTTTGGAAATCATGCTTATTCTTCTCAGCCTGAATTTCAGGTGCACCAAGCATCAATAGCTCCCACTGACAGATAAAATGCTGCCTGTCTGCAGAGTTTCTTAGAAATGAGTAAGTGTGTTGTTTGTTTTTTTTTTAAAAACAACAACAACAACAACAAATTGCTGGTTAACTAGTGGTGGGATAGAAAGGGAAGAACTTTTCCAGCTTTCAGTCAACTGAAAAGTTAATGAGTGAACTAGATCCCCTGGCTCTGTTAAGCATACCTTGGCACAGATGTAGAATTCACCAAGGACTGTGGATCCATGGACCAGTCTTACCTAGAAAAGTCTGAGTGTTACATACTTTAAGATAAAAGACCATTCTATCTCCCACCTGTGCTCTCTGCCCTCACCTGCTATCAAGCGGCCACCCTGAGACTGGAGCTGGGCACGAGACTGCAAGCTCTTCATGCATGTCATTCCTTTTGTCTCCTCAACACCCTTGAAGAAGTCTGCGTGGCTTCAGTCACTTTTTGTTCAACAGGCTGTATGTAAGCAAAGCCGTACTTATCACATTTTTTATGGGTCTGAGTAGAGGCTAGTGCTCTACCTGCAACGTGGCTGCCATTAATGGCAATTACCCGTCTGCATCAGGAAGGGATATTCTCAAAGCCTATGATCAGATATTTCTCAAGTAAATCACATGAGATCAGAATTATGTATTGTTTGTCAATGAATCAAGTGAGATGCAAATTGAAACATAAGATTTTTCTCTGTAATGTACAATAAAAATTCAATGGTTAGCAGTTGATATGAAGCATATAGATATGTTTTCAACTAGGTACAACAGCTATGAAATTAGGAGTCGCTAAGTCATGATGCATTTCAGCACAATACTGATGAACCCATTT